>NW_027526385.1:66035205-66362705 GCF_048455015.1 Haemaphysalis longicornis
AAACACCAGCGGTGGTTGCGCCATCTGTATTTTTATTTATTTATTTTTACACTTCTGACTGTGAACGCTATACACACGCAAATACGATTGAATATACAGTCAAGAAGAAATTATACCTATTTAAAGAGAACGACGGAACCTACTAGCCATCATTGTCTACCACTGATCTCCACTTAGTTGCTGGATGGCGCTTCGCCGCTGTCGCGGCCGGGCGCGCGCACGGCCACCGGAAGTTCAACGGCTCGTCCCGGAAGTCGGGCGTCTGCTATGCTTTTCAACCGCTGATAAGCGTCCCCATTGGTGGATTTTGGCATTTTGTTCTCACTTTATTGCATTTTGGCTATACACACTGCGTTCACATCGCAACATATGCCATACCGAAATATGCGACGTTAATATGAAGCAGAATTTAATTGCAAAGGAGAACGAAAATGTCACTTGGGTCTTGGTTTGAGAGACGACGCAGCTCTAACGGGATTTATGCTAGAAATTTATGCTAGGGATTTATGCTAGAAAGAAAACAACGTGGGCACTGCGACAGGCTGTAGCCGAGTTCGTGCGCCCGTTCTGTCAAAACAGTTGTCAGTAAAGTGGTCACTGCAGAGCCTGCTGCCTGGGGATGGAGAGCTAGTTACACGGGCACAGTTAACCACGGTTAAGCAAACCGCGGTAAGACAAAACCGCAGTTTGCTGCGTTACACGACAGACGAATTCACTGCGGTTACGTCGCTAACCATAGTTAGCGCAAACTGAGGTTGGCACCTCAGTTCGGTTTTGCTAACCGCACTTTCTGCAGCCGCAGTGCTCAAAATCGCACAATTCAGTTCGGACGCAAGTGGCGGCGCATCAGCGGAGGCGAAAAAAAAAATCACCTGGCGTTCGGAAGAGACAAAGGTTCTCAAATAGCGGGTGCCAAAAGCTGTCCCCAAGACGCGCTTACGTTCTTTGCATCGCTCTTGCAATCAGCGCGACTGCCCGTCAGCAGCGGCTCGTTTCCCGATCCGCCCGATCAACTACGACAAACGCCGTGCTAAATTTGTAAATTCCGCGCGTCGTCCGCCAAAAATGGATTTAGCAGGTAATCTTGAAGCGTTTTCAGCACACGGAAACGATCGGCGCGCGCGTCGGCCGTGCCTGTAAACACGCCGGCGCGCCTGCCCGCACGGCACTGCTTGCGGCCCGAACCGTCCCAGACCACGACAGCAACAGCTTATCCCATCGCCGCTCTTCGAAATCAATCTGATCGCAGAAAAGAACTTCCGCATTCGAGAAAATGGATGTTAGTGCGGTGAAAAATTGTGCTATGGATTATAATTCGCAGTTGTAGAGATAGCGGTGGTCAAATATCTACCGCGATGCTATGATGAAAGTTCCTAACACCGAACAGACCTAAGCCACTAAGCAAACCAAGCCGGTTGCGAGCTGTTGGGGAAGCCCCTCTTCTCGCCGCGCACGAGTGCGTTGCGTTTGTGTCAGAAGCGAATGCTTTAACGATATTTCTTTTTGTCTACACTGCTTCTCTTTTTTTTTATCGTGAAGTTAAAAGTGTGGTAATTTATTTTTGTTGCGCTCATAATTAAGTGACTGCGGTTACCAAACTTGCAATTTCGTGTGCAACATCCAAAACTGCAGTTGGCGATAACCGCGGTTAAAGTTTAGTAACCACGGTTAAACTTAACTGCGGTTACTTTCGCCGTGTAACTAGGGTATAAGTTTGCCACCCAACGCCGGTATAAATCCGGCTTAGAGCGAGGGAATCTGCGTAACAAGAGCCCCAGCTTAAAAACGACACTGATTTGACATTTGCGTTTCGCTGCGTATCACGCACGTCGTTCAGAATATTGCAATACTTCCAAGTAGAACGTCTTCCCAGACGACTTCTCTGGTCTGCTTGTGCAGTTGACGGCGCAACAAGCAGGCATTTTTGGCGGAATGCGTGCGAAACCAGCCCATGCGTAGCATGCGCTATGCTGGAACAGCCCGACTTCCGGGACGAGCGCTCGAACTTCCGGCGGCCGTGCGCCGGAGAGCTCGAAGCGCCATCCAGCAACTCTGGTGGAGATCAGTGTTGTCTACTGTTAGGGATAGCCGATGCTCAGGAATGAATATGTTGCGGTATGTTCACCTACCTTTATATTGCCTTGCGTGTTTTTGTTTTTGTTTTTTGAGCACGAAAAAAGGCTTCAGTCGTCAGTGACGCCTTCGGCAAAATTGTTTATCAGCGCCTTCTCAAATGCGCATGAGTGTTCTGTGTCTCAATGCTGTTCCCCTTTCCAGTAGGCAGTCCTGAAGAGATTTACATTTATTTGGGATGCAGACGCCGTCACTTGCACGAAGAGTACGAGGACAAATATTATATATATATATATATATATATATATATATATATATATATATATATATATATATATATATATATATATATATATATATATATATATGTACTTTAAATTTCTTTCAGTACTAATAATGAGGCCAAGCCAGACGCAATGTTTCCGAGTTTGTGGTTTAACGCGCCGAAATATGGATTAATTTTTACCACGGGGGGAACGTTCAGGGGCACCGATATATCGGTGTACCATAAATATACATTATGAGAAAGATAACAATAAATACATTTCATCATCATCAGCTTACAATTATCATGGGCTACATGTGAGGTAATATATACATATATGTATATATATATATATATATACATATATGTATATATATATATATATATATATATATATATATATATATATATATATATATATAAATACGCGTGCGCGCGCACGCACGCACAGGCACAGAGGCGCACTCCTGCATTTCATTCGCTGGCAATTCAAATTTCTCGCTACGTTCCTGGACGATCAGCGTGCTCAAATGTTGGTTTTAGCCGGCCATGCATGTTTTATTAAAACAAATGCTGCCTTTAGCCACATAAAGAAACTTTCTTGGCTCGTACACCGGGTGCAACGGATGAAGGGACAGCTTTTTTTCTTTCACTAAACGGTTGCGTTTTTGACAGCACGCTATAGCTGGTCTACTGTACCGCATTCGCTTTTATGCAAGATTTAACGATGCCACAGTTGCTCAAGTTCCAACGACCTTTAAGAAACGAAGTTATCCTGTGGGCGTGCGGCCTCTGTTCGTGCACTATGAAACTTTTCGTAAAGTTCAAGGAGCCCATTAGATGGCGAAGGTAGTCGTTAAGGAGTACACGTACCACGAAGACATCCCGTGTCCAGACCACTGCCGGCTTTATAGATAACGACCTGGTCATGCTCGGCTATCCCTGAGCGCGAAATTTGTTTTTGTTTGTTTACCTTTTTTAGTTCCCTTCGACGTCGTTGCACCGGCTTGCGCTGCATTCGGTCCTCACTTATGAGGTTGATCGTCTTTTTTTCGACTTTTATCGTGAACGAGGCACGCTTGATTGGTCTGCTGTTATTTTTTCCCTCTTTTTTTCGCTGGTCAATGCTCTTAGTCCATCCACCATGGCTCAACTGTGTGTTTAAAAAATTGTTTTCACCGTAGTTTTCAGCGAGCGCAGTATCTTACAGGTTGGTTTATTGTTGCAAATCGCTGCGCCAAACCACGAGTCGCCCACCGAAGTGAATTTCTTTTCAAGAGTTCCCCTTCACTTGTGTACGTACGCAGTGGATGAAAGAGATATTTCGAATATAGCTATGGTTCTCATCGTTGGCGCTTAGACAGGTTGGCTGTCATTCCCGACATTGCCATTAGCTGGAGTTTCTCGTCTTTGCAGCATTCTTAACGAACACAAAATTGCACGAAAACGCCTGTTTTTCTGTAAAAATGATGGGGCTGGCGAACATAAAATCCTTTTTGAGCTGCTTGTACACAAATTCCCAAGGCCCTTCTTAAGAGCGAACTTCAGCACCGTGGACTGACGGAGCTTCACTCACAAGAAAACCTCCTGAAAGTTAAACCAAGGTCGAGAAGGGCTCTCAAAGGGGTAATGAACGGAAATGTCCAAAAATGTTCCAGCGTAGAAATCGCGTGTCGTACTCGTGTGGTTCATGTGTGTGCCTTGATGATTGTATAGCTGTGGCGAGGATCTGGACTGACGGGTGCGCTTCATGTAGCGATCGGTAAGATAGGTGTTTTGATGGTACGGGATTCCCTGGCCTTATCCACACACGTGGGACATTTCTCTTCCCTACAAACAAGAAATATATCTTCACTGTGAGAACATCAAATAAACTTTCCCTACACTCTTTGTTGAAGACAAATATTTAACCACCACACTACTACGAATTCTTCGACGCATACACTAAAATACCCTCCTTACTCCTGCCCGTTCCTTTCGCTCCCATATCCGACAGTCCCGAGCACGCCGATATCTCCCGAACCATACGCTATAGTTTAGAACATCGAATTTCTCCTGCCCTGTTGGAATTAAGTCCTTAGATTTGTGAAACCACACCCTCCTCCTTCAAGAGGGCGGAGAGAGAGAGAGAGAGAGAGAGAGAGAGAGAGAGAGAGGGAGAGAAGGAACTTTATTTGAGCCCAAACTGGTAGAAGGAAGTGGTTTACAGGGAGGAAGTCACCTAGCTTTCCCCGTTAGATGGCGGCCATGAGCCCGTGGGCCCTAGCGGCATATCCCGCCAGCTGGACGAGTAGTTGTTGTAAGTCGGGGTGAGAGCTGAGCAAGGCGCCCTCCCATTGCTCTTGAGTCGTGATGTTTAAGGCTCTATTAGGTGAACGAGGTTTCTGTGGGCATGCCCAAGTGGGCGGACTTGGCTATCCTCGGACCAGCTCACGGACCCGATGGCGTTGGTTAACCTGGCCTGGCACATTCTCGACGCTTAACGTTGCGTTTGAATAGTTTTTTTGCTGCTCCTCTATGCCAGCAGTCGCTGGTAGAGCAGCGTTTGAAGCGAAGTTTGCAAAGGTTTATTTATTTATTTATTTATTTATTTATTTATTTATTTATTTATTTATTTATTTATTTATTTATTTATTTATTTATTTATTTATTTATTTATTTATTTATTTATTTATTTATTTATTTATTTATTTATTTATTTATTGGTAACCTTTGTATCACGTAGAAAACGCATCATCTCACGAAGGAAGCTAATGTATCTGCGTAATACTATTCGTGCAATTTTGGCGCTGCTGCTAGCAGCAACTTCAAATCGTACGGATTGATTTTTCTGAGGATTACAGGTGTCCATGTCTACATACAGAAAAGCAATATAGTTTAAACGTATATGAAGTTTAGTACCGTCATTTCGAATCACTGTGGACTTGATGACAGGCGATAACTTCGGCAGTCGTCGTGTAAAACTATCTCGGGTTTCTTATCTTTTTCAGGTAGGCACTGACATCCGACAAGAAGGCGTCACAAGCACGCGCTAATGCAATTCGTGCACGTAATGTATGTTACTTTCCGTTACATAAATATTTCTACGTTTTGTTTTTGAACTCAAGGCTCGGGCTGATCCTCTCCGCTGTTGCAGGCGAAATACGCCCCATAGACGGCTACCTCTCGTCAGTGGTAATTGTCAGATTTAATGGTTCGTTACCTGCGCGGACAACTTTAACGGTGGTATAATCTCGTCAACGGAGATCAGCAGAGTTAGCGGACTGTTTTATTTTAAAAGACGCAGACGGGACGTCAAGAAGGCAAGGCGATGCACCTTGTCGTGTTTGTCTTTTCTCTGAGTCTTTTTTTTTCGCTGTCCCAGGAATAATTTATCATCCAACCGAAGGGTCTTTTCGCGGACTATTTTCTCGGCGGACTCCCCGTAAGTGGTGACATTCTCTCGTCACTGGAGATTGGCAGAGTTAACCATTCGTTTTAACCGTGGACATCTCTTCCCCGTAACTGAACGATTCTTTGGCATTAATTCCGGGGACAGTGCGTTGAAGTTCCACTTTTAAAAAAAAAGTTAAACACAACAGCGTTTGTTTTACTGCGGCATGTCTGAATTATCTTAGCGTGTTTGTTACGTATACATGATAAAATGTGAGAATCTATTTCGGAGAGATCGTTAACGTTGTTAAACACATTTTAACTGATGAAGCTTCTGAGATGTCTCTACCGAGGGAAGTGCTGGTCGGTTGCAAAGTTCCGTAATTGAAACATGCCTGCTGTCCGCGTGATAAATGAATCCGATAAACTTGAGTTAACCTTTTTATAACGCAGTTTTCGGGGCAGGAAACTCTCTTCGTTATAAGCGATACTACGTTATACGAGGGGATGTTTTGTCACTCAATACGCTGCAATGAAAACCACGGACACTTCGAACAAATAGTTTTCGCTATGACGAGGGATTCGTTCATTTTCAATTCCTTCGACGCAGTTTGTTTGGTTTTGTATAAGGGTTCAAATTACATTGGTGATTTCATTTTTACGCGTAATCAATTTTCAAAACGAATGTATGTTTCGTAGAGCCTAAATATGCCGTACTTGCCCGATTCTAACGCGCACCTTTTTTCCGCAAAAATAGGCCGAAAAACCGCATGCGCGTTAGAATCGGATACGAAACTGAAACTGCCGAAACAGCTGAAATTTTGTTCCACCAATCGCCATCGCCATCTCAAGATGGCGCCAAGGCTTTTAGCAACAATTTTTCGGATCTAGGCGCCTAGGCCTTTCTTTCGGCGATCACACAAATCGTCAAATTATTCCACTTGCGTGCTTGACAACAGCAATGGCAGCAGTGGCAACGAAGGTGCGCTGCTCCCGCGGCTTACGAGCGGCTCCCACGCGTTCACAACGAGCGGTTGGCTGAAGCGTATGCCTCTGGAGAAGCTCGTGGGATGGGCATGTGAGGCGTGGGCCACGATCCCATGGAACATGGTTGAACGTTCGTTCAGAAGTGTGGCATCGCGAACGCGCTTGACGGCACCAATGACGAGATGTTGCGGTCAGCGGAAGGTGACAAGGAGCTCTCGGAGAGCGACGAGGAGTGTGATTACTTCGGGGAATAAATCGCCCGTTTCTCTTGCATTCGTTTTTCTTGCTCACAAAGTTCCTTGCGCGCTACAAACGGAGGTGCAAGTTTTTTCGGTTTTTTGCCTGGAAAATTGGGTGCGCGTTAGAATCGGGTAATTACGGTATGTCATTTTATGCAGCCGCATTCTTCACATCAATTTCCAGGCGGCAATAGGCTTGGCACTCACGCTGCCTAACGTGAGCAAAATAATCACGGACTCGCAGAAAGCGTATCGTAGCTATAGAAAAGGCAGGTGTCTCTGACGGCCCTCAGAATACTAGAGGGAGTAATACGCCGAATACCCGAGCAGGAAGTCCAACTGATATGGACACCGGCTCACTCAGGGCTGGAGGGCAACGAACTCCCACACCAGCTCGTCGGAGAACTTGAACACGGGGCAGACGAGCACGAGCAGCAGGCCATAACGACATACAAGGACATCACGAGCCACTACAGGGAACGCAGACGGCGGTACCCTGAACCGCACAAAACGCTCAGCAGAGCGCAGCAAGCAACCTATAGGCAAATACAAGCAGGATCCTTCCCGCACCCTTATCTCAAAAGCACAATGTACCCTGAGAGATACGAGAAAGAGTACCTTCTGTGGGCAATTCGGCACGCTCCGGCACGTCATCGGAGAGTGCAATTTCATCAAGACCATTCCCCCACCCCTTAACCAACACTCCACTACCCTTCCCACGCTAGAGAACTGCACGGGCCTAATTTTAAGGCCCCAGCCCGGCCCGAGCCCAGTTTGTGAAGCCGGAACCCGACCCGGGCCCGTAACACCGAGCCCGGGCCCGGCCCGGGCTCGTCATCTCAAGCTCAGGCCCGGCCCGGGCCCTGTAATTTATTTTTGAGCCTAGAGAGGGCCCGCTCCAGGCCCGGTCTTAGACGCTGAAGTTAATTTCTTTATTATATTTGGTCCAGTGTCTTCGTAGACGGAACATCTAGTCTGTACAAGCACGTCATGAATTGAAACGCAAAAAATAACGGTTTAAAAGTGAACGTAGTTTAGCTGACACCGTCTGCAGTTCACACCACATCGGCGTAATAATAGCTCGTATTCTTACACGAGAGACACCATCACCTTTGATGACGAGACTCTTGGCAACTTCACGTGGTTGCCTCGGTCACAAGTTGGTATTGCTGAAATTTCTTGCCCCCCATTTGAATCCACGAGTATGTGCGTCCGTTGAAATATTCTGCCTGCAGTGGTTGTTAAAGGAGCCATGAAGACAAAATACAAGTTGAGTCTATTTAAAAGACGGCTTAGTCCCGATAACAATGATAGCAATATCATCGCAATATTCGAACAAATAACGGAGATATTAAAGAAAACGTGTGAAGTGGTGGCGACCCCATAGCCAATTTCCCGCAACTTTTCTATGACGTCACGGAACCTTGTTTGTGCGATTGGCGGCCGCCTAACTGACCTGTCGCAACGACACATGACTGGACGTCTGTAATGGGGCCTCTATTCCATTTGACCGCATCACTTGAATGCTAACGTGCAGTTAATGCAGTGAAAATTATGTTTTATTGTTGGCCCGTATGACGTCATTCTTGCTCATAACACGTCACTGTGGCGCAAAATTTGAAAGTTTTTAAATACTTCTTGCTTTTTTTTCGTTAAAAAACATCTTCTGTGGCTGTGATGGAGCTGAGTGTGATGCTGAATCCTTGTTCTTTCAAATAAAACGAAGTTGTATTTTCTCTTCATGGCTCCTTTAAGCGGCGGCGCTTCTCTAGCACGTGAGTTTGATTTCCAGCCACGGAAGCCGCATTTAGATTGGTTCGACATCTAAGACACACGTACATAGACATAGATGCACAGCTCCATGGTGTATTAATTAATTCCTCCTCCGCTAGGGCATTCCTTGTGACCGTATCTTTGGTATGTTATACACTAAAATATAAAATCCTGATGCAGTACAAGAAATTCCATTAAAATTAACGTATAGTGACTATCAGGCCTAGCATAAGACGTTTTTAAAACAATGTGTACAACTAACATCAAGAAGCGCGTAAAAGTAAACTCAGAATATTCATTTTTATGCTCTTTTCTACACTTCACGTCGGAACTATTAACGGCCCGGCCTATGAATTCAAGCCCGAGCTCGGCCCACCGATAATCGATTTCGGGCGGCTCGGCCCGGCCCGCGGGCCGGGTCGGGTCGGGGCTTTCGGGCGGCCAGGGCCCGTGCAGTGTTCTATCCCACACCCCTTAACGAGCGGTGGGAGACCTTGCTAATCAGCCCCGCATTGGAAGACCAGCTCGTCCTGATCTCCAGGGACCAGGCAGCCGAGGAAGCATAAGGGTCCCGTGAAGAGGGAACCACCCCATCTCGCATGTAGTCACCGCAATTTTGTGTGGCTCAATAAAGTTGTTCTCTCTCTCTCTCTCTCTCTCTCTCTCTCTCCAATAATGACAGCACTACGTACGTGTATGCTCATTGTTTTGTTCTAATAGTGGAGACAGTAAAGCACCGCAGCCGTCCTTTTCATGGATGAACATGCTGTTTTAACGGCCCTGCTGTTTAACCTTCAGCGGTATCAGAGTCCCTCAATGCTTTTCTGTTAACGAAACTCCGCCGTAACTTTATGGGAGCAGGCTACTATGTCGCCCAAGCCGCCGCGCGGCGGCGCTGGGAGCACGGAGGGGGCAGACGAGACCTCCGAGCTGTGTTGACTAGGCTATGCTCCCACGGAATCCGGTGGCGTCGGCAGGCTGTTTTCGCAGTTTTAAAGAATTGGTCGATCACAACTTTTAGATAACCGACTTATAGCAACTATGAGCGCGGGCCATTGACCCTCGGGCGGCCTTTCTGATGTATTGTTCCTACGACGCGCGCCGGAATTACGGTCAGAGGCGACGAAATTACCGCCTTTATCAACATGGGGTGTGCATTACCAGAGTTCCACAAAAGCATTGAGGGGCTCTGGCATCATGCACAAAAAGAGCTCTCAGTCCCTCGTCACATATATTCGCCGTCGTGGTGACACTGTGGACCCGTATCGAATTTGAACCGCACTGCGTACCTTGTACGGTACAACTTCTCTGGCTGCTGCGGCGCACCTTTACCTACTCATTTCGGGCCCCACGATGACGCCGCATCGAGCGTAAGCCCACCGACCATGACACACCCACACTTTGCACGCTCTAATGCGGCAATTACTCTCATAAGGTACCCTCGGCACCTCTTTAACCAAAGATTGCAAAGGTGTGGCTCGCCGCAAAGGGACCTTGACAACCATTAAAAAGACCTGGCTGGGATAATTTTTCTCGGCTATGTGTTCATTAGTGCACAATTCTTCAAAACGTGCCGCTCGTGCAACGAAAGCCTCATTGGCGTACCTAAAAGACACAAGTCTTGATCAGGCTTTGTATTTAGTTAAAATCATATGTACTCCTCTTCATCATTATAATCATCATCGTCATCGCATTCATCTGGCGTAGCAAGCCAGGCATCTTAGCTCGGCTGACATCGCCAGTTTTCATTAAAGATCGTTCTCTCTCTCTCTACACACCAACGCTGAGATCTTGTTCAGAAAATCTTTTGCCTTCCTTGACCACTCTCCTCTTTTGTATATATCTTCACATTTATTTTTGCCCATTTTTTCCTTCTTCCTTGTGTTGTCTTTTCGTATGCCTTACATTCACGTACCCACTGCATCACCCGAGAAGGCCCAATCCTGCTGGTGAGCACCTCAAATGAGTTGACAAAAAACATAACAAAACTATATTGCAGAAGGTGGACACGTCGGTCGGCATGGGGAATAAAGGAAAGTGGGGGGGGGGGGGGGGGGTAGTTTAAAGGCTACATTCGGCGGTCGACGCCTGAGGAGCGCGCGAACTCCCACAGAGAGAGTTGCGTCTGCCGTATTGATAAATAAATAAATAAATAAATAAATAAATAAATAAATAAATGGCGTGATCGGTCCGCCGATGACGTACACAATGGCTGTGGAGGCCCTGAGGTTCTTTTAACCTACGGAAGACGACATTTGGTTACAATAAATAAAACTTACCAAGTGACGAACAACTATAATTTGTAAAATAACAGAAGCACTTAATACACTCAGCTGAACATATTTAACTCCCAAGGGTCTCTCGGTATTTGCCCTCTTTCTATCTACCCCCAAAACACCAAACACTTTAGTTTTATCGCACAAACACCAGACCTCCAAAGGCATGTCCCAACACAAAGTGAGGAGGGCCTACAACACACTGTAGGCCTCTGATTGGCCACAACAGCATTCACCGAATATTTTTGCACAAATGATCACGTGATCCACACTCGATAAACATCAAGAGACATGTTCAGCCAGAATAAAACCGGCCAACTTAAAGTAACTCTGATCGCTGGACATCGGCCCTCGACGGTGCCCCTAAAGTATCGTTCACACGACGCGCGCAGAAATTATGCCAAACGCCGAAGAAATTCTCGCATTTGTCAACACGGCGCGCGCGTAACAAAACAAGCTGTCAGACCCTCGTCACCTACCTCTGCCGTCGTGGAGACCTCTAGGCCCGTAACGAATCGGAAACTCACTGCGTACCTTGGAGTTTACACATCTTGCGCCACGGCGTGATTTTCTCGGGCCTCAGGATTGACCTTGCACCGAGCGTAACCCCTCCGACCAGGACGCACCCGTGCCTCGCAAGCACAAATGCGGTAATTGCCTTCGACACTACAAAAACAAACTAAATTTCAGTAATAGCACACTATTTTCTGCATTGTTAACAACTGCCTCTAAAGGGTAGCAGCTTCAGCGGTGCGCCTTGCGCTCGAGTGGCGCGGGCCTTCGGCGACCTTCGCAGCAGCTTTTGTCCCTGTATCAAACTGCGACCGGAGTTTCGTGACAAGAAGAGCTTTGAGAAACTCTGGCTGTGTATAATCCGTGCCTGGCGTCGCTCAGGTCCCGCCGGAGCAAAGTGGAGAGGAGGAAAATGCTAGGCCAATAAGTGCGAGGGGAAGTGGCGAGGAAGCAAGGAACCGACGAGCAGGCGTGGGGCGTACGCGTGGCAGCGCAGATGTTCGGGTGGGGAAGCGCGCGTCGGGGATTGGCTGAGCCTAGCGATGACGTAAGCTCTCACGTGCAGGTATTCTCCTGGTTAAGAGAGACGGCGTGCGCGTGGCGGTGTCAGTGTCAGATCTACCGATAAGATGGGCCGACCGAAGAAAAGCAAAGTTAAAGCTAGAGGAGACCACCAGCTTCTCTGTTTCCTCGTCTTCACATCCAATTTGCAAAGGTGGCCGAATTTTTTAGGGGTCCAGTCACTCTGACAGCCTTCTGTATCCCTCAATTCTAAAGGCACGACGAAAGAAATGACAAGCTCCCCAAAAACGCTGGGAGCTATGCTACGTCGAAATGTCCTTTTGGGCGGCAGAGTCAGGACTTTTATTAAAGGGGCGCTGAAAGGAGTTTTGAGCACACTAAATGAACTAGCGCAATCGTTAGATTGGGTCGTCAACGTCATCTGTGTCAAGGTACTCTTTTACGCCCAGCGGATAGCTCACACTTTTGTTGCAAAGTTTGTCACTTTTTTCTCACCCTTCCCTTCGTGTTTTTGGACGCCGCCATCTTCACATATTCTACGTCATCGATTCCCAGATGTTCGTCATGAAATAGACATCCTGCTATTGGGCGGCTTTTCCACGCACTTCCGGCAAAGAGATGAGTCGTCTGTTCAGCGTCGGCTCGCCGGCTGATCTGCCAGCGGAGTGCCGGAGTGGTAGGACATTTTACAACAAACGAAACAAGTGTAAACAAACGCTTAACCGTTTGTATTTAATGCAACACGGCCATAACACGACATGGATATTCTCTTACCTGAGTACGTTCCACAAAGAAAGCGTTGAAGCCCCGTGGTACTTCTTTCGTGCAACCGCAGAGAACGCCCTGAGCCGAATGTCCGGGTTTGACGCATACATTTTATTCAATCTCAAACAATGCAGCGATGCGTTTCGAACGAACACAACGTCACAACATGCGTTGCAAGTCTGAACCGCGATTGACAGACGATGGGTTGCCTCCTCCTGCCCGTCGTAAATTCGGCACTCCCCTCGCGCGCGGTTTGCGGCGACGAACAGCACGTCACTTAACTCTGGCGCACAAGCCGAGATGGATTTTAGCCACGCACACCGCACATAGCCCATGCAAGGTTGAGTCGTACGTCGCTCTAGAAAGATAATCCAGACCATGGGAAGCACTATCCACCCGCAGAAGCACAACGTCGCATTGCATCGCGAAACAAAGGCGTCCACAACACACACACCATCGCCTCCTGTAATATCAAACGCATCTCGCACTTCCCAATGGGAGTGAGTGGTACGCCTGCAGTGCCCACATGTCGCGAGGCGGGGCCCCGAGCTGAACCGGGATCACGCAACCGTAACTGACTTCTAGAGCGGTTTGTACCTTGTTGCCAAGGCAACCGATGTTTGAGATTGTCAAAGAAATGGCGCTCGCTTCAGCGCTAGAAAGCTCAGAGCCGCGGCGGAGAATGTTTTGCCAACGTTGCCGCTCTCCACCACGCGTCGCCCCAAGCTGAACTGGTCACATGATTGAAGCATTTTGCGCACGGGTTCTGTATCGGTTTAAAATGTCTTTTTCACATGCCGCCGGCAGAAATTACCACCGCCGCAAAATAACACCTGGCACCAGCGGGGCCACATCAGATAGGGCGCTTCTTGGATAAACCGTATCGGTGCATCACTGGGAACGAGCACACGATCCTCCCCGTGCAGCTGCGAGTTCGCCGCCGATAAAAAGTCACGTGCCGCCAATAGCAACTGCATCTACGTACACCGCGAAAGGGCAAGGCCAGGCCGCCGCACACATGCTGCCAGATTTTTCGTTCGCTTTTCCAGCCTTGAGCGGAGTGCGGGATTCGTGGTGTCAACAAAGCTTGCCCGTAGCAGACGGCAGTCGGAGGAGCGTAATAGCGGAAGTACGTCACCCCTGAGGAGCGCAGCGTCATGGGAGGGAGTGCTTGCGCGCCGTCAACAGCGAAGAATAAATTGAAAGGAGGACGAAACGCGGCGGGACGATAATGCGCGGTTTTTGATTTACGATTTCTGAGCTAATACTCATCGCTTTAACAAAATTCTTGCGGGATGAGTTTGCTAATACATTGGTTTATTTCGTTACATGTACATCCATGCATCGGCGGAAGGTTTTTCAGGACCCCTTTAAGGTGGCTCATGAAGACTCAGGGCCCATAAAACGCGACGTGGGAACGTCGTCGCCGGCGTAAACACGAGTGGTGCCAAAACGGCATATGCTGCAAAGAGAAAATAAATAAAATGTAAACAAATAAAAGTGAATGATCAGAACCCGGGCCTGCACAGCAGTGGCCAAGCGCGTTACCGCTGCGCTGACTACGCTGACAGCCTGATGCGCGCGTCGTGACGGGTGAACTTGACGGCATGTAAGTAAAACAGGTAGATGGGGAAGAGAGCTCAGAGTGTTTGGAAGCTTCCGCGTGAATTGCGGCCAGACTGCCTATAAGAAAAGCGAACATGCCCCTTTGTTCTAAATTTTGGCGCCTTTTAAAGACCCCAGGTGGTCAGAATTAATCCGGAGCCCTCAACTACGGACCGCCTCATCGCCTGCGTTGCAGCGGCGGTTTAAAAATTATAATAAAAAGTCAGTTTCACTGTAGTAGTATTTCGCGTCAAAAAGACGAAGAAATAAGGGTGAAGAAAGAGACGCAAGCACAATGTAGCGGACAAGGCTTTTATAATGGCCGACTTTTGCCTTGAAAGCCTGTCAGCACACCTAAATTCCCGGCGATTTTATTTTGGAAGATGGTAGTCTTTCTTGCGCTGCCTGAACGCGGAAATTATTGCTTGCCTGTGGGTCTGACCCTCCAGTCAGCCTTCCGTCCAAAAGTTAATCACATACTTGAACGAGAGGTTTATATAGGCAAAACTTTTCCAAACCCCGAAATCAAGAAACACACTTCCTAATTGTCAACATTGTTTGGAAAAAAATAAAAAAAATATTAGGCATTTTTGATAGAAACCGAAATAGATGAGGGGTATTGCGGTGTTCTTTCAATTAAATATACACGACTGCTTAATTTTTGTGAACGCAAATAAAAAAATACACCTTGAAAAAACAGGTATGACCTCAAGATACCAAAAGCGCTTGCTTCATTCCTTCGCGGCAGTGTTGCCTGTTCAAAAGTAACAAAATATCTAAGGAGATGGCGCGAGAATTCGAACAGGGGAAAATTGAATTGAGTTGAGCAAACTACCCCTGTGTTTTTTGCGTTAGGGGCGAGACGGCAGGATAAGAACGTGCGAGGTTAGCGGGAGAGAGGAGAGAGACATGTACGTGGCAGGCCCGGCGGAAGACCGTCGTGTTTGTCTATCTGTCTTTCATAAGGGTGACCGCCGGTAACGCTGAAGGGAAATAAAATTTTCTCATACCTTTCACCTCAATTCTGTTGCACATTTTCGTCGTGGGCTAAAAAGCTACGCTCGTCATCCGCCTTCGCAAAGGGGAATGGCTCATAATTTTTCAATGATTCCGGCATTTTTTTTTTTTTTGGTTAAAAAAGCAGTATTTTTTGCCTGGAACTGAGCTGAATGAGTTACCAAATGCTAGTGCCCTTACAATTTAAATGAAGTTACTTTATCTCTTTAGGGACAAGAACCACGCGTAGCCTTGCCCACCAGCCAGGCGTATACGTATTGCGAAATAAAGTGCCGGCCCAGCATTCCCACCTTCCGGCGTGCTGAGAAGGCATTATGTGCGCGTATATTTTCTTGCGCAACGACGGACCGGTGTTCGTACGCGGCATTCATAAATCCCGCGACGCTCGCCAAAGCACTTGCACTGTTTGTGCGGGGCAGCGTGTCGTACTCGCTGCGTTTCCGCTGTCCGCGTACTGGAGAACGACGGGAGAGGGAGGGAGAGAGCGACAAAAACAAAAGGTGGAAATGGACGCGACCAAAATCGATACTGAAAGCCTCGCCGGGGCAGCAGCGGCTCGCAGGAAGCAACAGGTACGAAAACAATCAGCCGGGGAAACGGCGATGGACTGGAAAGGGCCGACGCTGTGCTGCCCGAGTCGATACGCTGGCCTGCGCAACGCACTACGTGCCCGGCTCCTTCTTCCGTCCCTCCTCCCCAAACACCACCCAGAGAGGGAGAAGGCATAAGTGCTTTCTTCTTTTAAATAGCGCGTTTTGCGTTATGTTGGGCAGCTTCTGAGATTCCAGTTTGTTGCTGTCTCTTATAGTTAGTACCTCGACCAATCAAAACGCATAATCTGACTACTGCCGTGACGTTAATCGAAGGCCTTTGTTGTCAAGTTGGTGTTTCCTGGATCCAGGTAACACTACCCAGGTAAGGAGACCACTGAAAAGAGCGTTCACCACCTAAACTTGACCATGCAATCGGCTAGACACGCTCTATATCGGCAGTCGCATAAACACGTTTTCTTGCGCTGTTGTTTTTGTCTTGTCCACTTTCAGAAGCATAACGACTTCCCAATTGGGGCAATGCAAGCTCAGACTTTTATTATTCTAACCTAGAAGGTTTTCGCCCCTGTTCTTGGAAGGACCCGTGCTGCCATCTAAGGGCTATACAAGGAAGAACTTTGTCTGGGAGATTCCACTGTGCTGGAGTGCTTGCTGAAGATTGAGATGATGTATTCTGGCCACGTAAGCGATGATTTTTATGACTATGAAAGTGATGTGGAAGATCATCATCATCATCATCATCAGCCTATCTACGCCCACTGCAGGGCAAAGGCCTCTCCCATTAATCTCCAATTACCCCGGTCCTGTGCTAACTGCGACGAATTTATCTCCGCAAACTTCTTGACCTCATCTGCCCATCTAACTTTCTGTCGCCCTCTGCCCCGCTTGCCTTCTCTAGGGATCCACTCGGTTACCCTTAATGACCAACGGTTATCTTGCTTTCGCATTACATGCCCTGCCCACGTCCATTTCTTCTTCTTAATTTCTACTAGTATGTCCTTAACACGCGTTTGTTCCGTGATCCAGTCCGCTCTCTTCTTGACCCTTAATGTTACACTTACCACCTTCCGTTCCATTGCTCGCTGCGTCGTCCTCAATATAAGTTGAACCCTCTTAGTGAGCCTCCAAGCTTCTGCTCAGTAGGTGAGTGCCGGTAAGATACAGCTGTCATGCACTTTCTTCTTCAGGGAAATGGTAGGCTGCCATTCATTATCTGAGAATGCCTGCCGAATGCACTCTACCCCATTCTTATCATTCTAATTATCTCTGCCTCATGGTTGGAATCTGGGGTCATAACTTGGCCTAAGTAGATATATTTGCTTACCAGTTCTACTGCCTCGCCACCTGTCTCAAATCGCTGTGCTGTCCCGAGGTTATTGATCATTTCTTTAGTTTTCTGCATAATAATTTTCAAGCCCACGTTTCTACTCTGTTCATATAATGCGGTAAGCATGCTTTACAATTCGTCCACCGAGTTACTTGGCAAGGCAACGTCATCAGCAAATCTGAGGTTACTGAGGTATTCTACATTATCCCTTACTCCCACCTGTTCCCAATCCAATGTTCTGAATACTTCTTGTAAACATGCTGTGAATAACATTGGAGAGATTGTCTCCTTGTCTGACGCCCTTCCTTATAGGTTTTTACTGCTCTCCTTATGGAGGATGATGGTAGCTGTGGACCCATTGTAAATATCCTCTAGTATTTTTTACATAATTCTCGCCTATACCCTGATTCCGTAATGCCTGAATGACGGCCTTTCGTTTTCTCTCGGCCTTTCCTTTCTCTTTTCTCCTCCTCCTCCTCCTCCTGAATGACCGCTGAGGTTTCGACCGAGTCAAATGCTGTCAAAAAGATGCGGAAGATACCGGGAGGTAAATGCCTCCCCTTTTGTTCAGTTTGATAGAAAGTATCGCCGCGCCTGCGTAAGTGTTTTATACCTGTTGGTGTTTATCCTTCCAAGGAAGATAGTCTTTCTCGGGCTAATTAAAGGCGAAGATTTTGGTCTGTCTGTCTGTCTGCCACATGTATGTATGTACGTCTGTCCATAGATTTAGTGACTGGGCCAAAAAATTAACGAACTCTGAAAAGGAACGTTTCTACACAGTAAAACCTTGTGATAACAAAGTTAAAGACGGGTCGTAATTACTTGTAACCATTACTTTGTTATAGCAATGTCCATTTCTACCGACAATATACATGCAAGAGAGGATGAACTCAACACTGAAACTCACAGCAGCCCGCGAAAACAAGAAAAAGTAGAGAAAAATACAAAAAAAGATTCGTTACTTCATTCGCGCCAAACAGCTCATCTATGATGATTCCACAGCAGATGTGCTGGTGGCTCACTTCGCAAAGAAAAAGTCCTTGACACATTTCCGCCGCATCTTCTTCAGGCGAATGATGGCATTTTCAGCTGCAGCCGCTATTTCTAGTCCGTCCTCGCCGTCATCGTGAGGGCCAAGAAGCTGCCCACCAGGTCTGCCGCATCCCGGTAGAGTGCCTCAATGAATACCCAAGCCCCGAGCCCGCGAGACACGTACCCTCATGCGTGTAGCCAAGCGCTCGCAGCGTTTTTTGCCCGCTGGAGTTGGCGCCCCCTAGCCAGCCCGAGTTGAGGGCTACGTCACGGGGGTCCTCACGTCGGCTGTTGGCAGCCAGGAGGAGCAGGTGGCGTCATGATGATGCCGATTGCGAAAGGGTATTCTCTATGAGCTTTCTCGAGCGCACAAACATTAAAACGGGTTTAAAATACGTTGTACTGAACGGTTGCTGTTCAAACTTGCTGGGACATATGTCCATATAAGAAGAAAGCCTTTTACCTAGTTATCTCAGCTTCGAACTTTCGTATCAGTACTCTTTAAGTGGGCCCTCTCTTTACGAATATAGCAAACACGCATCCATTTCCACTCAATTTTGATTGAGATGGATGATTTAAAGGCGACAGCCACAAGTCTCTGTTTTATGGAATGCGTTGTGAGGTACAGAAAATCAGCGGTTTAAAAAGTAGGACCATGAGCCGGGGAGCGCGTGCCGGGAAAGGGGAACAGCAGCGCCAAAGCAGGGTATGCCGCTGCCGTACACGCAATACGAGCCGATTTTTGAGGTGATGGCACTGACGCAGGCGAACAGGGTGCTCCTGGCGATGGCGAGAGAATGGACCGGGCTTCGGAGGGCGCTGTCCAGTGTGCTGGCCAGACAAATGGTGACAGGCGCGCTCGGAAAGTTCGGAAGTTCAACAGCGGGCAAACAGAAATTCCAATTTGGGTTTCGCTTTCCATCCTTAGAACGTTTTAAGCATTCCCCGTAATTTTTAAACGCATATTCACACTTTTGTATACGCTGTCAATGAAAACGTTATTTACATTCTTCAATTGACTTGGGAAAAAAGTTATATCTGCCAGATGGGTAGATATGTAAACAGTAGGCTTAAAAAACACTGGAAACTTCTTGGAAAGTCTGTTGTTCCAAGCCGCCTGTCTTCCCACTGTGAAATTTGTGCTGGTGCGATGGTTTTCGGGGTGTTCGTATTAATTTCTAAGCAGGAGAATGAGCTGAGACGGGAAAAATGGGCCGTCTTTACGATAAGTGCATATGGAGGCCTTCAGTTGCGCTCTAAAATATTATCAATGTACCTCTTTTAAAGGGACACTGAAGGGATTTGTAAACATTGCGGGATTACTAGCGCAAATTGTAGTCAGCTGCAAGTCCAGGTCGCTCCATCACAAGCGCACATGCGACGCTTCGCTGACACTAGTCAGCACTAGTAGGACAATCTAAGGCCACTTGAAGGCGGGAGAAGAGTCAGCGAAGGCAATTTAGGCACTAAAGTCAATAAAATCAACTTAAAATTTTACCGTACAGCGTAAAACTAGGGAGCCGGAGGAGGAGGAATGCTTATTATCAGAGGGGGCATGAATGCACTGTTGGGGAAGGAAAGGGACATGAAGGAAGGGAGGGAATAATCGAAAAAAGAACAATGTTCAAGGTTCAATCACCTGAAATGGTGGATAGCATTGTAAAGTCCGCGAACATATAGTTCGCAGAAACCGTGAAGAGATAGGTGCGACGATTTTTATAGGTGTCGGTCCAGGTTATTACGCCAGCTTGTAAAGACCACTGGTTAGTGCGTATTCAAAAAAAATTGCCCCCACCTCCCCGAAGGGAATCGTGAGGAAGTGCGAATGCATTTCTTGCGCCGAGAGTACACGGCGTAGTAATTGTGCCATCGCCTTGAGAGGCGCAGTACCGGCGAGGGGGAGCTGTCAGGCGAGGGGAGAGGCGCGCGCCGAGGGTGAGTGCAAACCTCACTGCACTGGTGCAAACCTCTGGGGGGAACGTGCACCGAATCGTGGGGGGGGGGAGGTGGGGGCAAACCTCACTCCAAAGTGCAAACCTCACTCAAAGGTGCAAACCTCACTCCACTGGTGCAAACCTCTGGGGGGAACGTGCACCGAATGGTGGGGGGGGGAGGTGGGGGCAAACCTCACGCTCCTCTCCACTCCTCGCACCGTTGCTAGGGGAGAGGAGGAGGAGCAATGCGGACGGCGGAAGGTTCGGGGTCGCTTATAAAGTGCATTCGCACGTGCCCCCACCTCCCCGGCGGACGATTCAGGCTCGCTTAAGAAGTGCATTCGCACTTATTCCTGGCCAATCTCCCACGTGGGTATGTGCCATGTCAGCGGCCAGGCAGCGCGCTTATTCCTGGCCAATCTCCCACGTGGGTATGTGCCATGTCAGCGGCCAGGCAGCGCGCGCCCATCTCCCCCCGTTGCTAAGGAAGACGAAAAGCGCGCGCACCCGCAGCTGTTGCTATGCGGACGGCGGAAGGTTCGGGGTCCCTTATAAAGTGCATTCGCACTTAACTTCCTCAAGCACTGAGGGGTCCTCTCGAGCGCGTTGCAGGTGCGCTTCTTCATCTCCGGGTGGGGAACCGTGGTCCAATAGTGGCTCGCGATCGGTCTTGAAGTGCTCACAGTGCCATATCAAATGGCACAGGTTAGGGATACACTTCTCGTCACAATACGGGCAGCGTTGGATGGCGAGCTGGCTCCGTGGGTCCATATATGTAGTGCATGAGGGGTTAGGGGGCCCAGTACACCCACCGGGGTAGTATCTTGAAGCCTCTTGCGATTCTCTGCCTTGAATTTCCGCAGGTGAAGTTGCGAGTCTGGTCGTGGTAGGTGTTGCAATGGGGCACTGGAAACCAGTGGAGGTGTGTGAAGTCTCTCCCGGGCGGCGGTGTGAGCCGCGTGGTTGCCATGTGCCCCAGTCGTGTGTCCCGGTCCCTGACCATCTTAAAATTACCATCATTCATCCAATACCTAAGCCTGGTAAGGACCCGGTCCCGGTCCCTGACCATCTTAAAATTACCATCATTCATCCAATACCTAAGCCTGGTAAGGAGCCAAATACCCCCCAGAACTTGCGCCCAGTAGCATTAACTCCGGTCCTATGTAAACTGATGGAGAGAATGATAAACAATAGACTAATTCACCACCTTGAGTGCTCAGGATGGTTCCACCCCGCTCTCACAGGCTTCCGACCCCATCTGAGCACTCATGACTACCTATGGCTACTACGTCGCGTCATTAACAGAACTGCTCGCAAGGATTTGCCAGAATATATGATTGCACTGGACATTCACAAAGCTTTCGATAATGTTAGTCAATCGGGCATATTGCAAGAATTGGCTAGTGCGTTCCCCAGTCGAAACGCTCAAAATTGGGTACGTTAATTTCCTTCAGCATCGACCCATTCGACTAAATGCTTCCATACACCAGCCGACCACTTTCTATTTAGATCGCGGTGTTCCACAAGGCTCCATCTTAGCTCCAATTTTGTTTAACCTAGCCATGAATCGGGTGGCACGAACACTTCAACAAGACACAGCTGCTCGGTTTGCCCTTTATGCGGACGACGTAGTGGTCTGGACAAAAGCTAAAGACTATCCCTCTAAAGATCCCATGCAAACGGAACTGCAGGCTGCCGTATTAAGCCTTGAACGCTCCCTTTCCCGGTTTCAACTACGGCTATCACCCACTAAAACAGAGCTACTCAGCGTTGACGGCAAAAATCGCACAAATTCAGATCAAATCATTTCCATCCAGATCGGGGATACGCAGCTGGATTCTCATAACGGCACCATTCGTCCCCTCGGCCTTCCCATTAGCAGTTGCAATAGCCCCCGTAAATGGATCCTTAATCTGAAAGCCACTTGGCGCAACACCTTGCACGCCATCCTCCGCCTCTCCAATAAGTTTGGTGGTGCCCGTCAGCAGGCTTGTACAATGCTTGGCCGTGCAATAGCACACGGGCGCCTCACTTACGGCTTTCCAGTATATGATCTTCGCCCGGCTCACGTAAAGGATCTTCATATATTAAATCGGCACCTTCTCCGTACAATCAGTGGTCTTCCTCAATTCACCCCCGTAGAGATTCTTCACAAAATTGTACCCCTTCCCAACCTTGGTACCCTCATCGAAGAGACCAAGCTACGTCTTAAGGAACATCTTGAGCAGTCCCCCCAAGGCAAGGCTATCGGCTCATGGGACTATATGAACAGTAAATTCGACCCCACTTGTTACCCATTGTCCCTCCCGCCCTGGGAGCGCCCTGCGATTGGCATCCCTCGGCGTCGCCCTATACCTCGGCGGCAGGTGAGAGCACGCAAGTTATACGTTCGCACTATCCAGAACGACAAGATGGAGAACGAAGTCGACATCTTCACGGACGCCGCCGTGCGCGGCAATGAGGCTGCGATTGCATGGACATCTTCGGACGCCCCCTTGCTAAATGGTTCCCGGAAGATCTCCAATACATATGGCCTAGCTGAAGAATCTGAACTTATGGGTGTCCTGGGGGCTGTCCATTCCATCCTCGACCATTGTGACTCACTCTCATCCCGGAAATTTTGTATCATTACAGATTCTCACGTCGCCCTTAAAGAATTGAACCCAACATTTTCACCTAATTATACGGCCACGAATATACTACATGCCATCCGAGACCTTCAACTGGAAGGCATCGCCATCCGCATCGTCTGGTCCCAGGGAGCCGGAAGCTATTTCTTGCGCTGGTGAACAAGCACAGCAGTAGCAGCACGACCACGCATCTGCGAAAGATTTTCCGTCTAGGAAATGCAATTGGTTTTGTGAAAATGTGGGTCAAATTTATGGACATTTGGGGGACGCTTACTGCACGTGCGTTATACAACAAATAGTCACCTAAGCTGCTTAAAATGCCAAAACTAAATAAAAGTGCAAATTGATTTCACATTATATACCTTATATTTTCAAAGCCGACAACGCTATAGCCCTTTATGAAAATCTCTTTAATGGCAACACGGGTACCTGTAGTACGCCTGATTTAAATCTATTCCTCCAGCCTTTTCCTAAGCTCAGTGACGATGAGCGGGCTCTTGTAGAAGGACCAATTACGCTTGAAGAAGTGAAAATTGACATTTCAAACCTGCAAACCCATAAGTCACCTGGACCTGATGCCCTCACTTCGGAGTTCTACCAACACTTCTCGAATGCTCTGGCACCTGCCTTACATGAAGTATTTACAAAGGCCAATGAACGTGACGTTCTGCCTCCTACAGTTTACCAAGGTTATACCGTACTAATCCTGAAAAGTAAAAATGTAGAAAAGTTGAAAGCGTGGATGGCTACAGGTCGATATCTCTGTATAACGTGGATTACAATGTATTCGCGAAGGTGCTCGCACGCAGGCTACAGATTGTAATCACAAGTCTGGTAGGTTCGCACCAGACTTGCGGGATTCAGGGCCGGATCATTCACACGAAAATCCATGTTGCTCGGTCAGTACTAGAGTGTGTATCCGATGGAGCTGTGCAAGTTGCGCTCCTTCAAAGTAATCTTGCTAAAGCATTTACCAGGGTTAGCCATCCTTTCCTTTTTGCTGTTCTGGAGCCAGCGGGGCTTGGGGAAGCCTTGTATGAAGGGATATCTTTTTGCTACAAAAACTGCACGACCCGGTTGATAATAAACTGCGAACTCTCTAGACCTGTTCAAGCAGTGTCATTCATGGGTTCTCACTGGCAAATTATGAAGTCAAAATTTTAACCTATGCAGATGACCGTACTTTTTTACGGACAAGAAAAGTGTTTTGGAGGCAATGACCCTGACAGCGGTTTAGCGATCTAAGTGGAGCTAAGGGGAACCTTGAAAAATCAAGAGGTTTTTGGAAGGGTTGGTGGGGTACGTAGCTGCATCAATATGGAGGCATAACATGGGACTCTGAAACACTACAGTACCTTGGGGCGCCGCGACATCAGATTCGAAACAGTGGACCTCATTGGTCTTCTTCGCTTACTGTAGTGAGGCGTCAAACGCAGGCATCAATGGGGCGGGAGCGGCCTATTTTTGCGCGTGCAGAACTGTGTAATGTATTTCTCGTTTCTAAACTTGTTTATGTTCTGCAGGTTTTTAGCTGTGCACGAAATAATGTTCAAGCATTTCATAGAGTGTTGGCTACCCTTTGTATGGTGGTCCAAGTGGGAGCCCATGCGCCGCGACAACCTCTTCCTCCCGTTAAGGTCTGGTGGTGTTGGATTGGTGCATTTGCTTGTACATCAACTCGTTTCGCTGTTCTTCGTTTTCAAAACAGCTGATCATTCGTTTTTAAAGGTTTTTATTCAGCATAAATTGAGGGCTCATTTGCCTTTTTTATTTGCTCCAAACCACCCTGCGGATACTAAGGCGATTAGGGGCTTTCTGAAAGAGGTTGCTGACACTTTCGAGTTTCTTATTGTGCGTTTTCCTCTCGAGTATCTGTACGATCTCTCAAGGGAGGAATTGACGGACGTTTTAATTGAAAGTTTATTTCCAGCACCCATTTACCGCTAACCTAATGTGACGATTGTAGATAACAGTTTGTTGAAGCCCGTTAAGAAAATGGGAATTCAAGCGGCTGCAAAAACTTTCTGTTAAAGTTGCACACATCCATGTTGCCTGTTAAAACATGGCTGAATAGTAAAGGTGTATATGCGCCCTGGTCTGTTAACTGTAGCTTGTGTAACCAGCCTGAGACAATTGATCACTGCTTTGTTTTATGTCGGGATGCTGTGTTTGCTTTGGGATGTTCTGCAGCGGACTCTCAAAAAGGACATAGACATCACCCCCTACAGTATACGCTGCCTGCCAGTGATGAAGAACTGTTCCGTGCCCTATGACCTTTTCGTGCCATGTGACCTTTTCGGATTGTTTAGCCTATGGAAGTGTCGCATGATTGACCGCAATGCGGAGGAATCTCACGGAACTAAGTCAATTTTTCGCGAACAGTGTGCGCGTGTGTACAGTGTCTATGCGGCGCAATCGCAGCCGCCGGACTGGTTGCATCCGCTTGAGGCGTGTGTGTGCCTGCCAGACATTTCAAATATGTGTCAGTGAACGTACCGTTATTGTAGTAAGGGTGTGACTTCAAAGCTCTTCGGGCTAGTCTTCCATGCGATGAAGAAAAAAAAAGCCCTTGGAAGAGTGGTCTGGAGGTCCAGGACTCCAGGTATGCGTTATTTTGCAAGTCGCAAGTTCGAATCCCCGAAGCAGCATTCTTTTTTTTGTAAGTTGATTTTTTTCGTTTTCGGTGGATGTTTTCTATACTGAGTTCACCATTCTTTGGCCGTAACTTTCACTGCTCCACGAGCGAGTTCGCAGAAGGCGCGCAGACTGAAACTGACGCGCTAGCGAGTTCTCGTTTGCGTGCTGTTGCCATAAGCATCGAATGCTTGCGGGCAGTAGGCACAGGCCAGAATAAGCAGACCCTTGGCCCGGTGCGAACACGCTTTTTACGATACAGGCATGAGTGAGGCAAGCTCCGAATATGCGGGAAAAGCGCATGGCATGGGAAAAGCGCATGTCTGCGGTGACGCGGAGGGCGTTCATTCACTGCGTAGGCCTCGGCGAGTGATTGCTACTATTCCAAGCCGTCCTGGGAGGCTTACCTAGACATTTTACAGTAGACAACATGTTAGAAGCGTGTTAAGGCAATTATTGAGATATCGAGAATGCCCATTGAACGATAACGTCGGATGTCAAGTATGTTCTTTTAAAGAACCGAACCCGAAACTTGTTTGAATGCTAATCTTTGACGTCGTCCAATCACGGTGCACCTCCTCCCGACGTCACAGCCTTTACTCGGTGCGGCCGCCTTAGACCGTGATGGGTAGTTTTTCTTCTTTCGGGCTTTTAAAAATAATTACCGACTTATCAAGCGGATAAACGATGAAAAGTGTGTTAATTTGAGCCAGTCTACGTAACGCAAGCTTGAGAAATTCACTTCAGTGTCCCTTTAATGGCAAGATAGTTTAACCACGAAGCTTTGTCCCATGCAACCATCAATTGCACTGTCGTGAACAGCTATTCCTCATGAAAACCCCACAACAGAATTATTGAGGTATACAAAAATCAAAGCCCCTTCCCTTAGAGAAGGATAGTTGAAACGCGAAAGTTTCGCTTACGTAGCCTCAGTCAAAGTCAAAGTAAAAAATCACAACTGATTCGATCATGTTGGAATGGCACAATCTGGTAGACGTCGTCTAAATAAGGCGAAGGACACTGGTTCGATACAGACCCCAGAAAGCTTTTTTTTCTTGATGCGCTTGCTGCGTCCTTGTGGAAACCCATTGCGCAAGTTGGCTTTCTTTCAGTGCGTTTTGGGAGTAACAATTCTGATTTTGGACTTTGAGTTTGCCAATTGAAGACATTGGCTTTCGACAAAAGTAAGCTTTGCGCTTCAACCATCTTTCCCTTCGCCCACGATCATCATCATCGTCAGAGAAATCTGGCGTTCTGGCAGTGCGTTTTGGAGCAACGCCGCCATTAGCGAGGCAATACAAGCTTCATATTTTAAAAATGCCATCTCTGAACCACTCCCCCTCCCCCCTTATTCCCAAACACTACCCCTGGTCCTGTTCGTTTTAAGGCGGGCTCCCGAAGCCGAAATGTTTGTTGACAGGTGTGCATATTTCTTGAGCACGACTGGGAGCGGCCACAACGGTCAGTAGCCATGCATTTGGCGTATAAGATCATGGTTAAAGCACAGCAGAGCGGCGTTTTTAATCAAGACTACGCGCGATCGCTTGGATTTCTTTCGCAAATGGACAAGAATAGGATGTGCACTACATATTAAATCGGCTCGTCGGCACTAGCCAACAGGCCACCGCTCACCGAGGCTTATGTTCCAATTCAGCGTGTAGCTGATTCGTTCGGCGATGTGTTCAAAGGCATCATATTAAGCTTCATCAGTGCGACGAAAGGTGCTCATCTCCCTAATGAAACGTTTGAACTCCTTCAAGAAAACGTAAGTCATGACTTCAAATCAACCTGCGAAAAAAGAAGCGATGAGACGCACTTCGAGAAATGAACCAAGCCATGAACAGCATGGCGTTGGAACGTAATAAATCACGGCGACGCTGAAGCTTGTCGTTTTTTATTGTACCGTAATAAATGATCTCCTGGTTCTGTAGCCGAAAGTAATATTTTATGACGAAGCGCCTTATGCTTTATTTCCTGTTGGGCCCGTGGAAACGGATAGTCTCGCTCAACACAGAAGGTTTGTTGGAACGTGAATGAACGGGATATTTTACAGTAATTTGGCTGTTTTGGAGACAAAGGGTAATAGTTCAACGAGCAGGGAAGCGTATTTGACAAACCTGGCCGCCAATGCGCGCCACAAATTCGCCTGTTCCTCGCGTCTTACTAGAACAATCTAACAACACTATAATAAACGTGTTGGCTGGCTAAAACGACCCAAAGGATATTTTCGACAGTAATGCGGGGAAACGAGATAAGAGAAAATGGTATACAAAAAAGAACTTGTTGGGTCTTGCGAAAAAACAAAACATACATAGCCGCTGGAGCTCGAACCCAGGCTGCTGGCGTAACTTCCCAAAATTGTTCCCAAGGCCGCTAAAGCCGGGTAGGTTTGTTTTTCATGGAATTCAAACTCCTTCTAAAAACGTATCTTCGCAGTGAAAGATAAATTACTACTTAAGTAAGCTCACACCAACACGTAAGACTTGAATGTAGCGAAGTTGTGCGCAACCTTCACGACCCTCACAACGGTTTAGGTCCAAGATTGCACCGATTTGCTTTTTCTTCGCTGCCGCAACGACCTTACTCCATCATTGTTGCTATAAGTGCGATAATCATTGGACATCACTTTGGGGGGGGTTCGCTATGACGTGTCTTTCTCGTTCCGAGCAAGTGTTGCGACGATTATGGTGAACGCTGGACGTTTGTTTGTTTTGTTTTTTTTTTTGTCTTTTGCCAATCTTGGTCAGTATATCTAAATAAATATGCTTGGCTTGAAAAATGTGAACCAGGCACGCTGGACGGTCGCCTCCAGGCAGGAACACAGGAGCGCTGGGCATTTTCTTGGTTTATTTAACTCCGGAGAGAGAGAGAGAGAGAGAGAAAGAGAGAGAGAGAGAGAGAGAGAGAGAGAGAGAGAGAGAGAGAGAGAGAGAGAGAGAGAGACTTTATTGAGCCAAGCTCTGTTACGGGAACATGGTATTCGCTGGCTTTAGCCTGGCGCCGACAATGGCAGCCCTATTCGTCAGAGAGTCTTATACCTCCGGATCGGAACTACCCAGTTCTTGTTGCAGGTTATAGAGGTAAAGAAGGTTACGTGGTGTGGGATAAGGTGGCGGGAATGCCGTATGATGGGCAGTTCGGGGAGGCGAATAAAGAGGGTGAATGCGACGGAACAGCGCGCGACAGCGGAGGCTACCTATCTGCAGAAGGCGCCGCGTGCGTTCTTGCACGTTGTCGAAGCTGACCTGAGCATGGGGATCTACGCGGCGGGCGAGGCGGAAGTGTGTCGCTATTTCGTGATAGCTGTAGCAGCCCCGAATGTCGGCTGCTGAAGGAGGCGAGAAAGCAGACGTGGAGCTGGGTTGCAGTTTCAAGACAAGGCTGTTTATTTTCAAAAGATGCGTACGCTGAGAGCGTCCCCCAACGAAGGAAAGAAGGGGAACCCCCGCGTCCTTCAAAAGAGAGAGGAAAAAGGCGCCCCAAGCGAGCAGACGGCAACGGCGCCAGGGCTAATGCCAGGAGTCGGCCGGACAACAAGTTATGCCTCCCCCGACAGCAACTGTTGAAGAGAGCGGGGTAATGACCGCAGTAGTAAGCCATCGGCGACGTCGCCAATACGCGTCTTCCACAAAGGCGCATGGTCGTCAAGCTGCGGCAGACCGGAGAGAAAGTAAAAGCCCCGTCTCGCGGGAGCCGCTTGTGCTGGGGTGCCGAGCGGCTTCCTCTACAGCTGAGTAGGCTACCTCTAGCTGATCTGACACCGTGCGAGGGGACGAGGCTGGTGCCGGCTCGGAAAGTGAACTCCCGAGCAGCAGAATGGGCCGCCTCACTACCCCCCATCCTGGCGTGAGCAGGGGTCCAGATCAGTTCTACTAAGGTGGAGGGGGTATATTGAGAGATAATTTTGAGTGCCTGTGGGGATAGGAGACCCCTGGCGAAATTTTCAATGGCTGTTTTAGAATCGGAGATTCCCATTGTGGGAGTGGGCCGGTGCGCTAAGGCAAGCGCTATTGCCGCACCCTCCGCCATTGCAGGACTGATAGTTTTGACAGAAATGGAGTCAACTGGCTGGGAATTAGGGCGGTCAATGATTGCTACCACATATGCATCATGGTGGCCGTAGTCGGCCTCGTCCGCGTAAAGCATGCCCGCTCTGATGCAGAGTCGCTTAGTAAGCGCGCGTATCCTTTGCTCCCGCCACCCCCTGTGGTACACTGTGTGCATATTGGGCGGAAGTGCCCGAACCAGGATATTCGTAATGATATATTCGGGGGGGGGGGGCGTTGAAGCTTGCGCTCGTTGATAAGCGGGGCTGGTAAGCCGAGTCTGCACAGAATTTTCCGTCCAGTAGGAGTGCCCGATAACCCTTGCATCTGGCCTCTGGGATGGGCCTCCACCAGCTCCTCCGTCAGGTAGTGAATCCCCAAGCTCTCAGGTCGGGCAGTGAATGTGCACAACGAGACGTGCAATGCGGCCTTGTATGCTTACTAATAAGACAATTATTTCCTAAAGTTCAGTGGGAGTGACCTGAAGGGAATGGAGTGAGTATGTAAGGTGACTTATCACAAAAGCTTGCGCAATTCCCACCGTGGCCCCCTTCTTAAGCCTTCTGTTCAGGGCGGTTAGGCGCCTAATGAGCCAAGTGTTAATCACGTGCGTAGAGAGGGGCGAGATTTACGGGGGGGGGGTGTAAATCATCCCAGTTCGTTATCTGGGTATGTCTGGGTGGCGGTTTGATGGAATGGAATGTCTGTCTAAATAATGAAGTCATCTCTACGCAGCGATCAGTAAGCAAAGCTCCAGCGGACGTTTGCATTCTTTTGGTGAGGGTGAGATCCAGTGTTGAGTCTCTTTGGACGCTGTTGCATTTCTCGTCGCAATTAATGGGTCTGACTCGACTTTGACTCGTTCTTAGCGCCTTAATATTGGCCTGTAAAGTTGACAAGTTGGCTAGAAGAGTGTGATGTACGCTAGAGTACTCGGCTTTCTGCTCCGAAAGCTGTAGTCAGCATGAGTTTGCAATGGATGTTAGCTGCCTCTGCTTCGGTTCCTCCCGGTCAGAAGGCTCGGGTGGAGAGGGGGGGGGGGGGGGGGGGGGGGCTCGTTCAACAGTGCCATTCGCTTGGGCGGAGGGGCGTTAGGGGAAGACGGATCTCGTGTGCTAAGGATAATTCTCTGTGCTAGTGATTGATTTGCTTGCCGTAGGGGAGCATTTTCCGGACGGAGAAGGGTGATTTCGGCCCGGATGGTGTTTAGGTCGTGTTTTGAATGATTTGTGTAATTCTATGTGTATAGTGTACATTCCATGTGTATAATGTACAGGGTGTTGCAACGATAACTGGAACACTTTAAAAAATTTTCCTGAGCGATCCGCCGCTCTGTTCACGCTCAAACTTCACACAAAGGTCGCATTTTGTGGTCCATTGTGTTTGACACCGGGAACAACAACGGTACTTACCTGTTTATTCTGAAAATAAATAAAAACGATTTTCGCCTATGGGAAAATGGCGGCGATTTGGACGTGCGAGCCCGAAAACCGGGTTTTCTCATCGTCTGTTAGCTCATTTCTAGGTGCATTTTCTGATCGTCTGCTGCACCATTTGGCTCCGTACGTGAATCCCAAACGTGCGTTTCACTCTGCAGGTGGTTCCGCCGTTCCAACATCAACTTGCGCTGGCTCGCACGTTCAAATCAGCGGCCATTTTTCCATAGGCGAAAATCGTTTTTATTTATTTTCAGAATAAACAGGTAAGTACCGTTGTTGTTCCCGGTGTCAAACAAAATAGACCACAAAATGCGACCTTTGTGTGAAGTTTGAGCGCGAACAAAGCGGCGGATCGCTCAGGAAAAATTTTTAAAGTGTTCCAGTTATCGTTGCAACACCCTGTATGTGTATAATGTATATAGGTATATATATTATAGAGTAATGTGAATCTGCATGCATGTCTTATGAAGGTAATCTATATGTATTGAGTTATTTAGTACATCCGTCGGTGTACATTTTCTTTGGTATATGGTTTGCACGCAAGGCATGAATATTTATATTGGACTCACATTTTCCTTCGGGTCCTGTATTGAGGGATTTATCTGTTCAGTACACATTTTTTTCTTCTTTTTTTTTACTTCTCTTGTTGTTGATATCTATTTTTTTTACATTCTTTCAGTGGCACAAGAGATGCCATATTTCTACGCGGCTTATTATTTTTTTATGTACTGTAGAACACTGTTGTACGCTGGTGCCAAAACGGGGGCCCGCAGCTCCGTCAAGCTGTTCTTGAGATGAATTTTTCTGCCGGCCTCTGGCATTGTGTACTATGTACATGATGTCGATAAAGTACATTGTTATTTAAGAATGTCAGGAGAAACGAAAAGGGGGAGGGTGCGACGAGCTACTGGTAGGAGTGCTCGGGCAGCTTACCTCATGTCCTCGTAAATACTTTTGACGGTACTGGTCACCCTGGCGGTGTTGTAGAGGTGTCTTCGTGGCAGTTTTCCTCCTGGCGCCTCCATCGCGAGCTAGGCGGGCGGGGGGCCGAGGCCCCCTCTGAACACTGAAAGGGTTTGTCACGCTGGGTGAGGAAGGAGTTCTTGGCTGATTATTCGGCAGACGCAACGTGTGCGTAGGTGGGCGTCGTACGCCGGTGCTGGTAACGTCTGGGGCAGTCCTGCCACCCCGTGAGATGCGGGCCTTCGCATACAATGCGTCTGGAGGAACACTTGTGATGCTCGGTAGCATACACCGTGCCGCACTGAGAACAACGCGGGGGGACTTGGACTTTCGGACAGACCTCTTGCCGGAGGCCCTGTTGCCAGCATATCGCGCATGCCTCCGTCTTACTTCGGAAGGGTGTGCAGCGAGAAGTTGTGGCTCGGTACCTTGTCCAGTAAAAAACTTGTGTACCGTCAAATATTATTTGAGCCATGTTAGACGGGTTGAGCCGTTTGACGTCCAGGATTCTCATGTCTGGGTTGTAGTCGCAGATGCTGTCTCATATCTGCTCCAGAGTTTCATCTTTGGGAATATTGAATATCACTCCCACTATGGTATTCGCCGGCGCCGAGACACGCGCAGCGATCTCGCACTGGTGCCCGCATAGCGTGAGAAAGGTGAAGTTGGCGTACCTTAATTGTTGGGTGATCTTCCAGTGGGGTGCTGAATATGAGGTAATTGGAGGAGTATTGCACTCGAATCGGTTCCTCTCGATTCGGGGCCAGTCAAGCTTGAGCTTGGACAGCGTCCGCCAGAGTGGCTTAGCCGATCTCCGCAAGAGCAAGTCCTCCAAATGGGCGAAGGAAGAGTCTGATGTCGGAGTCTGGAAGTGAGGATACAGGTGGTTGGTGCTTCAAGGGGCACCGAAATCCGCGTTGCGGTGTGTTCCTGGTCCCAGGCCTAGCAATGGCATGTGCAGAAATCTGCCTCGCAGCTTCGAACAGACAAAACCGAGAATTCCGCCTCAGATCTGGCGTGCGCCTGACAGGGCTCCGCTGGTGTGTTTGTGTCGAAACCGTTGAACAGATTTATTAGAATGTGCTGCATATATGGCACCGAGATTACGCTTTCTTGAAACATCGAACGCTTAGAATATATAGGGATCAAAGACTGAGTGTATTTTAGGACCATGGCCTCGACCTTCGAAGTAGCGCCATCCTCTAAAGACTTTATTTACTTATTTGAAAGATATTTACCTAAGTTCTTATTTGTAAATGATGTGCCAAGCTCAGAACAGAAAAATAAAAAGCAAACAAACGCCCACATGTCGTCATCGAGCCATATCCACGAGTTTCTTTTTCTTTCCTGGCCGGCGCTTTCTTAGTTCTTAAGCCTTTTCTTGCTCCCTCCCGAATCCTCAACATAGAAACAGAGTTGTACACGTTCCTCTCAAAAAGGAACGAAAGGCCTTTCCTTGTTCCTTCCCAATTTTGAAACGAGTTCCCGTTACAAGTTCCTTTATTGCGAAAGGAACACGCTCCAGTTCCCCTTCGAACATTGTAACGTGTCGTTAAATTAACGTTACATATCAGTTTTTAAAATAAAATTTTATGAATATTCCTCAGCTGAAATAAAGTGGGAAATTTAAAACTCGCACCGAACTACGTATATTATACAAATATGAACACCGCCGGCAGCAGATTATCTGGAGACAAAGAGAATCCATATATACGCTCCTCGACGAATTTCTTCAGGGAACACCGGATAAACTCCAGATATGTCTAACTGCGACTTTGGTGTTCGTCTATTATAGGTGCAACACATAGGCCCCTTTCCACTTCGTTCTTACAAATGGGCAGTTAGGTTCAAATGCGCAAAAAGAAAGTCAGTCACATGCAGAAACATAATTAAATTTCTTGCACAAGAATCCGCGTCGAAAGGAGCAATACATGTGTTTTTAATGTCATTCAATACAAACCATATTAGCTTTAAATGACATTCGCTTTGGCAATGCGGGTCTATATGGCGAGAAAATGCCGTTCGATAATGATAGCAGTGGCGACTAAAAAACTCGCAGAATTGCAAGATAACAACGTAAATGCGTCTAGCATATCTTTCACCTTTCACTGTTTCAAAACAAAACCAAAGTATCGTTTAAAAAACAGGTGTATCTCTATTTTGGGTTACATTCACATCAGAATCTCAGGCAAGTTAGTACTGTAGACGGGCTTGTTGTTGGGCGAGTTGGTGCACATTATCCGAATGTGTAAGCTGCGTTAAAGAAGACACCATACAGAAAGAAGTACACAAGGATTGGTGCAGACTTGCAACTATTATTCCACACAGAAACACGCATAAAATACCGGCGGGCATATCATTGCACACGCGCGAAAACGAACAAAAAAAAAGCAAATCTACAAAAACTTGTGGTGAGGATTTTCACAAATGGTCTTGGATAAGCAACTCTGAACGCTTGCCATCGACCTTCGGGCGGCCTCTCTCAGGTATTGCCTATACGGAGCGTGACAAAAATTCTGTCCTCTGTCAACACGTCTCGTGCAATACAAAAGGACCTGGCACTCCCGTCGAGCGATTCCCCGCCAGAACAGAGACATACCAAGCCATAACGAACTGCGCGCATAATCTGTAACTTCGAGCAGTACAACAGCCCGAGACACTGCCGCGCGCCCAGCTCTATTTAGCAGGTGACCCTTCGAATGACCTCACAGCGAGCGCAACTCTCCCGACAACAACGCACCTACGCCTCGCGCGCACTAATGCGGTAATTACTTCTGACAATATACAGATACGGTGCTTTCCCAAGGTACCTGCATCGCCGCTCGGACTTAGGCAACCTTTACTAGGCAAGGAACAATTCTATCCGCCAGACACGCATCCTGGCCTCCCCAGACAAACGATTAAAGGCTAAAAGCATTCTCGCGGCTGCGCAATTCACCCGTCGAACGCCGCGTAAGCTCAACCGGCACAAACTCTAGCACAAGCTGCGGCCCGCTGCGTGGTTATTATTCTGCCTTTGACCTTCGAGGAAGCACGTTCCGCGGAAGGGTGGGAAAATTGACCAGCTTATAGGAAGAGAAACACAGTAGCGACTCGTGGATTTTTGTACTCAACATTGACATCAAAAACACCCAAATCCTAGCGATGTACGGTTGCAGAACGAACACCGTTCCTGCCGGTCCTTTATAAACCTAACGAGTTACCGTTACAGTTCCACCGACCCTTAATAGAACGGGAAGGTTACTTCGTTCCTCCAAAATGGAACTAGTTCCAGGAACGCCGTTCCTTGGAACGTCGTTCCGTACAACACTGCATAGAAACATGTACGCGATTTGTCAACAGCGGCCAACCTCTCTGCTACTTCAATAAACAGCCTTCTCTCTCTCTCTTTCTCTCTCGCTCTCTCTCTCGTCTGTCTGTCTGCCTGTCTCCGTCACTGCAAGAATGTTACTGGGGAGCCTTCTCACTGGTTAGTGTGTTATTCCGTAGTAGTTATAGGTAAATAATTGCTTGGAGAGTGATCGCTGGAGAATGGTAGAAGGGACGTAATAGGAGTGAAATGTAGTGAGTGAGCATAGAGGAGTGAGAGAGGGAGAAGAAGATGCGAAAAAAGTGCAACGCTAAAGAGGCTGTCTGGACTCTGAGGAAAATGGAGAAAGGGGGGTAGGAGTGCCCATGGAAAAGTAGAGGACGAGGAAAATGGGTGGACAGACAATTAGAACTGCTAATGAGGTTATAGTATGGCGATTACAGGCGGTGGTGCGGGTGAAAAGAAGGAGAGGAAACAGGAGCTTGTGAGGATTCGAAGAGCGTAGCTGCATAATTAGTAGGGTCATCAGAACGTGGAGGATTTGTAGGACAGCAGTGTAATGGGATAGGGGCGAGGATCCTGGAAAGTGTCGGTAGAGGGAATTAAGTGGACGGAGAGGAGTGTTATCGGAATAAGGAATATGAAGCGGGTAGGGAAAGATATATTGACGATTGTGATTGAATTAGAGGTAGGAAAAGGGAGATGGGGGAGTGATGAGGGGAGGATATCAGGACAAATTGGAAGGGTTAATAAAGGAAGAGCTGGGAAGGACATTAGGAGGAGGCTATGTGGAGGAGATAGACGATCGGAGGGCAGGGAGATTGATTGATTGAAAATATCTTTATTCAAAAGAAAAGAAAAAAGAGGGAGGAAAGAAGGTGGCTATCCCAATTCCGGGATTCCACTGGCCTCCATCGCCGCTATGGCTCTCTCTACCAGCCATCGTTGGCAGGCAGGGTCATCGCTGCGCAGGGTGGCCTCCCACTGCTCCCTTGACGTGTTTGTGAGTGGGTGTACTGTTGGTATGTACTGGCATGCCCACACTGTGTGGTACGCGTCCGCCCTCTCCCGGCAGTGCGGGCAAAAAGGTGAATATAACGTGGGGTACCAGCAGTGTAATCTAGCCAGTGTGGGTAATGTGTCTGTCTGCAATCTCCTGAGAATGTGCTCTTCTTCATTACTGAGGCTTTTGTCCGGTGGTGGAAATGTTCTTCTGTTCAGTCTCAATATGCTCAAATATTCGCTGAAGGTAACGCTCGCCATGTCTAAGGACGGGGCTTGGTACAAGGGGGCCGGGATAAGAAGACCTCGGGCTGTGGCATCTGCGGCCTCATTCCCCTTGTGCCCCGTGTGTCCTGGCGTCCATATGATGAGCACATTTTCCGGTGGGCGTTTACGAAGAATTTGGTGGGTGATTTTGAAGACATTGCCCTGTATAAAGTTTCTGCAGGCCTCTTGCGAGTCAGTTAAAATTATTGCCCTGGGGTTGTAAGCGATAGCTAGGGCGATGGCTGCTTCTTCCCCCTGGGCGGCGATTTTTGTCTTTACGGTAGCCGAATTTACAACTCTTCCATCCGGCGTCGTAACTGCTGCTACCATCTTGTCCTTTTGAGGTCCGGCGGCGTCCACGTATAAAGTGTTCTGGTTGCTGTCCCATAGTCGCCCCAGGTACTCGGCCCTGGCTCTCCTTCTCTCGGCGTTATGTATGGGATGCATATTCCTAGGTATTCGACTGATGGTAATTTTGGCTCTCATGTCTGGAGCAAGATCTTCTAGCGGCTCTGGATTCCCGCCGGGCGTGGTGATACGTAACTGCTCCAATAGCCACTTTCCATTGGATGTTTGGTTTAACCGCTTAATTTGGGCTATCTTCTGAGCTTCCCACAGTTCCTCCACCGTGTTATGAACCCCGAGCTCCAGAAGTCTGATGGTAGATGTCGAGTTTGGAATCCCCAGGGCTGTCTTGTATGCTTTTCTAATTTGAATGTTTAGTTTTTCTACCTCGCCCTTGGTGAGTCGGAGGTACGCCGTCCCGTAGATGATACGCGATACAATAAAAGCTTGTACTAGCCGTGTAGCCTCCCGTTCACCAAGTCCGTGGCGTTTATTCCTAATTCTTCTTATCATCCTGAGGACTTGTTCTGTTGCTGCCCCGAGTTTTTTTAGTGTAGCCCCATTTCCCATGCCTTGTGGAATGTGTTGTCCCAGTATTTTGATACAGTTGGGTCGAGGGACCAGCTCGCCATTGATGTGAACTTCTATGTTATCGCTCGGTCCTCTTCTGGGGTTCTTCAAGATCAGTAGAGCAGACTTCTCCGGAGCGCATTGCAGACCCCTGCTTTTAGCATAGGCATCAACTACATCGGCGGCCCTCTGCAAGCTCTCCTCCACTTCTGCGTCGCTCCCTGTTCTGCACCATACCGTGATATCGTCTGCATATATCGCGTGACGAATCCCGGGAATGCTGTCCAGTGCAGTGGGGAGGTCTCTCATCGCCAAGTTGAAGAGAAGGGGCGAGAGAACCGCTCCTTGCGGAGTACCCCTGGAACCAAGAGTTATCGGCTCCGATTTGATGTTCCCCAGGGATATAGTAGCTTGTCGCGTTGTGAGAAAGCTTCTGATGTACCGGTAAGTCTTCTGCCCGCATCCAATGTCCGTTAATCCCTTGAGTATACTGCTGTGAAGCACATTATCAAACGCTCCCATTAAGTCGAGAGCTAGGATGCACCTAGTCTGGGCTGTGCAGATTGGCCTCCCCTTCCCACACACGCACAACACACTCAACAAAATGACGAGTTGCAGGCACTCCGAAAAGAGAACCATACTCTTAAGGCACGCTTAGCAGTCATGGAAGCACGCATTGAGGAACTCACAAAGAACACTCAGCAGCACGGTATGATTGAGACCAACATGAACTCTTCCCCCCTGCAAGCGCAGCCGCAGCAACATGGGCAAGTGCAACCACACCCGCCACCTTCTCTGGGAGACATCTACCAGCAAATAATACAAGAGTTTCGAGCCTTCCGAGAGCAAACACAAGCTCAGCTCCAGAAGGCACAGGAAAAATTCACAGAAATGGGAGAACAAATTGCAGGAAACAGAAGATACATCCAAACGGCCATCACCGCGACACGCAGAGAAATGCAGGAGAGGAAAAAAAGACGCAAGGAGCCAAGATCTATGCAAGGAGACTGGTATTCTGATACAGACTCCATATGCCACACCCCTCTAAGTTAAGCGTATGGCAGTGGAACTGCCGGGGCTACGGGCGTAAACAATCTGCCCTAAGCCTCTTTATCTCTCAACAAGACAGACCCCCGGCAGCCATTCTCCTACAAGAACTCTATGTGACGCCTATCAAGTTAAAGGATTACATAACGTACCAACAAGACCAGTACACGGCCACACTAGTACACAAACACTACACGGCCATTTTGCAAGACCCGTTGGACGTGGACACCTCACATTGTCATGTGACCATCCTTCCAATCAAGAGAGGTGCAGCCGGAATACACATCCTTAACGTGTACAGCCCTCCTAAAGACCGTAATCCGAAACTGGCTCAACTCATCAGAGGCTTCTTGGGGCGAGCTAAGAGGGAACCGGTCATTATAGGGGGCGACTTCAACGCCCCGCATCCCTCATGGGGATACCCTAGTACTACCCCCAAAGGGAGGAAATTGGAAGAGGCGATCAACCAGGAGGGCCTGACTCTCCTGACAGACATTGAATTTCCCACCAGGATGGGCAATAGTGTAAGTAGAGATACATGCCCAGACCTAACAATGGTACGAAACGTCAGAAGCCCAAACTGGAAAAACCTGGACCAACATCTAGGTAGCGATCACTATATCTTGATGACCGAATTCGATAGTATTAGATGCAAAAGAAAAATTGGAGAAGCCAGAATTACTGAATAGGGCAGGGAGAGGAGCAAAGGTGATGGGGGTAGGATCAAGAAAAGGGGATGAGCCGGAAATGAGAATACGAGGGGGGACTGGAAGAGTAGAGTGTGAGGGATAGGGATATTGCGGAGGAGTAGGCAGACGGAGGGGGATAGCATGAGTAGAAGGATCGAAGGAGGTATGAGGGTGAAAATGGTAAGGTTACCTAGGCAACGGGTAGTAAAGACAGACGGGTGAGACAGAGAGGCGGGGAATGTCTGAGTCGGTATATCGCCTCTGTGTCATTCTACATTAAACTGCTTTAAGGGGACCGGAAGGCGACATACAACTTCATTTTTAAAGCCAACATTTCTATGTCTCACTGGTGGCGTCGATGTCCGAGTCAAACGCACGGCAGGAAAGCCAGCTTTACACAATGGTTTCGAATACAATGATAATGATAAGTGAAGGCACATGAAGTGTCTCAAGAAAAAAGTAGCTTACAGTGGTCGAAATCGAACCTGGGTCCCTCGCGTAGCGAAGCGAACGTCTATCCCATTGCCCCATTTTAACATGGTCGAAGCAGTTCAATTTTTGTACTTTTACTCAGCTTGCATGGGAGAAAGCTTCACATTCCAGCCATTTTTCTTTTTAAAAGGGGCTTTGAGTTTTTTTTAAAGTTGCTTTGATATTATATGCAGTGCTTGTCTGGCAACAAACGAAGTCTTATTCACTGAAAATTTTAATAATGGAAGCCAAAATTTTATTCCCCCATATCAATTTTTGCTTTGTGATGTTGAGAATAATGTATTGAAGGCGTGCAGGCGAAATGAAAGTATGTTGACTGAAGTTGCCGCTATCCCCAAAACACATCATTGTGGTTCACTGGTTACCACTCGCCTTCCTAGAAGGCGCAGCGATACTGGGCGGTGACCGCTTCTAGCATTAGATTTGCTTCTGCCCGGACCTGTACCTGCCATTTTTTTGTTACAGTTGATAGTAATCGTTCCGTGAAACATTGGGTGGGACTCGACAAGGAGGGTCACGTAAGTGGCAGTGTTGCTGATGCTAGTTGGCCATTGTCATTTCAGACGGGCAAACGCACCCCACGGCTGTGTAAAGCACCGTCAGCCAGTGTAGTGCCGCACTCAGTGCTTATGCATTTATGTGTTCATTCTGAAATTCCATTGTTTACACCACTACACTTCCTGCTATTAAAATTCACCATATTTTAAGCGCAAATAGCCCGTTCTCCAAGACTGTAATCCCCGTTTTATTTGCATTTGATTATGTCAGCCAAAGCGAATCGCCACAAGGCGCGCATAATGCGTCATAAGCTAAGTGCGATAAAATAGCATGTGGGTCACATTCCCATTCTTACATTCAAAGTGGTGTCAGTTATTTTACGCTTATCATCATCCTTTTGTGGAACTCTTTGTGTAAATTTGGCTTTCCTGCAGTGGGTGTTCCCTTTTTGACAGCAGCAGTGAGCATAGAAAACTCTGCTTTAAAATGTTAGTAAAGTCAAACCCGACTATAACGATTCCGGATAGAGCGAATTATGCTATATATCCAACAAAAATAAATCGGTTACGGAAGTACACGCGAAACATATTCCTTATAACGAACTTCAGATCTGATATATCGAACTCGGCGTGCCTAGAATGGCCGCCAAAATGCATGGTCTCGGAGGGGCGATTGAGTTGTTGATTGGCCGCGACTGAGACATTGCACCTCGTATGGAGTGACATGATGGCCGACTTTTTCTGTAACTGTTTCCGACGCCCCGAACTCACGACATAATCCGCCCAGTCAGTAAGTCCGGGCCAAGACGGCAGTTCGCCAAGCTTCCCGATGCTGTGCCGAAAGGGGTGTCCTTCAAAGGTTTCGTGAGTGTCGACGATGACCTTGCCTTCACTGTAAGACCCTCGGACGCGGGCACCGTCAGCAGCCCCGTCGTAATGCTGATGAAAAGCACCGAGGAGGCAGAGGATGTCGGGAGGGAAAGACGTCCGACGCTTAAGGAAGTGCTTTCGGCAGTCGATGTCCTCGGCCAATATTTCTTCGATATTGAAGGACACGGACTTGAACTGGTGCGAACAATGTCTCGTGTAAAGAATGCTGTGCCAGTTGGCGCTGCCAAAACGAAAGGGAAAACGAAAGTCACCGCTATTTTTTTTGGAAGTAGGCAGTTCAGGCGTTAAGGCGGGAAAAAGCTGTTATTTGCAATAAATCGATTGTTTTGTGTATGGTAATGACATGCTTTATTTTGTTCGTTTCTGCATGCGGGGATGGCAAGGGGATTCCGGCGTATTGCGAACTCGTAACAATAAACTCGTTATAGGCAAGTTCGGCTAATCGAACAATAGGATATATCGAACTGATTGTGGCGCATATTGCAGTTTGCTATAACCGGGTTTGACTGTACATCTAAAACCACTTCTTTTAACCTGGCTTAGAGCATCCTTCGCAGCATACTGGTCTCGGCGATGGCGCTGATAGCAGAGATGTGAGGTCTCGGCTGTGATCGCGCGACTTATTTATCTACAGTCAAACCCGTTTATAACGAACCCGGTTAAAGCGAATTATGCTATATATCGAACAAAAAAAGATCAGTTACGTAAATACACGCGAAAAATATTCCTTATAAAGAAGTTCACATCTGATATATGAACTCGGTGCGCCTAGAATTGCCGCCAAAATGCGCGGTCTCGGAGCGGCCATTGAGATGTTTATTGGCTGCGATGGAGATGTTGAGCCTACCATGGAGCGACGCGACTCCCGGCACTTTCTGTAACTGTTTCCGACGCAGCTGACTCACGATAAACCCTCCCAGTCATTGAGTTCGGACCAAGATGGAAGGATCGATATACTGTGACAAGGGCTCGCCAACGTTTCCGATGTTGTGCTGAAAGGAGTGCCTTTGAATTTTGACTGAGTGTCGACGACGACGTTGCCTTCACTGTGAGCCCCTCGGACGCCGACACCGTCACCAATGTCATGGCTGCTGGCGCTGCTGGATGCACCGTAGAGGCGGAGGATGTCGCGAGTGAAAGCCGTCCGATGCTTAATGAAGCGCTTTCGGCAGTCAATGTGCTCCACCAATATTTTTTCGATATTGAAGGACACGGACTGCAACTGGCGCAAATGATCTCTCATGTAGAGAATGCTGTGCTAGTTGACGCCGTCAAAACGAAAGTGAAAACGAGAATCACCACTTTTTGGGGAAGTAGGTAATTGCAGCGGAAAGTATATTTAGTGTTTGCAAAAAATATATAGTCTTGTGAATGGTAATGGCATACTTTATTGCGTTCGTTTCTGCATGCGGGGATGGCAGGAGGAGGGGGGTGGGGGTGAAAGGGTCCCGCGTATTGCGGACTCGAAACAAAAAACTCGTTATAGGCGGGTTTCGGCTATTTCGAACTATTGGATATAGCGAACTAATCGTGGCGCATTTTGCAGTTCGATATAACCGGGTTTGACTGTAAATATGTTGCAACGAGCTATTTCGCAAGTATCACTTAAATTTTACTAATCTCGTCTACAATGTGCTACATCAACCTCAAGAATAAATACCAAAGTGTTCACCATACCTTGTTATTAACCCCTTTTGCAATCGCCAGAGCAAGCTAAACTTATTTCAACTTGACTTGAACCATTTATAGGCAATTAACATACTCCAGTACAAATATTATCTTGAAGCTATGGCAGCTTACTACATAATTTGAAACGCAACAATGCACTCCAAGATAAGCATTGTAGAGAATACGTCATGCTTCAAGCAACCTGGTTTATGCAGGTGGGATAATACATGCCAAAATGAAATAAAAACGTCCACACAGAGATTGATTCTTCTGGCATTTTATTCGCACACTATTATTAGCTTCTAAACGGCTTTTCAACATCGCTGTGGCAAGCAACACCATATTTACAAGGTTCCACAGCCAGCACCGCTCCAACTACGACGCCTCCTCCGCAACCATTTCAACATACCTATTTATTTTCTTTGACCTCCTTTTTCAGTTAATGTAAATCCCTACCGTTCTATTTCAGGTTGTGTGTGGGCGGGCATCGGGAAAAGGAGTTTATATTTCTTACTTCACAGTGACAATCGCTCTTCGCGCATTAAACAGCGCCTCCGGAATTGGATCTTGGCTCAGATATCGACGAACAACTTCGCTGCCAATACAGGGGCAGCCCAGCTCCACGAAGGTCTCCCGAAAACTGCAAAATTGAAAGGTGTTCAAGTTTCATGTGAAAAAAAAATGGTGAATCGTCCGACCTTACCTTTGTTACTGCCTTAAACTTAAATATGCAACTTAACCTACTTTCTAGGTATAGTGCTACACGCATTACTTGTGGAGTTCCTCAGGACTTGGTTCTGGTTCCAATATTCTCATTAGTGCTTATAAGTTAAATAGGAAAGATGCCGAACAACCGTTGCGCTATGTATAACCAGAGAGTAAGGACCATTTCTTACGAATAACGGTTACAAAAAGAAAATGCACCTCAACAATCAACTTTATTCTAACTAGACTCAGATGTGTAGTAACACCATACCAGCACAGTTACGGTCACCCGAATGGCAATTTGTATTATTTACAAGTACATCTAGAACACCTGAAGTTCATTTTATAGTGGTTTGTCTTGAAAGCTTTGTAAACTTTCATTGAAGAGTCTGAAGTACAAACATTCGAACTAAAATTTTCCATGGTAAGGTTCTTAAACAAAATAAATGCTCTGGCAGGAGCTACGTCTGGGTACCACAGCAGAGACGGAAAGCTTTACGTTTCGTGCCAGCCCAAGACACCAAGGTACCCTTTCAACAGCAGTTCAAGCATTATATACACTGGTGTGTAGAGCCAAGGTTTTTCCACAAAGTGAGTAACGCACACTTCGTAGCATTGGCGGTCACTACAGTATCAGGAGTGAACACTCTGTTACCATAGCCACACACCGGGTGTAGCCACAGAACCTGGCTAGAGCCTTAATAACGTGGCATCAATCCACATAACTGACCAAAACAACTGCAAGGCTGCCGTTCTGGGGGTACTTTACGTCTGTTGCCAAAGGTGTCACCATTCCTTGGAGTTAATAAAGCGGCATTATGCGCTGGCTGCCGATGCAGACGTATCAGGAAATCATTGGGAAGTCTGGCCGAGCAGGCAACCACACCAACAATGAATGAAACACTTGAACTTTATTACTAAGGCAACTGGATATTGCAATTTTCCAGGTGCGAGTTAGGTTCCAACTTCAAGTAGCGAGCTTAAAGCAGGCCAGCTAGTGTTCTTTATTGCTCTAAAATCTGCCAATCAGACAACAAATCAATGTCAATAACGTATTAAACCTAATGTGCGACATAAACCACATGGGGCAATGCTGGAATAATTTTATCCTGCAACTTTTGACCCCTCAGTGACACCCAAGCTGGTGATTCAGAGCATCCATGTTGTTTTACATAGGAATGCAATCTATGGACAACTGTTGCAAGCCACTCACCGTTTCCCCACTGAACCGAGTCTAGCTCAAGAAGACTCGTTCCTCTGGAAGGCCTCCAATACGTCCGCAGCTGTCATCTGCAATATCACCAGGGAGTCTGTAAGGCACACCCTCAATATCCAAAGCAGCAACCACCATGCTGATTAACATGCGAGCACAAACCCATTCCAGTCTAATGGCTTCCCCAGATAACTTAGAGCAGGGGTCTTCACGTGTGGGTAGCCACCCCCTTCTCCCCCTTCACAAAAGCCCCACCCGCTCAACTACGCTTTTCTGCAAATTTAAAATGAATGCTCCCATACCTGGGGCATGTCTTTTCCTGTACAGAATCCTTGCGGATGCCTGCATGCCATCATGAAACCTCCCACAGAGCCAACCCCGAACACTGTGCGTTCCTTTGTCCCACCCCCACACAATATCAGTACTTTCCCCAACTGTCTCCTGGCATGCCTGGCTGGTGATTCACCTTCCCCTGAAGACCAACTGGCCATGATATCCCAGGCCACTGACATGCCAAACACGTAATTTGTGTCTGGAATAAACTTCCCGTACTCCTACTACTACCACTACTACTTCCCTCTTCTCTTCTGTGCCCTCTGCCGCTGCCTATCCTCCCTGCCCCTACACTCTTATTATCTGAAATAGCTCTAATCTGTGCTAATTGGTCGATTTCTTGGTGGACAGTAGCTCAAAATTCGCCAAAAATAGAGGACACAAAAGCAGGACACGCCGCTGACTAGCAAATGAATTTTTACAAAAAGAGAACGCAGGTACAGAACCCGACCGTTCTTTCAGACTCCCAAAAGTCTGACTTGCCGGATGTTCCGGACTTTCCCGTGGAACCGCCAGTTGTCCCGCAGGAGTGACGTATATGAACAACAGATATTTCGGACGAAATAAAGCCAGAAGTTTGATTTTTTTTATAATTTTCCGCTGCAAAGCCATGGTGTGACTGCAAGGCGACGCCGTTTTGAATATTAAGTGATCTGGCTAACTTCAGATTGAATTGGGATTAGCTTGACTCCCGCCGGGATAGCAAACTTGGACTTTGGAAGCCACAATTTTGCATGGAGTCTGCGGTGGGGGCAATCTCGAAAGCTGGAAACGGTTCGTACGTGGCCAGTTTTTTAAACAACTTTTTTAGGCCCAGGGTGACACTGACTCAACGCAACGTCCAATTCAGGTTTGCGACTTCTTCATTGGCGACTTCTTCAGTCCTATTTAAACGAAGTAAAGTTCGGTTTTGCCACTCGGAGATTTTTCAGACTGCTCTTTTATACGTACTGTTTTTCGTTCCCCTCTAGGTACGCAAAATCGGTCGGCTACGGCATAAAGACAGACGTTAGCCACACATGCCACAAGGGGACTAATAAAAAAATTGCAAAGTAATTTATATAGTGTTTGGCGCTGAAATTTCTTTTTGTCAGTTTGATCAGGCTTCTTGCGTAACGCTGACGCACGATGTTCCAGCTTCGTCGATCGCAATGGCCTCAGCAATCTCTTAGTTGTTAGTCAGCAGCGTGTCTGCTTTTCTTGTATTCCGTTTTTGTCAGTGTTCAAGCCGATTCCCACTTGGAGAGGTCCTCCCCTTTCCCTCCTTTTTCCCCTATTATCCCTATCCCACTTACCCCCTTACCTGACCCGTCCGCTCTTGCCCTACTCTCCTATTCTTTTCTCTACCCTCTCCTTACCTATTTCCCTTTCTCCACATCCAAATCAAGATGCTGATATCCAAACCGACCTCCCCCTGCTTCCCCTTCCTTCTTCCAAATCAGCTGCCTCCTAACCCAGTCACCAGTTGGTCATGCGACGCACCAGTGACCCACACGGAATTCACTAGTAATTTAAAATGAGGATTTGAAGTTTCGGAAAACCACCCTTGGTGCACGTGACGCACCGTGAACCTATATACCCACATATACACAATGCAAGAGTACTAGACGAGACAAAGTTCCTGGCTGTGCCACCCCATGGGTGATCAGCAAATTCCTAGTTGGCCAGTGGCCAAGAAATGAACAGGCTCACAAGTAAAACTTCTAGCTATTCGGGTTAACAGACAGACAGATTATTACACTTAACACTTGCCTCTAAGTGGCCCAATAAAAGCAATGAAGTTTTTGTGGACTGCACTTTCTGTCCGAAATAAAAGGGTATTACTTACGACACCATGATCCGAAACTGTTTTTTCTGATTGGATCAAGAAACGTTTGAAAGCGGAATTCCTAGATCTACCAGCCTTACGCATGCTGCGAGCACGAAAACTGGCAACCTTGAAAGTGAGCCATGCAGCAACGTACTTTTAACGTTGTTTAAAAGCGGTATTGAAAAACTTTTCCCAAGCTAAAATAATTATAAACGCCGTCTTTTTTATTCATTCATGAGGTTTGACAAAGCTGTTTGTCTACATACAGTTGTGCCAGCTATTAATACTGCATGGCGCCAATTTTTAAAGTTCGTAAAGTTTATGCCAAATTAAACTTATTTCTGTAAATATACCTTGACAATTTATCGTTACTCCACACTATAAAATTCTGGCTTCCGTATGAACTAGAGGACATGCACTCCCTTCAATTAAGAACAGGAAATGGAGTCCTATATGTACCCAAGCACAGAGCGATGAGAACCGGGACACCGGGCTGGTGAGGAAGCTCTCGAGAGAGCAGAGACTGCCTTCGGGTTGTGTATGCCTGGAAATGGGTACAAACTTCTCCCACAGGAATCTGCTCATCTCTTGCTGGAAGTCCCGCCTGCACGCGCCCTCAGAAAACCTTGAGATTAGGAAAATAAAGCAGTAGAAACAACTAAATGAAAGTTCAAGATTTTTTCCTGCTGAAAGCATTACTTGGTTCCTCATTGAAAACCAAAATGTCTGCGTGCGCATAACCTTCTCTAATGAACAAATGGTCACGGTCCCTCTTTTCATTTTAGTTTCCCTAATTGGAAAACTGGGCTGAAATGATACTGGTGCTTCTTATATGCAGCAAAACTGCATGTGGATAGGATACCAGGTGTCACGTGAACGGATGGTGGGGTGGTCTTAACCAGTTGGGAGCAATGGACACAGGGAAGCCGTTGATATGTTTAACAACATACATTTAATGCACACACACAAAAAAACCCTCAGGGAAAGCACTCAATATTTAAACTACCCACTAACGATAAACACTCAAACCTCTACAATCCCAAAATACAACTCACATACAAACCCCTAACTCAACAGCTCAATATACAATTCAAATCAAACCCCAAAAGTCTCTACAATAAAGTCCTACCCTAAGTACCCTCTAAATACACTCATACAGTTCTAGTCAATTTCTCTCGAACCACAACTCCCTAGTTGTGTCCTTTACAACTGCGTCCCTACTGGACTGGCCTACCCCGCTGTCGTCGGCGCTGACGAGTCGCCCCCGTTGCGTGGCCGCGACTCGGTGGTAGCCGTCTTCTCGCTTCGGTGCCGGCGTTCGATGCGCGCGGTCACTCCGTGGACGGCGTGGGCTCCGCGCGTCCTGACGTTTCCTCTGCGGCTACTTCCTGGTAGCCGCTCCCGCTGGATGTCCTTGATGCCGGCGTTCGATGCGCGCGGTCATCCCTTCGGCGGCGCGCTTCCTCGGTGGCTACCCCCTGGTAGCCGCTGCCGCTGGAGGTCTCAGGTAGGCTTGGCACGAACGTCGCCTTTCGGGGCCGTCGATACGAACGTCGACGGAGCGTGGACGTTGGCCGCTGGTGCCTGACCGATGCCGCTGGGGCCACGAAGACGCAGGTTCTTGGTGCACCTGGGATGACGGTGCCGATGCGAAGTCGGCCCGCTCGCGCCCAGGCTCGGATGGCGTGGTCGATCGCCTGGCCGCGTCCCCCTGGCTCGTTCGTTGAAGCGCACGTGCTCCGGCCGCCTCCTGGTTTCTTCGGTTTCTTGCCTCCCGTTGTCTTGCCTCCCCCTTCTCTTTGTGCGCCCCGCTTTTATACCCTCTGGGCTCTCCAGTGGCGAACTCCCATTGGCTTCTTGCTTCCTCCCTGTCCTTATATGGCCATCTCGCCACTTGTCACCTGCGTGGCCTTCCCTGATTTGCCGACCAGTGTACTGCCACCTTTTCCCAGGATTCCTTGGTGCGTCGGCGCTGGCGCTTGCTGATTGGCGCGCTCCTGGCGCACACTTCAAATTTCTCGTTCCTTTGTTCTTTCCTTCTATTTTTCGGGGGTTTTGATGCGTCCCCCTCTCAGGGGGTGCCCTGACACATGACACCAGGGTCTCCCGCCGGCGGCAACGACATGCTCAGCTGTTTTTGTTCAGCGTATAGAAACATTCTTTAGAGAAATTTTTATAAAGTCCCAGGGGACTGTAAAGTATTTTGATATAAGGCGGCTTCCGCCGCTCCTAAAACATGTCTTTCCAAAAATGCATTTCTATGGTAAAGTCGAGACCGGCGTAAGCTCAGTTTTTGAAAGCCAGCTTTGCACACACTGTGGATTGCACAGTTAGGCATGGCCATTTACGCAGGGAGTATGGTTACAGTCCCCCTTTATACTCCTCTCCAGCACAGCCACCTCTTTCCGTGTCATGTATAGTCGTCGCTACGCGCGGCGGCTCTCTCCCTCTTACACTACACAATGCCGCACGCTCTTGTCGGCTACCTGTGTGGCGCGATAGAGGTGACATTGTCTCTACCCACCACTCGTGTGTGTTTTCAGTCTGTGACGTAGAGATGGGGGCACTGTCCTTATATTTCAATGTAGCAAATCCCCATCACAGATAAATCAAAATATAGCAAATCCAAACAGTGCCAGCTTCGTTGGATTCCCACTTCACAGAGTTAAAAGGCTGTGATTTTTTACTAGTCTCGCTACCCCAGGGCAGCCGGTATAGCCTCAAATGCAATGGCATCACCATGCAAAGCCTACGCTCCTCGTAGACAAAGTAGGATATAACAGCCCTCACTAATTCACACCAGCCACCCCATAAGTTAGGAGCAGAGTGATGCGATCCTGTAAAATATTATGTCTACAATACCATGATAAAATATCGAGAATGCTGAGCCGAAGCACTAAAAACATGAAGCACCACCAATATAAACTTTTTTATTATGCAAGCGAAGGGAACGCAAGGCTATGACTGTGGCAGGTGGCAGCTCAACGTGTATGGAGGTCCAGGTCAAGCTTGGAGTAGTGCAACACCCAGCACAGGTACTATGCCCTCATGTGTCTCTCACCTGCCGGGTTAAACTAACCAATAGAAAAAAAGGATCTGGTGTGAAGAACGACAAAAACGTACAGCCTGATTCTGTGCTTATAAGGTAGAATTTTTGTTAGAGGAACAACCTACGTGTACGTGCTAACTATGGCCAGCCCAGAAGGAGCAGGATGGAAGTAGAGGACAACATAGACAAAAACATAAGCCAAGCTTTAAGATCCTGTCCTTCATGGCCTCTAGCCATTCTCAAATGAACAGTACGTTTCTCTTTACTAGCTAATACACAGTCCGAATGGCCACACACGTGCAACACATTAAAAAACGGCAATATTGACAAAGACGCGCGTCTTTAAAATAATAACTTCTTTTACATTGTAGCGTCCTGTGCACTCCCATTTCCGACAGGAAATCGGTTTTGGATGAGATATGTTTTATGCATGTAGTGCTTCGCGCTTCCAGATTTATCAGCATTCAACACCTTTATTTTCACTTAGGTGGATTCTATTTTTGTACCTGTAAAGAGACCTGCGAACGTTCTTGCCGGAGGTAATTTGATGCAGCACCCTCTCACATGTTCGCTCTATTTACACCTGCCTGTTATGACATCGTGGTTGTCAATCTAGTTTCAGCCGAAACCATTGAATTCCAGGCCATTTCTTGTCCCCAAGAAACACAGGAACGACTCTTGTCAGTATTGGCCCGTAAATGCGTTACGGTAGGCTGTAGGGGAACGTGTGCGGCAGATTTAAAGGGCAGCCACCGACATAAAGAACATGATGAACCACGCACCATACAAAACATACTTAGTATGAAAGCGGGAACAATAAATGGCTACAAGTGCGTAACACGGGATCTTTTGACACAAAAAGAGTTCGCCATTTCTGTTATACCTGTCGCCAGCATTGCTCCAGCAAGGCACATTTGGAAAGCTCGTGCTTTTTTGCCAGCAGCCTATTCGCATAAGGAAAACGACGATTGAAATGTCAATGCGGGCTCACCGCTAGGGCCACACGACAAGTATTACTAGGTCCCTTACTACCAGGTTGCAAAAGAATGGTCACGTCCCGCTTACATCCGGCTTATGTAAGGCATATACGACCGCATATGCCAATGAAACATTTTTTTATATCCCCCGCTTTCATGACAGCAACATATTGGACCTCCTCAATTATCAGTCCCGGATCGTCCGCGGACTTCGCCAGACGCGACCCGGCGCTCGTTTTTCTCATGTATTCCTATGAGGCTTTCGGTCCGAGGGCAGTCCTCGAACTGCCCACGGACTATGTAGTGCTGGTAAATCGAGGAGGCCCATTGTCTTGGGAAGGAAAAGGAGAGTAGAAATCTCTTTGTGGACTGATCTCGGGGCCCACAGCGCTTGTTTCCTCTCCTCTCAGCCTAGTAACATAAAATTCAAACACGTCCCGCTAACGCCACTCATATTTCCCCGCATATTAACCGTCTGGCTTTTTAGTTCCCGAAATGGCGACAAGTGCAGACATAGTTTCGTACTTGCGACAGATCAGCGCCCTCTTGCGGCCCAACTCAATATCCATGTCTAGAGGTAGCTTTTAAACACGTGGCAAGTCACGTGACTGGTTACAATGCTTGTGATGTCGCAAGCCCTTAGAGCATATTGGCTGACTCACTCTACAAAGCCATGCCGATGTAGGTTTAAAAATTAGGGAAGTTTACACTCACGCGGAAGACATGAATGGCGAAGCTGTTGTAGGTGAGCATTGCCGGACACACAGTTTAGTTTGGGTATCATTGTTTATTTCCATGGTTGCGGTGCTAGTAATTTCCATCATATGCACGGAAGAGGTCGTCGTCTGTTCCTCAGCGAGTGGTGCATGCGAAGTCATCCTCAGCATTGTAGACTTCCACCAGCCCTTCGTCATCGGCTCCAGGCAGCGGTGGCGGGATCTGCAAGTCGCCTCGGGCAGGAGTGGCACACACGGAGCCATGTTTCCAATTATCCATAATGGCTTCTAGAGAATGCGGTGGCTGCGGTGACCTGTCCTAAGAAGGCCAGTTTTTCATCTTTAGCATTATCGCTGGAGTTTTTTTTACATGCGCGGTAGCGCTTGACGACAACGCAGGAGTTTTTTTTTTTTTTTTTTTTTGCTACTGCGCCTGCCGGTTACACTCGCTGTTCGCCGCGAGGCACGCGCTCAGGAGCGCTCAGCATTTTATTGCTTTTCTTTACTGCAACGGCGATCTACGCCCAGTAACAACAGCTCCGCTGTTAAAGGGCAGGGTTGAGGCTGATGTTGATGCCGGCGGGTCTTTCTTCTCGGCGCAGATTACGAGACTGTGCAGCTGGTCCTCTTCGCAGGCCCTTGGCCCTAAACACCGGGCTCAGCTGATGTCGACTGAAGCTGTTCACTCGGAGGGACATTCCCCGGTTCAGTGTCGCCTTGGCAACCTTGCCCTTGAAGTGGGCCTAGGCCAATAGTTCCTGCAGAAAGGCAACAAAGTCACGAGCAAAACACCGGTTAGTTGTTCCTAACTGATTTTGATTGATAGATTGATTGATTGATTGATTGATTGATTGATTGATTGATTGATTGATTGATTGATTGATTGATTGATTGATTGATTGATCGATCGATCGACGGAACAACTTCCGGCAGGTGGTTTTCTAGCGCCGTGAAACACGCAATGTTCGTACTAAACATTGAGTAAATATCTAAAATACAAATATATCTGCTTGTACAGAAACACGTATAACAGTAGATCCCCGGTAACTGGACTGACCACACTATTTAGCTGCGTTCTAGCATCCAAAATACGCCATGTCAGCTTTCACCACCACCATTTTAACCATTATGAGCACTGTGGCAAATTCAACAATTGCTTCTTCGTAGGGCATTCAGACACTTCCTAATCGGTTTTCAGCGAACCAACCGCTACGGAGCAACGTCTTTTTGGAGCGTTGCCGTGATAACACATATCCTAAAAACTCTCAAAGAAAAACTCTTCACCCTAGAATACCTGGAAGACCCTCGCGATGTTGTTATCCTTGGCCGAGCACTCGACCCATCCGTGCTCCCAGTCGATGCAGACCAGGGGCTCGACCACCTGCGAATGCACCTGCCTCTTCTCTTCCAGGTCTGTCTTGTTCCCCGCCACCACGATGTGCGGGGCCTTGCGGGAGGGCAGCACGTCATCCTGGTGCTTGCGCACGAGCTCGAACGAGCCGCGGTCGTCCACGGCGTACACCAAGAGGAAAGCGTCGCCAGCAAAAGACAAGGCAGGAAGTCATTTATTTATTTATTTATTTATTTATTTATTTATTTATTTGTTTGTTTGTGTGTTTGTTTGTTTGTTTATTTATTTATTTTTATTTCTTTGTACCCACAGGGTAAAAAGGTGCAAAAAAGAGTGAGTTTGAAAAAAAAGCATAAAAGAGGCCCCTGTTTCCGCAAAAGAATGAGAAAAAGATGGCTCAAGCGCTGTACAAGAGCAAAACTTCCGGGCCATCTCCACTAACGTGAAATCTGGGGAGGGGCAAAGCATGCAGTGCATAAGTGTATTCTTGGCGCCTTGGCGTTTTTGCCAGGGGAGACGAAACCGTTTGGGGGGGGGGAGGATAGAGGTATACAGCCTTGTTGTAAAAGTCTCTTGTCTTTAGAGCGCAAACTCTCTAGCACGAGGCGTAAAGGAGTGTCGCGATGGTTTTTAAGTACGCGTTAAGAAGCGCTCTAGCACGAGGCGTAAGCGAGTGTTCCGGTGTTTTTAGTACGCGTTACGTTCTAGCGCGTGGTTTTAACGAGTTTCCCGGTGTTTTAGTACTGTGACTACATGAGACAATGATTACGACGACGATAGGAGACGCCAACAGCCTCAGCTCCCAAGGGGCTTCGCTCCCAAAACTTAACACATTTTGACACGCATACAAATATGTGCTCGTATACATTTCACGAGAAATACACAAATGTAAATACATGCCACGGTCCAGAAATTATAATTGCACAGAACAAAATTATTCAAGGAACAGTACACAATGCAGAACTGAACAAATTTATATCGTTGATTTCAACGTATTCTCGTGGACGGTGTTTCAAGTCTTTGCATGTACGCGGGATGAATGAATGAAAAATACCTTAGTACTACAACTGATGGCGCCGAGTCTACTCGAGTGATCTAGACACGATGACACATAGAGACACATAGAGAGACGGTTGCAGTATGAAAGATATGAGCCCTGCCTAGAGGTGGAAACAGGTCACCATGACTGCACTGCACCGATGCAACGTCCATGTGGCAAGACGAAATGGCTTTCCTAACTCAGGGGAGCTTGGCTACTCTAAGATTCCTGGGAGTGAAAGTAAAGACCGGTGGATCAATTTTCACCCGCAGTTACGATAAAGCTATAGATTGAAAATATCAGCACATGGAATGACACATATATCATTGTAGGATGTCCTTCAAAGGAACTTTAAAATTTGTTTGCTATATATCATCATCGGCGTCATCATCATCGTCATATTGAAATTCACTGCATCATGAAGGTATCTCCCCATTGAGTTCCAAATGCTCCTTTCGTGCGCCGTATGAACGTATGCGTTTCCAACATATTGTTGAATCATTCTCTTATGAGGTTATTGGTATCCCCTATTCTGGTCCTATCTCTATAAAATTTTCAAATTGTGAGACTTTGTGCGCCGAGCTCTACCTGAGCTATGAGATTAGGGGCCTCCGGATTAATTTGGACCACCGAGTTCTCCTTACACACGGGTTTTCGCGCCTTTCACCTCCATTAGAGAAACGTTGACAGCGGCTGCGATCAATCGACCAGATTTAGGGTAAACCCCCCATGTGGAGTGTGTTTCTGCGGAGGAATATTTGACATCCGACTCAATTTTAGCCAGACGGCTGCAAAGGAATGCTTACTCAAAATGTTCTCGGTTAAATAAAAATTATTTCCATTGTGGCCGTTTGGCTGCAATTGGGGTGGTTGTCAAATTTTCCTTCGCAGCCGCTAGGAAGCAGCCTGTGTCCTTTGGATCAACAGCACAACACCATAGCCATTTAGCGGCCTCTGTGGGTAGTGCTGCCAATTTACAGTTTCTGTTTATGGGGCTTTCATATCCGCCTTTTGGTTCGTTCTAGCTGTGCATCCGAAAGACAAAACAAGTCCAAAAGCTCACCCAAGTCAATCGCCAGCCTCCGCTTGGCGGGAAGTTCGAAGCTTCCACCGGTGTTCAGGATGTCGAGGGCGACCGTGGCGCCCCCTCCGACTTCGTACTCTCCTCGGTGGAACTCCTCCACGGTGGCGCTGTAGTCGTGCAGGAAACAGTCGTGCAGGAAACGCTGCACGATGGCCGATTTGGCCACGCGTGGTCCTCCGAGGACCACGAGTCGGAACTTCTAGGTCGCCGAAGCACCAGGGTTCACGCTGGTGCTAGCGCTGTTTCCGCTGTGGCCGTGGCCACCGATTACGCCTAGGAAGCCATCACTTTAGCTTCCGGAGCCACGCCCGCGGAGCGAACCATGAGGGCCCATTCCTGAGAGTGGGCAAGAACCAATGAACTCCGCTTTTAAAAAATTGAAGCAGTTCTACTCGACGTGAAAGCTATCAAGTGCGGCACAGTGGTGCTACAAAGGGGCGGTGGCGCCCTCTCTTGACCAGATGCAGTATCAGCCTGGCGTTGATACAACAAGTGGTCAAGGGAGAGCCCGCAGCTCCCGAGAAGGCCTATAAAGAGACAATAGATTGAGTTCTCATTATTTTAGGGTAGTTAATGCGTTATCTCATATTTTTTTCCTTATTTCACGTTCCTCTGCACTTGTTTTCGACCTAGGAGCGGCAGCCAGCGTGGAAGCGGCGCAGCGCAGGGATGACGCCCCCCCTTATGCATATGAGGAATGTAACCTGTGGAGACAATGAAATTGACATCGCCTCCGCAACGCCAGCGGTGATCTTTTCGTAGTTGCTGTTTCCGTTTGGTTGCGTTATGCCGCGTGATTACGGTGGCTAGATACCATGACCCCAGACGATCTACAGCGACAAGCTGGTCCCCTAAAGTGGTCCGCCCTAAGAAAAGTGCTAGGATAACAGCATGTCTCCTCCATTTCTTATTTTGGACTGGCCAGAACTTCTCCTGAGCTCTTCCGTACCTTTTGTCCATAGGAATTCTAACGCAAGAGCAGTACCTTCTCATAGAGACCGACAGTCACCATGCCAACATGTCGTTGTAGTTCACTTTCGAGTTTTACGCAAACGGGAAAGTGCCATACCACGCAGATGCCGTTATTCTAGCGATAGCTGATACCCTGAAATATAACCAAAGGGCTAATCACATGCTCACTGGAAGATGTTCACGTAACTCTTGTCTACGTCGACGTAACGTAACGTGAGTAGACGCGTAACATGAAGTATTACGCACGAACCGTTCCTGTGGCCCGTTTTAGCTTAACGCCAGGACAAAAAAAATTCCACAGGCACTTCAGTCTGCTTACATGGTTGGAAGGCCTAGTGATTATCCAAGGCTACTTTACTTTGGTGCACAATATAACCGGCATCAATTGTTACATCCGATATCGTGGCATTGGAGCATTCTAATAAGCGTTTATTTTACCACATAAAGAATACAAAAGTTGACGGTGCCATAGCTGTTCATCGTTATATCCGATATATTGTTATAAACGGTATCGTTATAGTGGACTCGACTGTACATCATGTTTGTGGTTTAACAGCGAAGCTGTTCTTGGTCGAGGCTTTCATGGTAGGAAATGTGGGAACGCGGTCGCATCGATGTGGAAAGGGCATAGCCTGGCGTAGAGGACAGCCAGATTCAATCGAAAGTTAGAAAAATGCTTGGACCAGATGTTTATATAGGCGAAGCTGTTCGAAACTACTAAATTGGGTGGCAGTTTTTATACGTGTCAACATTGTTGAGCAAAAACAAAACATTCAGCGTATTTGAGGCGAGACATCAATACCTATGTGATGTTTTTGTTGTTCTTTCAACTAAAAATACATGGCTGTTTGATTTTTGGTGTGGCAACCAGGACATACGCCGTGAAAAAACAAAAAGAGCCCACGCTTCTTCCTCGTGGCAGTGTTCCAAGTAGAAAAGTTAAAGAAGCTTCTAGTAGATGGCGCGAGAAGTGGAACACGGCAAAAATTAATTGGCGTGAACGTGATTCGATCTGCTGGGTTTGAGAAGTTCTATGACGTGCAGCCTTGCGATTAGGGAACGCCAGGCAGCTTCGCTGGTAACCTCAGCGTTCGCGACATTGGGTCAGTGAAGCTGGGCGAATTACACTGACAGGCAGACTGGCCTGTCAGTCTGTCAGTGTGTACTGGCAGTCAGTCAGTATGCTTTACTGATGTTGCACTTCATGCTGCCGCTTCCCCAGGGTCTGCACTCTGTTTCGCTTGCACTCCTCTTTCGCGTGTGCCACCACGTGCACTTGTCAGGCAGCACGCATCAGGCCGATTTTTGTTCCGTTCTGCCAGGCTGACAGGTATGAGCTGTGGTTGGGGCACCTGGGTTGTGCTCTTGCGTCCCCTGATCAAATCCCAAACAACCGCGGTATATTTTCTTCTTACTGCAGTGGCCATTTGGGTGACATGCATGTTGACGACGACGATGGGACTCGCCCCGCCGAAGTAGCTCCCACCCCGGAACAGAGCGCCAGAGCGTTCGCTTTTCCATTTTGTCCTTAGGATTCCTTCCGAAGTTGTGCCTTCTACGGCAGCACACGGCGTTCCGTCACGTGGTCCTCCTTCTGAGTGGTGCCCCGTGATCTCTCCTTACTCCCTCGCATGCTGCCCTCTAAAACTCGCGCTTTTTGCAGCGGTGGCAGGAGCTCGTTCACGTAGCCATTCGTATAAATTAGGAAGATAATAAATACCAGCGCGTTTCTTTTCATCGTAACTACATCTGATAACCAAGAGCGCCGACGTATTCGCGGTAGTTTAAAGGGTAAAAGAATTCTGCTAGAACGAATTAACTGTGCGGGCCGTGAACAAATGGTGTTACTGTGCGGATATTACGGCGCATGCTCGCAAAGCTGCTCTAGCTCCAGAAATTCGCCGTGCATGTGTAACCAGCGGTGTGAAAAATGAAGTTTGATGAGGATTACTTCTTTAATGGTGCCAGGTCGATAAAGACAAAGAGCGCCATGAGAATGGTGCGATGTTACGAGTATTTCTTATAAAAGCACTAGTTTACAAAATTTACTAAAGCAAGTTGGTGTATAGGCTTATATTCTTAAAACATAATGAATATTGTCACGTGTAAGCTGTAAAGCCGCAGGTTCCGCCACTGTTTTGCAACAGATCAGAAGCACAGTTGAGGTTATGTGCAGTTCAATGTATCAATTAAAAAGTCAATATCTGCACGGAAAATTAAACGTTCTTGTAAGAGAACATAGGATAATCTGATTTAAATAATGACGGGTGCAATGGAAAATTATATGCGTAAAGATCATTAAAGTTACGTTTCCTCTTGGATGCCACACATCCTACATTTAATAACCATATGAAAGGCACATAGCTTCCCCTACCCTTCATCGATTCACTGTGGATTGTTTATGTCAGTTAACAGGTATGACTGCGTGATGTGTCTGTGTACGCCCAATTCTAAGCCGGCATAAGGCCACCTCTATGAATCTGGCATGTTTCGCAGCAGGGCGGTGCTCTATTTTGGGTTTAACAACATGCAATTTATTATTAATTTCTTTATCCTATTGTTGTTTCCAGTGGTCTCCCAGTGTCCTCCCCACATAAGGTTTCAGGTCTTGATATGGAACCAGCTTAATATTATGCTGTCACGAAGGGCCGCACCCGCAGCACTTCGGCAAGCGTCTTCATTGCCAACAATTGCATAGGGGCCTGAAACCTAGCACAATGACAGCTAGATTGAGGCTATAAGCCGAGTACAGAGCTCTTAGAGCAGCAATAATAGATGAGTTTCTGCTAGCCGCCAGAGACGAAAGCTTTGGAACAACACTCGAAGAGTCTGTGTATATAACGGAGGTTTTTATTTGTTTTGGAGAATGCGGTTCAAAGCTAGCAGGATACCATATGCCTCTGCAGTAAATATACTAGTGTAACTGTTCATTGATTTAGACAAAGTGAATAGGAGGCCACGGGCAGCATAACATATGGCTGCAGAAGTCTTCGAGGCATCAGTGTAGAATTCAGCTGCCTTGTATTTGTCCCTGAGTGACAGAAAGTGCTGAGTAATAATGAATTTTTGTACATTTTCTCTTGTATTGCTACGAAGGACATGCCACTATGGATTGGGAAGGTGTCCCACGGCGCAACCAACTCATGAAGAGAGGTACAGTAAAATTGGTATGAGAAACTTGGAGGTCCTTTACGAGGTGTGACACTGCCAAAGAAATGGTGCTGCTGTGGGTGGTTGGTAGTCAAAGAGTTCAAAACTCGAGCTACTTTTCATCATCATCATCAGCAGCAGCAGCCTATCTACGCCCACTGCATGGCAAAGGTCTCTCCCATTATTCTCCAATTATCCCGGTCCTGTGCTAACTGCGACCAATTTATGCCCGCAAGCTTCTTGATCCCATCTGCCCATCTAATTTTCTGCCGCCTCCAGCTACGCTTGCCTTCTCTAGGGATCCACTCGTTACCCTTTATGACCAACGGTTATCTTGCCTTCGCATTACATGCCCTGCCCACGTCCATTTCTTCTTAATTTTTACTAATATGTCCTTACTACTTTTCATAACAGTGTTAAAAGGGTGTTTTGTAATAGAAGTGATCTTTCGAGCATACATCAGAGCTGTGTAAGTGTACTGGTACTCCAAGGACCATTGATAGGATTTCAAATGAAGGGATGGAATGGGGCTCGTTCGATATGAAACTGGGCCCTGGAGAAGCCACAAGTTTTATACTGGATCCAACATTTTCATCACTGTCTTGTTTGCAGACTGGTATTCAATACATCTGGAGTCCATCTTTGACGTTACAAGGTAATTTATGGCCAGATCGTGCACGCCTTCAGTCGTCATTCCACCATGGTCAGGATTTTGGGAAAGTTTTAGATGTGGTCTATGAAGTTTTACGCGACATTTGTTCGAGAACGCTTTTGGTTCTGCGGGTTCGTGGGCGACTGTTTCGTATCCCGCAATCCGGTCAACACGGCAGCACAGCAAGCAATGCGAAAGCAGACAATGCTCGCTCACTCACTCACTCACTCACTCACTCACTCACTCACTCACTCACTCACTCACTCACTCACTCACTCACTCAATCACTCACTCACTCACTCACTCACTCACTCACTCACTCACTCACTCACTCACTCACTCACTCACTCACTCACTCACTCACTCACTCACTCACTCACTCACTTCATCATCCTTTCAATTACTTCCTCAAATACTGCGTCACATACTTCATTCCTTGCTCACGCATTTCTGCACCTATCCAAGAGGTCACTCTCTCGCGAATTCATTTCTTTATTCATTCACCACCCACTCCCTCTCACTCACTCACTCAATCCCTTATTCACTGAGTAATCAAACCCACCACGGCGAGCGTTTTGTTCCTCATTGGGAGAGCATGTTCACGGCTTGATTAGAATTTTACTTCGAGTTTCTCTGAAGGTTGCGTCAAGCGTAAGTTGCTTTTTAAGTGCGAATGCACTTCTTAAGCGAGCCTGAAGCGTCCGCCGCCGTCCGCATAGCAACAGCTGCGGGTGCGCGCGCTCCTCGTCTTCCTTGGCAACGGGGGGAGATGGGCGCGCGCTGCCTGGCCGCTGACATGGCACATACCCACGTGGGGGATTGGCCAGGAATCTCCTCGTCTTCCTTGGCAACGGGGGGAGATGGGCGCGCGCTGCCTGGCCGCTGACATGGCACATACCCACGTGGGGGATTGGCCAGGAATCGGGCGTGAGAAGGGCTAATGCACCCGCTTAAAGGAGTACTGACACGAAATTTCAAAGCTGAGATCCGCTCTAGCAATCAAGTACAACGACAACACAAATCGGTGTCTGTGCATGGCATATACCCACGTGGGGGATTGGCCAGGAATCGGGCGTGAGAAGGGCTAATGCACCCGCTTAAAGGAGAACTGACACGAAATTTCAAAGCTGAGATCCGCTCTAGCAATCAAGTACAACGACAACACAAATAGGTGTCTGTGAATAAATGCATCTTTCTTTCTTTGTAGTTGTGTGTGTGTGTGTGTGTGTGATCTCTCTTTCGCGAACATTACCGAACCGCGCAAATTCAACTCGTGCATTCGCACTTTCACATTCTTCCCCTCGGGGAAATGCGGGGAATTTTTTCTGCTCTGAACTGCGTCGGACAACAATCCGCCTCCTGCAAAATTCACCCATCTCTTCCCAGGTCATCAAAGAATGAGCCGACGCGAGTTCCTTGATCTTCCCTTTTCAGAGAAAAAAAATAGTAGCAGGCAAAACCCATTTGTTTCGCCGTTCTTCCAACATTGATGCAGGAAACCCCATACATTAGCAACCTGAGACTTTCCTTATATACAACTCAGATAATTAAAAAACAGCATACAGCCAAGCGTGCTGATAGTCACGAACAACAAGAGGGAGACAAGGTTCATTTCATATCCATACCGTCCCATGCGTAAACGCAACTTCAAAGGAGACTGCCTTTCGCTGCAATCACGCGTGTCTATTCGTGGAGTCTGCAACCACCAGGGTGCACGGCGACAAAGCTCTGCTATAAATTAGGATTCCGGTAGCAACACGAGAAATTGGCTTTTTCTCCGTCTCGAATGGCAGTTTCACGACAGAAAATCTGACGGCGAAGCCTTCATACAGAATTTTCCGCACTATTGTGTGCTTTTCGGCTGCAGTCGCATGACCGGGAGATATACGTTTGGTTGCAATCGATTACTCCGGGCTTTTCCGACACACCCCGAAAACACGACGCATTTTTCGAGTGTCTCCTTGAGATTCGATATTTCGGTCTTGCTCGATTTCCAGGTCGCGTCTCAGGCTCGGGTGGCTTAGAAGCGCGCCTATTACTACTACAACGCATTCAAGGCGCATTACTCGTGCAACCACAGGGTGTTAAAATGCCATCACAAACGCTTGTAACAAGTTTTTCACACAGGAGCTGTTAAATATGACTTGGTATGGCGTTGGGCTGCTGAGCCCAGGGACGCGGGTTCGGTTACCGGTCGAGGTGGTCGCTTTTCTTATGAAGGCGAAAAGCAAAAACGCCCGTGTGTTGGATATTTCGACACACGTTAAAGATCTCCAGGTGGTCTAAATTATTCCGCATCCCCTCACAACAGCGTGCCTCATCGCCTGTGTAGCGTCTGTGCATTAAACCTCCCAGCCAATTTAATATGCTTGGCTTGGTCCGGTGCCGTAAGCAAAAAATAACACCTAGGAAAAACTGCGCCCCCTGAAAAGGGTGCATCACCGTAGATACAGGTCTATAACAGTGAAGCCAACTTTCGCGCCTGCCCTAGAGTGAGCACAAGGGGCATTTGCATATCCGCACCCCTTACTGCACCATTTTAAAAGAGACAGCCTTTCTTATGTGATTAAACCGAACAAATGGCGCAACGTACACTAGATGTGCAAGGCTGGCGAAACAGTGGAGCAGGTTGTTGCCCAACCTTTTTTCCTCTTCAGATCTGCTGTGAGTGCGGGAAACCTGACAGAGATGGCCTCGTAAAATTGTGCTAAACTTGGCCTCATCCCTCAACACTTAGCCTAGCCAAGCAAGAGCATCGTAAAGCCTAACGAAACAGAACAAACCTAAGCAAAACCGGAAGGAGTTACGTCGAGCCCCAGCACCCCTGGTTCTCCAGCCTTGCACCACTAGTGAAAGCTGCGGCGATTTCACTGACTCATTTCTGCACTAATTTCCTAGAGAGATCACGGTTCCGGTACTGTTCATTTTAACTTTGTGATGGGTGACAATGTATGTTTTGCCGGCGAATAACAATTATAACTAATTCCTGTGGTCGCTGCTCAGGGAGCGGCGAAAGATAGGTGTACGCCATCGCGCACATGCTATCAGCGGGAGTTTGTCTTGTCCGTTGTAAAGATTCTCCTCGTGAGAAAAGAAGAAACGTGCCCATGGTACGCTGTGCAGATGGTTAACCAGCGAAGCTGAGACGAGCGATGTGTGTGTGTACGTGTGTTACTTCGTATGGTGTATTATTGCCTTTTTTTTCATGAGACGTTAGCTGGACGGCGTACTCTCGTTCCCGTTACCGCTCATGTTGTCCCTAACCGGAAGCGCCTGTGCTTCAAGAGTACGAATGATGCCTGGCCTACGTAACGTGCCGCCGGTGTTTGCCATTGTCCCGTTGACGCTGCCCCGCCCGCACCATATACCACCCCTGCCCGATGTTGTCGCTTGATTTGTGCTTGACGTAGTAGCTCGCTGCGCGCGCTGTCTGCTACGACAGAGATAAGTCCAGCCAGTCTCTGTTCTCTTCCTTCTACCTCCTCTCATGCGCGGTTTTTTCGCATGCTTGCATTGGGTGGCGCCGGGTGAGTTTCCTACGTACACGGGAACGCCGGATTTTCCTTTCACCTAGCAATATACAGCTTCGCTTTAAACGGACCCTCAGCCTCTTTTTTTTTGTGTTTATTTTCCAAATATTTGCTTTTCTAGCGATTTTTAAAAAAGTAGATAATCAATGCATTCATTTCTGCAAATGGCTGGATTCCAGCCCATAGCCGTTACACCACTCTAATGACGTCGTTCGAGCGCTCGAAGAACGCTGAGACCGAGAGAAAGGGAAAAATCTTGCGAGAATGTTTCGGTGTTATCTGATAGGCATAGAGCAGCGATTTTTGGCCGGGCTAGTTTGTGGCCCCCTACTCCAAGCATTGGATGTGCTTGTTGAATACGTACAGAAGGGAATTACAATTTAGAAAAAGAGTTGAAAACAGTGTGGCAGGGTCTCTGAAAAAGCGACGCCGTCTACTGAAATGGGAGATGGCACTAATTTTGCCCGAACTAGAAACGTCACGCAGTTGGCCGATTCTCCACCTCCGGTTTGGTCGTCATCAGTGATAGCTGCTGCTGTCTCAGACGCGGACGGAGAGATTCGTGCTGTCTCATTACTAATCGGATATTTCTCATTCTATGCTAGGGCTTGCTTATCGATTTAGTGTTGCCATAAGCCGCGGGCTCGGCTTTCGTGGAGGGCCATTGTTGACAGCAAATTTCCTGCTATCACCGGCTGTACCTGCACCCGAGCTCTCCCGGTATTGACCGATTCCCTCTGAAGCTTTCCCAACAATCCACGCAGTTTGGGAAATAGAGCGTAGGGTAATTGGATCACGTATACGCGGTTCTGCGTAGCACTATGGCGACCCAAGTGAGTTCCAGTTCACCGGCCCACCCACCCACTTTTTTCAAAGCGAAAGCGTTAGGTGGGTCATCCAGCAAAACATTTACAACCTCTTCCTAAAGAATGTGCAGATAAGCGCGAAAGCTAAAATGGCATCCAACAGTTCACTTCAACTTCGCCCAATCAATCGTCAAACCTTCAAATACCCAAATTGCAAACGTAGAACGAACCCTCGCGACCATGCTTGGCGCACTCCTCAAACTCATCTACTATCAATCTAAACGTATACCGATAGGTGGTTTATAAGATAAAGGTATACTATTGTACTCCTTCGTGATCGATGCAGGTATTGTGGTGTGTCGAACCGCTCTTTTTTCGCCATTTTCAAGTAACCATTTTGAAACCATGGAAGCTCGGTACCGCCTACGCGCCGTGTGTGCAGAAATGTCAGAGCTTTTTGGTTTATCAACTGGTTTATGGAAAATAAATTCGTTTTTGGACGAGACTTCATCGGTCCTCCTAAGACAGCTTTCACTTTAAAAATCTGGTATCAGCGTCTGTAGCACGCTCCTAAATTCTCATTGTCTGCGGCGTGTTCCACAGCGCGTCCTTCTCAAACAAAACAAAGAGGAAAGGAGTTCGCGAGCGTGGGCAGAGCCACGTGGAGAAGCATAGAGTGCCTCCGGTTAAAAGAGTTTTAGTGTAGCATGCAGCACACCGACCTTCGCACTCTACCAGCCTGATCCTCTCGCACTGCGGCGCAGCAGTCACCAGTGAGCCAGAGGGCTCAGCGCGGTGAAGAGCGCTCTATGGTGTTCAACTCAGCTGCAGGAAAAGCAAGCCTGGTAAAAAGAAGGCTATTGACTGCAGATGAAGAGAGCGGAAATTCATCACTGTCGTCAACTCCACCATTACATGGCGGAATGAACGAGCAGCGTCGCAACGCGTAGGAGACAGATCGAAGACATTCGAAAGCATTAAAATGGATCGCAAAGCAAAGCTTCTGAAGCGGCACGATTACAAAGCCCTTCGTCAACACGAGCTGGAAGCACAGCGTCTGAGGCATTCACCTAAGCATTCATGCTTTCTGCCTTGGCAATGTCATTTGTCCTGTCAGTTGAACTCAGATTTAAAAACCACCGCCCAAAAAACAAACTTGGGTTGACCAAGAAATGCTGATTACGTAAAGACATATTCAACTGCAACGGGTATCCATAAAAGATACCTCTGCTTTAAAGGGGATACCTATTTTAAGGGGAATCGGGCTGAGAAGCCAGCGTTATAACAGAGGGGCTGTTGAAGCTTGAGCCCGGTCTGGTGGCGTTCGCCAAAAAATACCAATTCAAAAAACTGCGGTGCCTGTAAAGGGTGCACTACCACCGTTAGGGTATTGTAACAGTAACACCGGCTTTCGTGCCTTCTCGAGTGTACTCACAAGAGGTATATACGGGTGTGCACCCATTACTATATCATTTTCAAAGTGACGGTCATTCTTTGGCTACTAAACGCAAAAAAAAATGGCTAAGCTTACACTAGTAGTGCAAGGCTGGAGAAACAGGAGGGCTCGGGGGTTGACCTAGCTTCTTCCCTCCTGGGATCCACTCTCAGTGTGGGGGACCGACTGAAACGGCCTTGTAAAATTCCGCCAAATCTTGGCTTCACCTCTAATCAGTTAGCTTAGAAAAGCAAGAACATCGCAAATCCTAACAAAACTTGGCAAAACCGGAAGAAGCTAGGCTGACCCTCCGCACCGCTGTTTCTATAACCTTGCACCACTAGTGCAAGATGAACCCACTTTTGTGCGTGACATTTTGGCGCCGCTACTGTAGTTTGACGGCACGGTTGTGCGTCGTTACCGAGTGGATGAACGGAGAACCGAAGACAGAAAGAAAATGAAAAGAGAAAGTGTGGCGAAAGCGTGATGGTGAGGGCGGTACGCAAAGCCGGTGCGAGACGCTCCTCGTCGGGGCGCAAGGCGAAAGTGTGCAGGGGAGGCAGTGGGACACGCTAGGCGGTGGTGGCGCGCTACGGAATGTCACCATAGGAGTGCCAGCAATCATGCGCTCGAAGATTACGCGTTGAGTTCCTGAAGCGCAATTCGCGGTCCTCGCACGAGATGGAGATTGCGATCACTTCCTGAAACACAGTTCCCGCCACCGATTCAGAGGCTTACTCACCGCTTGAGAGACGACGGTTGGCGTGGCCGTTTATTCCAATTCTCGGGCCAAGGAAGAGACCAAGCGGTGATGATTATTATTTATTTTCAGGGGACGATGATGCCGAGCCTATCGGGGCTAGCACTGATGATAGTGGGTGATTATGAAGAAGCGCCGGTAACATAACCCAAAGTACTGGGAGCGTAGTCACAGGGTGTCACATAATTTACCATCGCTGAGATTTGCGCGGGAGATTCGAACACGATTTAACGACATGCTCGGCGGCGCGACGCGCTGCCAGATAACTGATGACTAGTGCACCGTCGTGCTTTCGCTGATCACGTGTTCGCTTCCTGAGACCCACCAGTGATGGACGACGACCTAGAAGACTGCAGTTCACGCTGCGCACAAATTTCGCGTTAGGCAGTATACGCCTCGAGCGCGGCCTGTAGGGAAGCCACTGAAATCCCCCTAGCGGCCCGTTTCGAAAGCAGCCGCGGGAGTCTCCTGCCCGCTCCCCACGGTCACTGCTGGTTTCGGGGCCCGTTCACGACTAAGATTCACCGTTTGCAGGCGTTGGAAATACATATTTATGTGGCGCAATCACTTTATTCGCCAATGTGGCACATTTACAAGAGTGTAAATGTGTCTGACGCGATCTTAGTCTGGTACATAATTCGGTCTGTACAAGCGCCAGGTGTGCGCCATAAGTCGGCGTCACGAAAACGGGATATGCATATGGAGATGATTGGGATTCCACTGCCCTGAAATTTACTAACACTGTCACCGTAAGCATAGTTTCCCCAGATACTACGACGTAAATCAGTTTTGTGCGCTTATATAACCTAGCGCAGCACTCATACCTGACAGCGCGCCAGTTACGCTCGCCAATATCATACCTCAAATATTGATCACTACCCTGGACATAAATTTGACGAACATTCTACGAAATAAGTACGATGGATAATCCAAAATTATAGCCGGTATCAGCGCACGACAAAAAAATTAATGCTGGGGCGTCTTGTCGTGAGCTGAGCGCCCGCAAACATTCATATATGCCACCTACTAAGATGTCCTGAGTTATAACCCCCCCCCCCCTTCTACTCCCACTTCCCCCACTTGACGTAGAGTCTTCCTGCCACATGAAAGGCTACCTTCTCCTCCTCCTATATCCCCCGTGAGCAGCGCGGAGAAGGGCTTCTAGAGTAATGCGCGTCCGCGACTAAACATTTCCTCGAAGCAAAGTGATATGGCGCAAGGAGCCTGCAGAATGTAGCACAAACGGAAATCAGAGGGCCTTATCAGATATCCCACTCTTCTAACGGCACCTTTTATCAGTTGTGAACTTCTATACTTCAAAAGAGGCGTCCGCTGAGTGATCAGCTGTCTGTTGAAATCTAAAAACTAGAGTAAGGGGAACGCGTAGGTTGTGTGTGTGATTACTAAAACGTCCATTTCTTGATTTCGCTCCGCATTCTTACACAACAGTAGTTAAGCGTCACCCCCCCCCCCTCCCCATGTGTGGCGAAATAGCAGTGCATTTCGCGCACTAGTTGGTCTCGTGAGTCCTACCCGGCTTAAGTTTACACGAACGTCTTTGGCAATTCAGAAGCTGCACTGAGGGTTTTTTTTTTTTTCATTTCCCTGCGAGCTATTCTGTTTTATCCGGACTTGCAGACCATTTATTTTTCCGTTGTTCAATTCACTTTTCTTGGTTCTAGCTATAAGGAATGAGTGCAAATCTTTCACGACGCAGATCCTTGGAATATATTTAACATTATCGCGTGGCTTGTAATCTTATAAAAGGCACAAGTTAATATTAGGTATTGGGTAATCACATCACAGATATTATTTTTCTACGATGTATATATTCGAAACGAGGCAGCATTCGTTGTGTGATCTGCAAAGCGAAGCGCACCTCTAGATATGCCATTATTATGTCTAAACGACGCGACAATAAAATTCACTTGTGCCGGACGTACTCGGAGGTGACAGCGGTGGCATGCTGCTGCCGTCGCCGACGCCCGTAACAGCGGCCAAGAAGAGCGCAGAACCGCGTTTCCGGATAGCTATTGTTGGCGTTTAAGCAGCCGACCAAGACGCAGCGGCTTTTGAAGTGTCCTAAACGTACTATTTACTTACACCGTCACCATAACCAGTTTGTTAGGGAGCGTAAGGGCAAACAGAAGCGAAAGAGAACCAAAACACTGCATGAGCCCCTATCAGCCGCGCAGCGCTGCTCCTGCAGACGCAACGGAGAAGCGACGGCAGGCGGCGCAGCGATCGCAAAGCTCCAGGCGTATAGTAATAGTCAGCTTTTCATTTTCAGAGCGTGTTGAATTCAATCAACTCGATAATCCGTAACGCGAACCCGCTTGTGGGGGTCACGATGAAACACAAGCTTGGTCCATTAAAAAAGGGCTTTGTGCAAGTAACAATTACACCTGTTATACAGCAGGTTTCTGGAAACTAAGCGAGCTATTAGGAAAAACAGGTTGATCTAATCGCTGCCGCTGCCCAAAGCCACCACCAAAAAACATGACTGCGCGATTGTAACCTTACTCTACTGTTATCTATACGTGTTACTTGTGTGCTAAAGTGCCGTTGACATATTGAAAGCTATGTATTTAGTTTCCCTCTATTGTGTCTCTTATGACGTTGTATAGCGCAAAATTTGAATCTCTTGGAGTTTTTTTCCTGTTAGAAAATATTTTTTATGACTGGGATGGAGATAGCAAAATTACCAAAGCCCAGTTTTTTTTTTAATGAAAAATTGTATTTCCTTAGACGTCTCCTTTAAACCTACCTCATCGCGTTGTGTTATCTTTCGATACACCAACGCTGCAAGGCATCAAATATAAGCATTTCCTGCACCTGGATACCGCTGAACATTCCTGACGGCTTCGCCAGTGCTGCGTGTCAAAAACATTCACGCATGTCCACGAAGTAAATCATGACGAATGGGTGAAGCACTGGGGATCGTTCTTAACGTTAATCACCCGTGGCATTGCCCACTAGCACATGTAAATGAGTGACAACGCATGTGTAGAGTATAGAAAATTCCAATCTAATCCAATCTGATACGACCCAATTCAATCCGATCCAATCCAATCCAATCCAATGCTCCTCGCGCATGCGCAACATTGTGTACACGGACGCCAACTAACAAGCCACGGTCAAACCGAGGTCCTCAGGTGTATCGCCCCTAATAGACACCCCAAGATCTTTCACGTCGCGATTAACCTTTCGCTCCCATCGACCTCCCGCTGCGTGGTGCAAGTGCTTTCGTTCGCCATTTCTCAAGGTGTTTGCGGTGCCAGTTGTCCACGCACTGCATACGAGGTCATCCACCGTATTTATGCTGCGGGTAGCGCTAATGTCGTCGCTCTCGTCTCCGGCCTGAACGGAGTGGGGCCTACCATCCACTTCCGCTCGCTAATCCCGGTGTTGTCGTCGTCCTAGACCGGTTTGTTTGTCTTCGCGCTATGGTTCGTGGGAGATGTGCGATGACTGCGGGCTTGGAATTGCACTTTGTTTTCTTTCCCGTGCCGTCTTCTCATCTACCCATGAGGAATATGCTTTGGGGGAACAGGAGTAGGCGCGTGTACGCGTGCATGCGGACGTAGGCGTTACTGTGTGTATTGTACGCGCGTATGTGCGTTAAAATGCGGGCGCCCGTGTTCGCGATGTTTGATATAATTTCACAGCAGCTGTAGTGCAAGTATCTCTATAACCTCGAGTACTTCCCGGTTTTGTCGTTTTGGTGCGCCTTCATCAAGAAAGCGCCCACCTTCTTTGGTTTTTTGGTATTGTTTTGTCTGTTGTCCTCTTCTTCTGTGTCTTCCATTTTCTCTGACTAATACCGCATGATATGACAACGTTGTGTTTGCTATATAGGCTCCCACGCCATATGCTTGTAAGCAGTCAAGAGCGCACTGCCTTACTGTTACCACGATGCATCAATAGAGGAATTGAGGTAGGAGCCTTGATGCAAAAATAATGTACCATAATTCTGAGTTCGCTATTTAGCTGCGATTTGGGTCTTAGAAGATTTGACGATGGATTAGACGTGCTTTCAGCGAAGCTTTGAAGCCCATTTAGCGAAGGCTTTGACGCAATTTTGATCAATAAATCTTTCGCACTTTTCCCAACTGTCTTAAGAAGGGGATGGTAAAGTTTTTTTCTACTCATCGGGCATGACGTCCCCGAAGTCCATTGAGAAAGAATGTCGGCTCGACCGGTTTCGCGTCGAACTCCGGTTGGGTGAAAAACGAGCCCTCGCCTTCGGGCAACTCCGCGCCTGCGCAGTCGCAAGGGAATGGGAAGAGCAAGCTAAATGACTTGACGAGAAAACAAACCAATGAACACAAAGATGTAAACGACGACTGAATTATTGAGAGCGCCCAAGGAAGCTTCCTGTTTCAGCAAAAGTAAGTATTTTGTACTTGGGGAAAAACACAGGTGAAAGAAGAACTCCGTTAACGCTTTACCCAGACTGCAGGAGAAAAAACCTGTACCAACGTTTCTTTTTTTTTTCACAATACGAGATCCGCTCCGCGCGAAGACCGATTCTCCATCTAGGAATGTTATGTCCAAAGCGTTTACGTACCGCGGGAGCAAGAAAGTCGGTCCCGTATGTCAATATACAAAGAAAAAATTACTGCCTTTCCATTTATTGAAGAAGGATGACCAGCGAAGCTTCGCGCAAGTCAAAGAGTGGACGAAAGAAAACACATTTGTTTGTATTTCGCTACTCAGGCTACTTCCTTGCTAGATAGCAGAATGTAACTCGGAAGGACTAGAGTTTCAGTCTAGGGGCCAAACACGGGGATGTAAATTTCCCTCCCGCGTCATAGTCAACTTACGGTCTCTCTAACACACCAATCCAAACCGCTCGAACATGTTTGAGAGCCGTTAGGTCCCATCGGGCCTTGAGAAGTTAACGTTAAAATCTCTTTTCACCACAACGATAAGCGGTCTTCGGTGAGCGCGTGAAGCCTGGATGCGGGGCACCCCTCCTCCCCCCCTTCCCCTCCTCCGCCATTAAGCAGCACCAGCAAACGACGATGGGCGTGTGCTTGGGCGCGAAAGCAGCGCTCAGGACGACGCCTCGGAAATCCTTCAAGCTAGACAGGAAAAACACCGTCAAAAACAACACCAATAGCCCTTCAAGAAAAAAAATCATTTACCTCTTCATTTCACGAAGGCAACGGCTGAACGCAAACCTTTCTTCGTTTATAATAGTCTATTTTTGCTGGTGAAGAATTCCGTGTTTGTAATCAGTGTTCGGACTGTGACTCGCAGGCGGTTTGTACTTTAACTCGTTGAGCTTTCAATTTGGCACTTCGCCGTTGGGTTTCACATGAAGAAAGCTTCGCGTTCAACCGTCGTTGCCGTTTTCGTCGTGATTCGTCAGTTTTTTTGCATGACCATGCACCCCTCTCCACATCTAAACTGCTTTGACCATGTCTGAATGGCGTTATTGGAGAGACGGCGGCTCTACAACGAGAGAAACACGTTACATTCCGAGCACGGGAAGGGTTTTTTAACAATGAATCTGTGGACCAAATAGTAATTTTTTTTGTGCCCGCAGTTAACATACCAAAAAATTTTCGAAGTTGTGCACGTGAGCGCGGGCCTCGCGGCGACGGCCCCTCATTTGAAAAAAAAAATTCCTAGCGTTCGTGTGTGCGTGCTTCGCGACGACTGCCCAGTGTCTGTCCACTGCGTACGTTAGTCAAGCCAGGCATATATCCACTTAGGGAGATAGGCTAAGACTGGCCAAAGAACTCCAGCGTTAGCCGTAATCGTGGCAACACTTGAGCCAAATGAGAAAGATTCCACCGTTCACAATTAACGTGGCAACACTTGCTCGGAACGAGAAAGACACGTCATGGCGCCCGGCCCTCTGAGGTGATGTCCAATGATAATCACTCCAAAAAAGGATGAAAGAAGCTCACACTTATAGCAACACTGATTGAGTAAAGGTCATTGCACAGCGAAGTAGAAGCAAATCGGCTGCGATCGCGGACTTCAGCATTCGTGAGCATCGTGAAGGTTGCGTGAAGCTTCTCTACCTTCAAGTCTTAGGCGTTAGTGTGAGATTCCTTTACTTTTTTCTTTCACATTTCCCATGATCATCATCGTCGTTAGAGGAGGTTGGCTCTTGTGCATTGCGTTTTGGACGCGACATGCGCCATCACTAAGACATAGAAAGCTTCGCTTTAAAACACGACACTAGACCATAGGTACGAGAAATTTCACGTTTACGACTATTTATTCACGCACGCTAAATGTGGAAACCAAAGCTCACATCGCACTGCAGGAAAAGTCAGATGTGCGAAAATTTGGGTGCCAGCATTGCCCACCTTTACAGCCGGTAATTATTTTTTTTAAATGAGCCAAAGCTGCAAATCTCCCATCGGGCGAAAAGTGAACGGCTCCTAATACGCCAATTGGCTGCATCCCGTTTAATGGCGCGTGCTGCGCCCCAGAAATACAAAAAACTGGAGGACACTTAGGCCACGCTTTAAGTGTGGAGCGGGATAGCATTGTCGAGACCCGTTTGGATCGCGTTATCTGTCTCTGGAGTCGCGGAAAGATTCTCTCGAGTCGCGGAAAGACGTAATTGTCACAACACAACAATCATTTACTTCTAAGACGCCCGTGAGTGGTGCGAACTTTCTGCCCACGCCATCCGTTAGGGCGGCGCCTTATGGTCATAACATGGTAATAATCATGGTCACAACATGACCATGATTACATAGTAATCGACACCATTTCATAGATGACAAAATGACAAACATTAAGGCTCTATTTCTCATTCCATTTCTTAATAACAATTAATTTGTTATTGATTGGCACCCTTTGCAAAATGAAAACACGACTTCAACCTCAAGCTTGTATGTCGCTTCCCTTCATAGGAGTAAATTAGTGAAGAACTGGCTGCAGTTGCAAGATAAAAACATGATTTCCACCTCAAGTTTGTAAGGTCCATCACTTGTATATGCTTTTAGAGCAGATATTGTAGTAATTGGCCTCATTGCAAGGTGTAAACATGACTTAACCCTGACGCCTCTACGTCTCGATTCTTGATAAGAGTAAATTTGTTAATATTGCCCCCATTTCTGAAAAGAAAACTTTACTCACACTGCGTTTCTGTCTTATCACCTAAAATGCATTATGAGCAGAATAGGTAATAATTAGCCCCATTTGCATTATTAACACACGACTTAAACACTGAGCTTCTAGGTCTCATGACTTGATACGAATAGAACAGGTAATAATTAGCCGTATTTTTCATATGAAAACGTGATCTAAACCTCAAGCTTCCGCCTTTCGTCCCTTGGATTGCATTTCTAGCAGATTAGTTAACTCTTTCGGCCCTGGTGATGTAAGTTGACGCCACCAAACAAATGTTTCTATAGCGCTTAGAGAACAAAGCCAAAACTGCTTGTTTTCTGGAGAATCGCGAAATTGTTCTACAATCTGTTGCGATTGACATCACCGCTGTGACATTGTAGCGCGATGTCAACGCTACAGCGAAGAAGATCCGCTGAAGAAAAAATTGCAACACTGAGGCCAAAGATACCGAAGTCATGGTTTTATTCCCACGCTTGTAAATCCATAAATAACGGTGCACTACAACGCTGATTCGTTATTTCTAGGCTCATATGCTCACAACAACTAGGAACACATAAAAAAATACGTTTCTGCTGAACATAACATTTTGAAATGCCAGATGTACAAAATATTTGCCTCCTTAATAAATCATTCATTACTTGCACTATCTCCTTTATTTTTCTTTGTGGGCTTATTGGGCCATACATTTTAAGAGAGCCCACAGAAGACATTGTTTTGCTTGAAAAAATCAGGATTGCAGTGAGTAATAATTTGCACCATTTAGAATATGAAAACACGACTACAACCTTAAGCTTCTGCGTCTCATTGCTTGATAAGAATAGATTAGTTAATGACTGGCATCATTTCAAAGAAGAAAACATAACCTTGACTGGACGTTTCTATATCTTCTGCCTTGGACATGCATTTTGAGCACTTGGTTATTAGCTCCCACAGTTTCTAAGATAAAAACATAACTTAAGCGTCACGTTTCTACGTCTCATGCCTTCATAAGAGTAGAGTAGCTAAGGATTGGCACCATTTTCACGATGAATAGTTGAGTTATACCCCAAGCTTTTGCATCTCAGCACTTCGAGAGAGTAGATAAGTTAATTATCGGCAGCATTTGCAAAAAGCAGACATGCCCTAAACGTCAAGCTTCTACATCTCTCCACTTCATGTCAATTTGAGGAGATTAGGTAATAATTGGCCCCATTGTCCAGATAAAACTTCTCTTAAACGTCAAGCTTCTATGTCAGCTCTATTTCTAGCAGTATATTAGTTAATGATTGGCATCATTCGCAAATGAAAACATGACTTAAACCACAAGCTTCTACGTTTAGTCTCCTTCATATGCATTTTGAGCATATTAGTTAATAATTGGCAGTATTTCCAAGAATAAAACATGACTTACACCTAAAGTTTCTACGTCTGATGCCTTGAAAAAGTAAATGAGGTAATGGCTTGCACCAGGTGATAGATAAAAACTGAACTTACACCTCAAGCTTCTACGTTTCATCACTTCCATATATATTTTCAGCACATTAGTTATTAATTGGCAGCAAGCTTATACATCTCATCACTTGAGTACGCAATTTGAGTAGATTAGTTACTATTTGCCAACATTTTATAGCGGAAAGCATGACCTAAATCGCAAAGCTAAAACATCTCATCAGTTGGATATGCATTTAGAGTAGATTAGTTGTCAACAGGAAGCATTTTTGACATCATAGAAAAAAATAAAAGCGTGTGCCTGTATGTATGCGTGTTTCTTAGGAGTGGGTGCCATCAACACTCAAAGGAAATAACATTTCCTCATACCTTTCACATAATTTTTGTCACCGCTATGTATGTCGTGTGCTCAAGCTGTGTTTATCATTCAGAGTCGAAGACAACAATGAGTCATGTGTTTATACCGTTCCGAGATTGCGAATGAGGCATTCCTTAGTCTTGAAAGTTAACGGAACATGCTCAGCTATGCATAATTACGAGAACGCATCGCTTTTTCTTTTTTGCTTGCTGCCGACTGCGAGGTATGCGAAACCTGATTAGGACGAGGGTAATTTACTCTGTAGTTCAAAAAGGCCCTTTTTTTTGGGGGGGGGGGGTTGTTTTAATTTCCCAGCTAAAAAAAATCTCTGAAAATATATTTCTTTCTTTGACTTAACACCCTAATAATGCCTGTTTTTGGACATGGCTTTAAGGGTCGTTTTCTCATACCAGGAACATCGGCAGAGAAATTTCATCTATCCTGCCAGCTTTCATTTTCGGAATGGCTGCTTCAGCAGCCCCAAATCTCATTTTCCCTATCAAGATGAAATCATGGTGGCGGCGTTCTTTGGCAAGAAGATTTTGCGTGAGGTAATTAAGTTTTGTAACATTATTGCGTCCATGCAGTCTGAAATTGGCCGGTTTAATAGCAACTAATACTCAGCGGTTTATATACAGCGTATGCTGCACCCCGAAAGACGATATAAAAAAGCGTAGCTGGAGAGAGGCAAGAATCTGTACAGGCATTTGTACGGCAAGTAAAAACACCTAATCATGATACTGTCGACGATAGTTATGATAGCGATGTGAAGGAGAACGTGTAGGAGTGAAATGCTAATGCTGATGACACAGATGGTGGGGCTGTGGTAATGATTACAGTTATGTTGAAGACGTACATGCCCCTGCGTACATGTCGTTGATGTCTACGGGCCTTAGACATGGATCGTGAATATCAGAGGCGCTATTATTTTAGTGCGCAGTACTTAAGCGCCCGCTTAAGGCGCTGTCATGGCGGCGTCGTCCCTTGTAGCCGAGCGAACAAAAGGGAACTTGTAGACAATTACGAGATAGAACGAGCAGGAAAGCGGAGGAGAAAAAATTGCGGCGAAATTGTGAGGGGAAGAGCGGTATGCCGAGACGGAGCGAGACGTCCTCTCCGGCGGCGACGCGCTACGAGATAACCGAGATGACCAAAAGGCCACAGAAGATAGAGCGAGCAGGAAAAAGGAGAATTAAAGAATGGCGAAAGGCTCGAGACATGATCCACCGCAGCACGCGCTACGAGACAAACCATGGGCATATCGGGCGGCTTCGTGCGTTCGCTGATGCGGCGATCAATTCGTGAGACGCACCAGGTATGCGTCGTCACCCAGAAGACTGCAGTTCGGCCTGCGCGCAAATTTCGAATTAGAGAATATCGTACTCGTCAACCTTTTTTTGTAGCGTAAGCTACACTGGCCGAGGTTGACCAGTTGCGCGTTGAACCTGAAGAGCCGTGCTGCGCAAGCGCGAGGAGCATTGCATTGGATTGGATTAGATTAAATTGGATTGGAATGGATTGGATTGGACTGGAATCCAATCCGATTGGAGTACGGGTGTGTAGAGAACTGGGTCTGCACATTCGCCGGTCTGCGCATTCCAGAGAAGTGACGTGATAGCCGCGGCAGAAGCACTGGCGCCGGCGCGTGCCCAGCTGTGCGCCTCCGTTGAACAGTAGCCAAGTCTGACGGTGTGCCGGAGCCGCTTGATAGCCGTTTCGCGTGGTTCCTGGAGAGCCGTGCTGCGCATGCGCGAGGAGCTGTGACTGGACTGAACTGGACTGGACTGAAATGGACCGGACTGTACTGGACTGGGCTGGACTGGATTGGATTGGATTGTACTGGACTGGACTGGACTGTATTGCATTGGATTGGATTGGGTTGCTGAACCTTAGCTAACGCTACATATATCCTGCATAGCCGAGCTAAGCCACTGCTAATTTTTTTTTCATAACCTTGGCTCCTATACGTACACCTCTTCTATCGTGTAATAAAGTGTATGCTTGGATGCAAACAAAACGTTTTCCGTAGAGGGGTACATAGGACACTATCCATCACCCTGGCCATTATCATAGCAACTCCCTGAATTAAGCATAATGGGGAGAAGGATCCCCTTTGTATAAAGCTCTATGCATACTGCTGCCCAAAACATACCTTGGTCTGTAGCCGGCCGTGGATGGCGAGAGAGGGTGGCAGTGGGGGAGTAGACGTGATTACATGGCGGGTCATTGTACCACCATAGAAGTTGTTTCATTATCCCTCCCTTCCTGCATGATAGAAAATCGTCAGAGTACAAGAACATACTGCCGCTGCATTTATTGTCTACACCATTTTTTTTTTGTGAAAGGAATGAAGCCTAAATAGTGTTTGGCGATAACGATGACACGCATGTTGTTGATTGAATATAGTGTTAGTGACAACAACGTCTATGATGATTTTCATGTCGGACAGATCGCAATTTATAACTTGCCTTAATTTCAGAGTGAGGGTAGTTCTCCCGAAAGCCTTCGGCAAAGAGCGAACGCCTGCTAATACTTTAACAGGTTCGTGCTTGAGATAAAAACAGAGCCCGAATTATATAAAAAGCCGACACTCGTAGTGTGGTTAAACCAAGCGAGAACGGCATTGGTGCAGAACTCGTGCGAAAGTGGAAGTCGCTCATTAACTTTAGCTCGCATCCCGACTGTACGGGCTCAGCGGGGGAGTACACCGAAGTAAGCACATGAAGCCTGCGAGCTCAAGCTTTACGCACGCACGTTCAAATGCAGACTTCGACTGTCCCTACCCACGCATCTCGGCACGCTTCTGGCTTTGAAATATCAGATGCCTGCAGTAGACATTTGCGACATGCGTTGTGCCGCAACAATGTGCTCTCGAAACCTCGTACGAGTACATTTCCTGCTCGAAGAACGGAGAGAATGGCACGCTGATGCGGCGACAGTCGTCAGGCATCGTTAAAGGGCCCTCGTTCTCAGCGTTGGCGTCAGGCATCGCGAACTCAGCATCGCCCGCCGTTAGCGAGCGGACACAAAAGCGCACTCAGCCTATTATGCTGTCACTGCCATCTATCGGCCATGCGCGGAACGACATCGCGCCTGCGTGGTGGCACTTTCCGCGAGTTCATCTTCCTTTAGTGCTGGCTCGTTTTGTAAGCGTGGTATGAATGTCTTCAGGCACGAACGTGCGTAGCAGAGAGGCCAGAAATTGGGCCACCCGCCGATTTGTTTGCCTTTCAATTCTTCGGCATGCCATTTATCGCTTTGTGAGATGGGGCGTTCGAAAAACGAGCCGCTAACAGGTGCTTATTTACTTCTTTACAATCCGCATCGTTCCTGCGGTGTCAGCATAATTACAAACTTATGTTGGTACACAAAAAATGAAGTCAGAAATTACGTAAGTATACTCATTGAATTGACACTAATACGAGGCCGAAAACAACCTAGGCGCAATCTTCATGGAATTATTGTTGATGTGTACTACGTAAAGCTAAAATTGAGACGGGAAGATCTTAGAACCTTGGCGATTCACTGTGAAACAATATAAAATCACTTTGAAAGTATCATGTAGCCGGACACAATATTTTCATTTCGAATATCAATCGAATAAAACGTCCCGTGCCTTCTTCTTGCCAGTTATCTACTGCGCAACAATTTTTCAACCTCGTTCCGTCAAGTGTTCCCATCAGTAAGTCACTTGTGTACTAATCTGGGCTGGGTACGCCAAACCTCCATTAGTTCTGCGGTTATCGTTCTGCCCTGTTTGCGTGTGCTCTAAAGTTCCGTTCGCGTGTATTCGGGTAATTGCGAGAAAAAAGAACAACTCTCGTACGAATTGATCACTCTAATTCGTCATAAACAGCATAAACCGGGCTGTCAATGCAAGAAACATCAATCATCGCTGATTAAATGCAAGGCTCACCAACAAAGGATTAGTTTAACGCCAGTCTAGCGCCAAGAGGTCAACGCCACACCCACCGGGATTCTTCGTCTCCTTCACGGTGTGTGCAAAAATCAAGCTACCAATTTCAGTCATTTATCAAGTACGTCATCGGAAAGTGGAGCACGGGCTCCATTGTGGAAGCGTTGAGAACAGCACATGGTCTCTTCGCCACTGTTAAACACTACGAAAGTATAACACACGGCATAGCGGGGCACGATAAAATGGCAGTTGTTTCAGACACCTGCTGCGGCGCCTTTCGAGTGGATACGATTAGCTTTAGCGTATGCTCAGGCCACGAACAGTGGGACCAATTGATTGTAGGGTTTAACGCGCCGCCACAATGCAGGCGATGAGGCGTGCCGTAGTAGAGGGCTTCGGATTAATTTTGACCACCTGGGGAACTTTAACATGAGCCGAAATCTCGAACACACGGGCGTTTTTGCTTTTCGCCTCCATCAGAACAGCGGCTGCCGCGGCCGGGAATCGAACTCGCGACCTCGTGCTCAGCAGCACAACGCCTTAGCCACTGAGCCACCGCGGCGGGTACGAACAGTGAGCAAAGAGCGTGCGATAACAAGAGACGTAATAAAATAGTAAAGTGCAGCGGCGTCGTCGAGCAAATTGTAATCGCAACCTTCATGGCTCTCGCTGAGTTCCCTTTCTGAGGAGCTTCTTACGACCAGCCTCCGGCTCTGCTTTTTGAGCGTGAGGTACACTGGCCGAGGTTGGGCTGTTTTGCGTGGCTCCTGGAGAGTTATGCTGCGCATGCGCGAGGATCAGGGACGTCACATGGCGCAGAGAACGTTGCTCGCTGACCGGCGTCTCTCACACAGCCCACGCGCCCAGCGTCTTCGCCGACCTCCGTTCCGCACGTGGCGCCACGGTCCACTTGATGATCATGCGAGGGATGGCCGGGTGTGGAACCGATGGCTCGTGCGTCGCAGCAACACCGGCGTGCACCTGTGGAACCAGTTTAGCTCTGGGGCGATTGGTGACGCTGCGCCGGAGCCGCTTGATAAATATACATGCGTCAAATATAGCACATACCGTGTGTGTGTCATTGAAGCAGCAGTAAGCATGATAATCAAACTAATCCTAGACAACCATGTGAGTTAAGGTTTAGCTGGTTATTCTTATAACCAGCTGAACCTTAGCTCACGCTACGTATATCCTGGCAAAACCGAGCTAAGCCACTGCTATTTTTCTGTTTTTTTTTTGTTTTTTGCTTTAACTGCGTGTGCTGCCCGACTAGCACTTATATTTTAAAGCGAACGCTTTCTTCGTGGGACCGATGGCGTCCTGTCAAAAAGCTAACGCATTTCCCCATAGACCGATTCCTCGACCTAAGAGCTCTGATAACGTCAATGGACGAACGGCGTGTGCGTAAAACCAGGTGGTAATTCTGTCAAAATGGTCACATGGAAATCGTGATCAGAGAACTTGTCTGGATAAGACAATACACTTACCGATCAATAACTCATAAACACGTATTCGTATAGATTGAATCGTTCGTAGATTCGTCTACTTAGTGCGCAGAAAATCGCCGCATGGGATCGTTTTCCGTTTGTGATTAAGCGTTTTTAAAGGTTTGGGGATCTATTAGACGCACTTTTAAGCGACGTTTGGACGCAATTTTAGCGCAAGTTTTGACGCACTTTTGACGACGTTTTGATGTGACGAAGCATTCGCGCCTCTCTCAACATTCTTCAGGAAGGGATGGTAAAGTTTTTTGTGCCCCACAATTTTCTGTACTTCACGACGGCCGTGCTTCAAACAGAAATGTAAGGCTGTCGCCTTAAAGGCGGATTTTGCGAGACGGCACACAGGCAATATACTGATGCGAAACAGGCAAAACCTAAGGTCCAATACGCGTCGAACCAGCCAGGCGTCACAGCTTCACAGAAATTGGAAACACCGCAGAAAGACGGGACAAGAAACGACGGCACACGGCGCTGCCTCATCGTTTCTTGTCCCGCCCCGTCGTTTTTTTGTCCCGTCTTTTTGCGCTGTTTTGAATTTTCATTTATTGTGCACCAACTAGCCCAAACCACCGTTCTAACAAAGCTTGACATTCCTTCCCCATTGTAGGTCCTCGAAATGGACCGCCACATAAAATGATGGCCGCGAAAGATGAACACTTTGTGGTCTTCCGGGTGTTCTATTTCATTTCATTATCATGCTTCAAAGGACAAGAAGCACCCTCAGTCGTTTTTTTTTTTTTCATGCCTAGAATTTTATTCTGCTGCGAAAAGGCCTTTCGGCACAAGCCTTTATAGGAATTTGGGCTCTTGCTACAAATTGCAGTCGTCAAGGCACGCTGCGTTTTTCGCCCAAATTCGCCTCATTCCCTTTCTCTCATCTACGGCGCACAAGAATCGTTCCCTAAATTATTTTACATTTCACTCGAATTCTGCGGGCGCTCTACGGAAAATAAGAGGAACGCAGGAATTCCTTTTTCTTTCAAGGTTCTTAGCTTTAAAGGTGCTTTATTCTTCGTTTCCAACAGAACAGTTAAATTGCGGTACAGTCACATCCCATGTCTGCCTGGCCATCAAAAGTTTGGAAAGGTCATCATTTGAACATCGACCGCGGAATCATGAAGGTCCACTGCGCTGTCGTTAACCATCGAAGGCTTTTGGTCTCTTCCACGAAGAGATCGCTCCGCCGCACGACTTCGACGTAGCAGTAACGAACCTCGAATAAAAGCGCGGCTAGGGCCTTGCTTGGGTACCCTGTTATTTCTCCCTTTCCTAAAGTACCGGGGAAATGCATGCCTGTTTCTTCAAAACAAGGCAATGAAAAATCAATAACAGAGCCGTAGTTGCGTGATATGGGATCTGTCCGTTTCCTGGAGAGATATGCGGGCTCATTGAAACGCTTGTACCTTCGTTCGAATTGAATTCTCTGCCACTCTACCACTCAATTTCTTTTTTATTCCACTTCAAAAAGAAATTTGACATGGTGAGAATGATTATCTGAGATGCGCACAAAACAGACATGTAGCTAGATGGCTTTTCTGCTGTTCTTTTATTTTATTCTTGGGATATACGCCCTACATAGAAACTGGTCGTTCGTTCTTGTCGGCAACCCATATCAGTTTTAATGCGACAACCTTCTTAGAAATTCTGCGGTTTTTGGGAAACTCACCAAAACAAGTCTATACGGAATGGGGATTCGGGCTGCTCTGGCTTCTGTCTGGTGCTCTGGCTTCTGGTGATTCTGGTGATATGGATATGGCTGGTCGAATGATTCAAGGCCGCATAAGCTATATGCCTCCTTTTTCTCCACCACACTGCTTCTAGAGCTACAAACCCGAGTACAAAATACCGATGGACGGACGGAACAACCCTTAATTGTTTAAGTTGCTACCATTTTTTTTAATTCGTTGGGTATGCACGTAACAAAGTGAAGTTTATTCCCCCATCAAAAAACTACAAAAAAACGCTGGTCCACTACACTTTTGTTTGATCTCTTGTATGATTCAGGTTTTCTTTGCGCGTAACAATGTTGACACGTCTGAGCAATGCCACCAGAAAAAATATAAGCTTCTAGTTCAAGGTCCTTATTTTTGCAGAAGTACTCTTGCAACGGGCGCTAAAACTTTTTAAAGAGCTGCGGTAGAGCCAAAATCACGACAACAAAGCAGTGACCCAAATATTCAACGCAAAAAAAAAAAACATGCCGCGCTTCACCGAAATTTGTTCGAATATAAATAGTTCGCAAACATTTGCTTTTTTTCAGGAATACGGCTACGCAGAGTATGATCATTACGGGGCTTGACAGCAAACCCGTCCCTTCGTGTGTTTGTAATCCCATTCCATGCTGTCTATAGCTACCGTATTAATGAGGAATGTTTTGATGAAGAATTTTCTTTTATTGTGCATTATCAAGCATTGCGCTGCCAACAGGAAGGCGGTAGGCATTTAGAGCGACATATTTCCCCCAAACTGCCGGATAAGTGCCCTTATATCCCGAGTATTTACTTCTCATTACTACTGCCTCCTAGATCCGTCGTCTGCTACTGGATGGTACCGGCGATCACAGATACTTCTACTCCTGTATGTCTACATGGCTGACTGTGCAAAGGAAGCTCAATAATCTCTACAAATGCCCATGTCTCCGTCGCAGGCCTTGGTGTGGCGGCATTAAAACTTCCTAGCGTGAATTTTGCGATTAGAACCTGGCGCGGCAAGCACTGCGGCATCGGCGCGTCATGGATCCGAAAGTTGAGACGCTCGCGCTTGCCGCCAGGTGGCGACCGCAAGCTTGGAGTACCCAATCAAAAGCAGTTATAAACATGAACTGTGAATCGGCCCATTTATATGACATTTGCCGTTATAACATAATTTCTCAGGCCTCATTCCTTCCCAGACGTTGCTGGGGAAGAACGTACCCACCTCCGTTTTGGCGACCAAGTCTGAAGTACAAGCCTCGAGGGCCACCTCTAGAACGTCTTGTGCAACTACAAACAAAAAACAGAAAATCGCTCGCAACCGTCTAGGTTTTATCTACATAACCACGACATCTTCGTTCTTACGCCACTTAAAAACAAAATAAAACAGCTAAACACGTCTCTTCATTGCGTTATAAGCTCATCCACAAACAACCCACGCTTCAAGCCGTACTTCAGGTACATTTGTTAAAAAATGTCCTGATATGCATGCAACCATGTTTTCAACGATGATTTCTTATTTAAAGTAAGACTCCGTGCATGCGTCCCACTTTCAAAGCTTGAATCGCACTGGACAAGGGAGGCCGAGCATAAAGGTCTGCGCACGAGCACTTGTTTGTGTAACGATCGTTTGTAAAGGGCGCAGTGCTTCAAAATACTCAAGGTACACAAAGTTTCCGAACGAACACTCAGTATCCAAGGGAAGTAACTGCATGGTGAACGGGTCGAGAGCATGGACACTATACTTTTCCACGAATAGGAAGTGTGGGAAGAAACACAAGACGTGGCGGGGTTTTTTCCTCGAAAGGTTGAAAGGAAAGAAACGAAACATAAAAGAACCCCAAGGAACCACCAACGCGTACTGGCGTGCTCCTGAATTGTGATAACCCTTCATATTTCATCGCGGGCAGCTATACACTTCCGGAAATAAACGCACTATGGCAACATACTCCGCCGTCACTGAGCAGAGCGCCGTGGAGTCTATGAAACCTGCCGCGAAGTACCGTTCCGTTGGCTGGATTCAGGGAGGGTGGGCTTTCCTAATGGATCACAATAATACTCCTCGACGCATGCATTGCGTCGTTGAATGTGTTGAGAGCTTAGGCTAACGCGCACTGACACGCACACCGGCGCCCCCAGTGGCAGGCGCGGAACATTCATGGTGAATGTTAGATGCGCTTTATCTCTTTCATGAGCAGCGCGGAAAAAAAGGAAGAATAATGAAGCTAATAGCCGGAAAGTATGGGGAAAAGGGAAATTGGGGCGAAATCACAGGGAAAGGGGCTGGGAAATTATGAAGCTGGCTATGGTTGATGAATTCAGGAATGAATGAATGAATGAATGAATGAATGAATGAATGAATGAATGAATGTGTGGCAAAAAAATGTATGCGTGAAAAAATAATTTACGGAACCATGAGGTATAGAAGCTGATCCTAGGTTTTAATGAACGGGTGAATAAATTTTGGTATGAAATTATGCGTGAAGATTAATAGCTTATTGACTAACCTACTCTATAATTTTGAATGGTGAATGGTAGATTAAACTAAGTTCATTCAATGATTAGATCATTTGGTGCCAGCAAAGGAATTTAGTAAACATTACTGGTTCAACCAATAAATGAGTCAAGGAGAAACAAAGCTAGAAATATTTTTCTAATAAACTAGGAAAGCCTTACTTTGAGCAAAACAAATAATAAAAAATGTTTAACTGAATCGTTAACTTCGCACCTTGAAGCTAGATGTAAGCTATTAGGCGTGCCAAATTGGCTGCTTGCGGACTACTTTAGACAACCTGAGGTATTAAGATGCGCTGTAATCTCTGCACACAAGTGTTTTCGTTTTTTACCATCATTTAAAAAGACAGCCGCCGGGGCCCAGGTCGAACCCACGTCCCTCGACTCAGCAGCCCGACGCTCTGGTCGCTTAGCCATTGAGAGGGTGGAAATGGCATTCAAAAAACCGTTGCAGGGTAGAGTGGTTAAAAGAGGACGTCCACCGGTAAAGACACTTAACCGGAAAAACAAATTCACACTGCACAGGCAATTTGGGCTCAAAAGTGTAAGCGCAGAGAAAGAATTGGAAAATGCATGTTCGCATACACGATAGTTCCCGCGTACAATGTTAAAGGAAGAAGATAATGAAACCAATAACGAACAAAAACATTTTTGTATGAAATGCATAGGTCTGGTTGTAAAAAACAACGGTCGTTAAAAAACTTGAAAACTTGCAGCCTGAGTCTTAAGAAAATCCCCTTCGCGTTTTTTGAGAAGCGCCTTTTTTTGCACAATGGTTAGTTTTTTTACTGCACCTTTCTTTTTAAACCTGTGTTAGGCCAAGTACTGAAGAAACAAAACGCTCGCAAAAATATTGCGAATACGCGAGCGTGGAAAATAAACTTTGCTTTGATGCCGCGGCACTAAAGTAAAAGAGAAAGACGGGGGTGGGTAGGGTTCACCGTAGCGCCACCGATATGGGGTTGGCAGAGGAGGCCTACGCTCAGTCCTTTTTTTTTCATCATGGCGGTAAATGTAAACACGAGTAGAAAAAAAACATGACGTGGGACCCAAAAGAGCTGCGCTGCCAACTCAAAACACTCCGACAGTAGTGAACAACGGAAAGCCGCGATGTAGGAAACTGTCAGCGCAAAGACACGCCTTCACTAGTGAGTATAAAAAAAAACGCCGAATACAAAACTGTGTGCACTGCACTTCCGAGCGGACGTCCAGATAGGCTTAGAGCGAGGAGAAAATAAAATGAAAGGAGAAAAATACCGCGCTCGCAGATAAAAAAAATTATAGTGGATTCGATGTGATGCGTGGGAGAGACTAAGAGTACAACAAAAGAAGAGAATCACGACAATGGGGAGAGTCGCGTCAACCCTAATCCCTCTGCTCCCCTCGTCTTCTGTCGCTCCCTAAAAGAGTTCTGTTTCGGCTTATCTCTGCCGAGACGCTGTTGGTAGGAAGCAAAACTCCACCGCAGAGAAGGAAGCACGCGTCTCGCGTATATGCTCGCCTACTGCGATGCGGGTCAATGCCTAGAAGGTAAACAAACACGCGAAAACGCGTCAGACGAGGTTTAGCGAAGACTACTGGTGCTCCGACCACTTGTAACGAAGCCAACACGTAGATGTAACGGTAAGATTATGTCGGCGACATTAGTGGGGCCTTGCGAAATGAAAACGCGCACGATGCTTGTGTGCCAACCTGCGCTCGTTCGCTGCGTTTTCACGTGTGCAACGGGCTCGGTTATTATTCTGGAAGCGTTATAGGCTCCTTCAAGCAAATAATCCGGGGTTGCAACCAGGGGGCGGTGTCGAAAACCATAGCACCAGCCTCATTGAAAAATGATGCACCCCATCGTCTAACGATGGCGATGGTTCAACGCGAATCTATCGCGCGAGGGTCCATGCTTGGTTGTCGTATAACTTTGGACTTTGACTCGCAGGCGGTTCGGACTTTTAATCGTAGCGGCTTTGACTTTGACCCTTCGCCATTTTATTTCGCAGAAGGAAGCTTCGCGTTCAACTATCGTCGTCACTAGACGGGTGCATGATTTTCCTAATTTTGCACGTCCGTGCAATTGGATTGACGTCGGCTTCGTAACGCGAAAGACCCAGGCTCGATTCCGACCACGAAAGAGTTTTTTTTTCTTCAATTCGCCAGCGATTATCATCATCGACCGAGGAGGTGGACCTTCCGGAACTTCGCTTTCGGCGCGACATACGGCCTAAGCGATACATAGAAATCTTCGCTTTAAAACAAACCTCGCAAGGATGAGGGGTGGCAGGGAAGCGACTTACCCCTACAGAACGCCAACATTACGCGAAACACGAATTAGGAGCTACCCTGAATATGAATCGAGAGGAGCCAGGGGGAAAGAATTTCTTGCGGCATCGATGTCTGCTTGCGTGCTGGGAAATAAAAGGGTCATTCGATTCCAAACGCCCCAGCCGTAAAGGCAACCAGCGCGGATTTCTTCCGCACAAATTGTGGCTCATCATTGCATGGCCCGCAATGCCCCCTCAAAGTCTTTTTGTCCAATTTTTTTTTTATTTTTGAAGCCGCCCTTTTATCTCCAGTGTTTAAAGAAAGGTTTGCCAAACAATTCATAAAAATCACTTCTTTTTCAATCGCCACCATTTCTTCGTGGACGTCACGTTGGGGTCCTGGACTCCCTACGCTGAATTGTAAAAATAGTTATGCCTTTTTTGCTTTTATTACGTCATTCACAAGGTACACCATGTGGCACATTTTCACACATTTTAGCAAATACAAGCACACTCTTTGAGCACATGAAACAATCTTTTCTGAATTTCACCATTGTGTACAATTCGAAAAAAATATATTGACACTGAAAAAGGAGAAATATGCGAGAAAACATTTGTCAAATTTGGAAAAATATCCTTTCCGGCCCATGTTAACCCCTAAACTCCGCATTGTTGTGCTCGTAGAAAAAATTTTACGTACAAGGCATTCACTACTACAAATCATCCCAGTTTATTTCGGTAAGTTAAATCGGAATAGCGTTTGTGGTAGCAGAGAAAAAAAAGTTTAATTTGTACACCAACCCCTCACCACGTAGTTCCACAGAGCGTCTTCTCTGCACGACATGCACCTTCCTTCATGAAATATTCGCGAGCCAGCGCCTTCGCGCTGAAGAATAAGAGAGAGAATAGTCTTTAATGATAGTGGTGACTGGAGAATAACTTTCCCGGCAATGATATTTCGTGACGTCAATACAAGAAAAGGGGATAGTTCGAGGGTTGGTGGGAAAAGTACAACATGGAGATAGTGGTGGTGCACCAATTGTACGAGTCGACTGAACAGCTGGCTGGACATCGGACGTGCATTTAAAGCACGAGTGTATGTAATGCGTGCCATTCCATATGTACGCCGAACATTACGAAGCAAACAGCGGCAGAGCCATCTAGATGAACGAATTCGTTTGCATGCACTAGCGGCAATCAGATAAACTGACGCTTCAAATCCACGTCTGATGTCCAGCCAGCCGTGAAGCCTACACGTGCTCGTAGTATGGACGCACCACTACTAGCTCCACGTTGTACTTTTCCTACCAACACTTGAACTATCCATTTTTCCCGCAGTAACGCCACGAAATCCCATTGCAGGAAAATGCATTCTTGCAGCGCGAAGCAGCTGGCACACGCGTCTTTCATGAAGGCAGGCGCAAGTCGAGCAGAGAAGACGCTCTGTGGAACAACGTGGTTCAGTGTCGGTGTACAAAATTAAATCATTTCTTTCTCTGCCAAAACAAAAACTGTTCCGATTAAACTTACTGAAATAGACTGCGGTTATTTATACTAGTGAATGTCTCGTACTTGATATTTTTACTACAAGCACAACAATGCGCAATTCAGAGGTAAATACGGGCTGGAAAAAGATTTTTCCAAATTTCAAAAAAAATGTCTTGCACATATCTCCTTTGTTCAGTGTCAATATATTTCTCACAAATTATCCGCAATGTTGAAATTCAGGAAGAAATCTCTCATTGGCTGAGACAGCGTGCTTGTATTTGCTGAAAATGTTTGGAACTGAGCAACATCGTGTGTTTTCTGAATGGCGTAACGAGAGCAAAAAGAAAGCAAAAATCTTTTTCAAAATGCGTCATAGGGCAGTCCAGGGCCTCTCAGCATGATGTCCACGAAAAAGTGGTGGTGACTGAAAAAGAAGTGATTATTTTATGAATTTTTCGACAGACGTAACTTCGCTTAGAATACTGGAGATAAAAGGGCGGCTACAAAAAGAAGAAAAAAGTTTGTGCCCAAATACTTTGAGGGAGTATTTTGGGCCACGCAAGGATTAGCCACAATTTTTACTGAAGAGATCCGGGATGGTGGACTTTACTGCCGGGACGTTGGACATGGAATAACGCAAAAGCAAGATGGCTGCCCCCGCCAATACTTCAGTGCTACATCGCGTGAATGTCATGCTGGTTTCATGAAACACCCATGATACCGATTCATTGTTGATCAGTAAACAATTTTCCATGATCTGCAGTCGTGTAAGCAATAAGACGATGAAGGAAGACACAAACAGTGATAAGTGCTTGACATGTTTTCTCTTAGGAAGTGTCCCGCAGAATTTTTTTAATCGCCCTAAATGTAAAGTGCAATTTACTAATATCTTGGCGGGTTCTGTGAGTGCGGAATTTGTTGCGTACTACGATTTTCCTGCGAATAATACCGCGGGATTGAATATGCCAATAATTATACTCAGAATTTCCGTAGCAGAAGACACACGCTGCAAGGCAGGCCAACGCTGGTAACTGCTTTACGCTCGAGTAATCCCCCATCAAGTTCCGCCCCTTCATATGCATAGCGGCCTGGATTGAAAGCTTTACTCACAAACAGAGTAACGTTTTTGAAACAAAAACGCTATAAATTAGAGAAAGAATGACCGGTGCTGGTTTTGGTATACCATGCTCACATTTTTTCTCACAATATTCGTTTCGGAATACTTTAGTCCAAGTTGTTTTATTATGACACCACACCAAAAACCGTTTTATGTGTGGAGTACATAAAGACCGCACAATGTCCGTCCGTGTCCGTGCGCAAAGCATTTACAATCGCGAAAATCACACACACACCGGCAGGAAATGAGCCCGTGCCTGATAGACCAGACAGAGTTAGTGCCAGTCGTCTTACCCCTTGGGCAATGACCGTGAGTTAGTACCCGAGAGTCAAACGGCTTACTCCTCGCCTGTAACGGTGCGTAGTATATGAGGACCTCCCAATGTCCATCCGCGTTAATCCGGGCACACACCACCATCAAGTAGATCAAGAGCGAAATTCGATTTGAGCCGTGAGTTGCAGTTTGATTTAGGGAATAATCAAGGTGCAACCCACTGCCCAAATCGAATGATGGTCGGGGCGCAAATCGGATGTCACTCGGGGTGCAACTTGGAAGTCGTTTGGAGTCTCCGTACTACGCACCGTCGCCTTTGCGTCTTTCCTGATGGATGTAATAATTTTACCCGAAAAGCCGCAATGTATGCGCTGGAAATTTTTGTTTTCTATTTTGTGTGAAGCAATGTCGAGGACTGGAATGCTTGCGGTAATAAAATTAGGTTAGTTCGCACACACCACTGCTAAGTGTGACCAGCTTCGAAGCAGCCTTACACACACGCTGCAAACGTCGTCATCCGATCCAAAAACGGAAGGTGAAACGGGTTTCCAATGTGTCTGTGGCAACTACGCCTTCGTACTCTTCGCGTTTTTGGGGTTGTTTTATACTTTTGTGCATTACTAGGCGTCACGTTCCTCTTGAGTTCTGAAATACCAGGAAAAAAGATCAAATAAACGACTTCGGTTGTTTTATTCCCCCAAGGCTCGGTTCGACCAGACCTCCAAATCGCTCCAGCCCTACTAACCGTTTTCCCAGCTTACACCCACGCCACGACCGCTGACTCGAAGGTGGACAGACTAAACATGCGCCGTAACACCGACTACTGACCTTCTCCGAAATGACTTCGCTTCTTATCGATGAGGTGGGGGCACCTTTTAAGATGGGGCTGGGTCTCCTCCGGCGAAGGTTTTGCTCCATGTATTATATACGTATACGTTGTTTTGGTTTCTGTTGCTTTACATTCCCTCAAGCGCAAGCTTGCGAGAACGACAATGAGTAGAAAAGAAACGGCGCATTGCCGAAACAGGGCTTCCCTGCGGAGCTCTCCTGGCTCGCAGTTAAGCCCCACCAAACGTTCCCGGCCGGCGAAAGGAAGGCGGAATGCTACAACGTGAGAGGGGAGGGTGAAAGGAGAGGGAAAGAGAGGACATGCCGTTAAGGGAGAATGGGGGAATGTAGAGAATGGAGGGTGGTGATTGAGGGAGAGGTGGTAGGTAGAGGAGAGAAAAGAAAGGGCGAAATAGGACGTAGCTAGCGGACCTGTAATACGTGGCCGCTGCCACCTTCGACCCTTTATAGCCTTGAATGCCGGCGGTGGCCTCTTCTCCTCTCTCAGTGTTGTTGTTGTTGTTGTTGTCTTTATTTTTATATCGGTCTCCTACTCCTGTATACACTACTCTCCTCTTCACTCCGCTCTCCCTCCTCTTTTTTCCCATCCTTTTGTTCTCAGGCTCTTCCGTCCTCTTGCCTCCGGATTCCCGTCTTCGATTGCCCAGGACGGCGAGCCGTGTTAGAGTTGTTTCTTAGGCACTCCCTCCGCGACGACCTCCGCTGCATTGCTTCGCTTTGTGTGTCGTCTGGCGCCTCAGGTTGTGGACACTGTGGCTTTCAGCTGCTACTCCCTTCGTAGTATTTCTTTTTCCGTGTGTTTATGTCTGGGATTGTAAACGATTCTTTTGTTTTCTTGAACTTCTTTATTGGGGTGATTGTCCCGGATGTTGTACACTCTTAAATGCAGCCTCTGGAACGTGTGAAGTTGATATCAACCTTAATAACGTCTTTTACAACTCACTGTATAGGAACCTTTACTAATAGCCAGCAAATATTGGGACTCTTGTATAAAACATAGCGAACTGTATTTAATGTTTTATTGAGAGTTGTATTCTTGTGGTTAGAATTCAGGTTATTTGAAAGTGTCCAATGCAGTTTGTTAAAGTGTGAAGTTGATATCAACCGTTATGACATCTATGTAAAGTGTTCCTGATAAGTGTAGTCCGTGAAATTCCTTGCCTTAGGCAATAAACGTGTAGTGAGCTCTACTTAATGTTTTATCGAGCACATCAATTTTAAAGTGACTGATCAAGTCAGCTTTTAAATGTCTCTTCTTAAAATGTCACAGTTACTATACACACTTTTTTAACATTTTATGGAGCATTGCGTCTGTAGTCAGCGTGATATTGAGCTAACTGGAAGTTTGGAAACATAGTAGAGCTGAGTCTAAAGCTTGGAACAGCTTGGTTACAACTACTAAAAAAAGCAATGACAGACAGACAGACAGACAGACAGACAGACACAAACCGTTGTTTGTTTTTCCTTTCGTTCTCCCGCTGCTCGGCGCATGCGCTGCTTTACGTTATGATAGTGGGAAATGGGAATGCCATAGCTCAGACTTCAGCTTTTTCTTGAGCTTTATCTAATGATAATTCTCAGCAGTGAGCGTGATGCTGTAACATTTAAAATTCGTTCTCCTAAGCTGCCGAGCATATTATAACCATGGCCTGAAGTTTTTTGGTCGGTTTGGTGCTCGACTGTGCGCAGACGTGACTTCATTTTCTCGTTTTAGGTGTTTTCCGGAAGTGTTCACTTTTAGGTAGGGTGCCTGGCATATAATAGCTACATTTTCTTCATACAGGTATAACATCTAAGTGCGACTGATCGACTAATTTATGACTCATTAGTATCCTTACTCGTCATTTGTTGCTTGATTAAACGCTACGCTGGATCTTTTGAAAGACTTCAAGCGGAAACTGACAACATTGCGCGTTTCCGGACGTTCTCATTTCAGAATGGACTACAGCGTTCCAGCTGAAACAAATTTGGTGTAATTAACGTCATCTCTTTAATTTCTGTTTCAGTGTTACTTGTTTGTTTGCTTTTTACACTTTGGAAATTAGTAGATGTCTGGTATCACGAGTATGTTTACCTAATCAATCCTAATGTTCGATTAGTAAAAGAGGTATTGTCCTGCCACATAGGCGACCTACCCTCGAGCGATTCGGGCTGGTTTTGGAACCTGCATTTGTTTATACGGGAGACGGGACTTAGCGAACCCTGTTTTAACTCTTTCATGCACAGAACTTCATTTTGTGAAGGAAACAAATTTTTTTGAAAAAATTGTGAGCTTTTGGTTAGAAATTTTCTTTCTTACACGAAAAAGATTTAGCACTTTTGATTGCAAACATATGGTGCGGTCAGCATGCTGGAATGGTCGGCCATTCATTTTTGGTGGAAGGCCGCAAAACAGTCCTTGTTTTCCCGCTGTCACAACGAACATTGCACATTTCACACATGCATTCCATTCATGAATTATGGTATTTAGTACCGCACATACCACACTTGCACATACTGCACATCTCCACACGCATTGTGGTAACTCGAGGGGACGAAACTTCAGGGAGACGGCAACCTGTACAAATTGATTGCAGCTCTTCATTTCTAGCTTTCTTTGTACTATGTCCTTATATAACATGTCATCTCATGCCATGAATTCAGCTAGGACAAGAATTGAAGCAGAAAACCCCGCACAGGGCACCTTGAGCAATCATGGTGACGGTATTGGTGACACCGCGGACCACGAGCTTCCAAACATAAGCTGGATCCAACCGTGGCGATGTGTTGTATGGTAAAGAGTAGAAACCACACACTGTGGCCGTCGGAGCCCAGGTGAAGCTCCGGCGGATGGGCTCCCTGTCTGTTTACCGGGCAGGGAGCTCCGGGACCTCTTCATCTATCAGGGTAAGGCTGACGAAGAAAGTACCCCAGTCTCCCTGCTTTTATACTATGCTATATGGCATTTTAAAACCCTCCCCCCCAAACGTGATCTGCCCCCGAAAAGGGGCCGCACCGAAGTTTAATTTCCAAGTCTTTCAACAACTGTCTTTCCAACAACCGTAAAAGACCATTCTCGTTTTCTTGTAATTGAGTCAACTGACACAGAAAGATCTGTCGCTTCATTGTCTGTCTTCTTGGTATCAAAGTTCCTGGCAAGTATAATTGGTGAGGCGTACAAAGCCAAGAAGCAAAGAACTGGGCAATTGCTGGTCGAAGTCACCACGCAGCAGCAGGCAGAAAAACTCTTGAGCCAAACCCGAATCGGTGATCTTGACATCAGGGTCACGCTCCACCGCAGCTTAAACAGCTCCCAGGGCGTGATCTCCGATCCCGATCTACTGAACGAAACTGAAGCCGACCCGCTGGAGGGCCTTCGATATCAGGCCGTAACAGGGGTCAGGCGCATAAACATACGTAGAAAGGACAAACAAATACCCACAAAGTACCTCATCTTAACTTTTGACAGGTCGAGCCTTCAAGAATACATCAATGCAGATTTTCTGCGATGTCCGGTCCGGCCTTGCATCCCTAACCCGCTGCGCTGTTTTAAGTGTCAACAGTTGTTTTAAGTGTCAACTCCTGTTGCGGCCGCCTTACCTGTGCAAAATGCGGCCAACATGACCACCCGTCCGAAAACTGCAACACCCAGAGTTTCACCTGTGCCAACTGCCAGGGGCCCCACGCTGGGTGGTCCCGCATTTGTGAGAAATTTAAACTGGAAAAATAAATCATCAATGTAAAGGTCACAGAAAACATCACCTTCCCAGAGGCGCGAAACAGGTTCGGCTCTTTCCCCCTGGGGACGTACGCCGACGCAGCTCGTCGGGGGGGAGGGGGCCGGAGCGGCGTATGGTTTCGGCGGGTACCCAGCACCGGGATTCGGACTTGGTGCCGCCCCAGCCCCCCCACGGCAGACAACCACATCTGGTGGGAGTGATGCTGCATCCACCACTTCCGCTCCACCGTCCGAAACCATATGCGAAGGCACGGGGATGGAAATGCGGGAGCCAGCGGCAGCTGCCACCCCCACCGCACCGCCTGCGCCATCCGAGGCGTTTTTGAAACTCTCCGCGGTTGCGGGAAAGGAAAAGCGCGCCCCAAAGGGTCCGCGATCCAAGGAGCCTGATCCCTTAGGTGCTCCGAGGGCATCCGAGGATGAAATGGACGTCGGACCATTCTTGTCTGCGGTACACCGCAACGAACGCGTCCCGTCACCAAAGCCTCCCGACAAGCCAAAAAAGGCGAGAGTCACAGCCCCGAAAGACGACACATAAACATGCACACTCCAGTAGCTCTCACACTAAATAATGGGAAGGCAAAACATAATTCAATGAAACTGTAGAGGCCTTCTTAAGAATCTTGACGATGTATACCAAATACTGCATCCTAATCAGCCAAGTGTAATGTGTGTTCAGGAAACACATCAGAATTCCAAGCACACAAATTTCTTGAATAGTTACATGGTCTTCAGAAAGGACAGGGATGGCTGCACACACTTTTCTGGCGGTGTGGCCATAATTGCCCGGAAATCCTTAGCCTGCCACCCTGTCACTCTAAGCACTGTCCTTGAGGCTGTAGCAATTCGAACAATAATATTTGTTGATAACAGTATGCTCTCTATATATTCCTCCTGATCTTGCACTTTCGAGCTCCGACTATGAGGCGCTGGTTTACCAGCTGCCCGAACCATTCATCTTAACAGGCGACCATAATACTCACAATTCACTTTGGGGCTCTTCTCGTACGGATGCCCGGGGTCGTCTGATAGAGAGGTTTCTCTCTGGAGCATGCCTTTTCAACAATAAACAGTCTGCATACCATAACATAGGACACAACACATACTCAAATCTTGACTTAGCTGTTGGCTCCGCATTTCTCTTTCCTCCTCTCGAGTGGGGTGTGGGCACTGACCCATATGGCAGTGACCACTTCCCCACCTCACTAACATATATAGGTAAAGGCCCAAGCAGTCAAGCAGTTCATCTTCCCATAATAGGTTTAATGAAGCACGAGCTAACTGGAACACATTTACAGACACATCCAAACTACCTTACACAAACATAAGACACCTACACGTAGATGAAGCCGCTCAACTCTTCACGGCGCACATCCTCGACGCCGCCGAAAAGTCCATTCCCCACGCCGCTGGTGCTCCGCGCAACAATGGGAGGCCGTGGCGGAATGAGGACTGTAGGCGGGCGCGAGAGGCCCAGAATAAGGCGTGGGGTATCCTTCGTCGGTACCCCACGTCGGGTAACCTTATTTTGTTGAAACGGGCCAAGGCGTTCGGAAAACGTGTGCGCCGTGAGGCAAAACGAGAGAGTTGGCACAGCTTCTTGACATCCATTAATTCATACACGGACACACACAAAGTCTGGACACTTATACGTAAGCTCAAAGGACAACAGACACACAGCCTGCCCCTGGTTAGCACAACAGGGGACGCACTTGAAGACTAGGCTAACACACTTGCACAACACTTCGAACACTCGTCCAGTTCAGCACAGTACACAAACACTTTTATGAAACACAAAACAGCCGCTGAAAAAAAGCCCGTACAAGAAAAAGACAAATCAAAAACTTCTTCTAACTCTCAAGTCACTCTCTATGACTTGAGGGCTGCCCTGAGCACGTGCAAACCTTCAGCTCCAGGAGCAGATAAGATTACATACGCCATGATACACCTACACCCAGACACTCTTGAAACACTCTTACACCTATACAATAAAATATGGCTTTCGGGGCACATTCCACGCTCTTGGAGGGAGGCAATAGTAGTGTTTTTTAAAGGAAGAGAAGGACCCTTCTTCTTCCGCCAATTATCGTCCCATTGCCCTGACGAGCTGCCTGTGTAAGCTCTTCGAGAAGATGATAAACAGGAGACTCGTGTACTTCTTAGAGTACAACGGTCTTCTCGAGAGCTGCCAGGCAGGCTTTAGGGTGGAGCGATCAACCAACGATCATCTCGTTGCGTTAGAGTCATATATCAAGGATGATTTCCTCCACAAGCAGTACTGTATGACAGTATTCTTTGATCTTGAAAAGGCGTACGATACTGCTTGGCGGTACGGCATCCTCAGCGATTCGAAGTCCTTTGGCATGTCGGGTAGCATGATGAACACACTTGCCAGTTACCTGTCTGAAAAAAACGTTTCACGTGCGAGTTGGAACTGCACTCTCTAGGGTCCATGTGCAGGAAAACGGTGTGCCGCAAGGTGGAGTTTTGAGTTGCACTTTGTTTATTGTAAAAATACATTCTCTTCGGAAGGCACTGTCACCATCGATTTCCTGTTCAATCTATGTAGACGACGTTCAACGCTTCTTCAAATCGTGTAATTTGTCTATCTGCGAGCGCCAAGTCCAGCTTCGTATGAAGAAGCTAGGCGGCCGAGCAGATATCAACGGTTTTAAATTCATTCCAGGAAAATTCACTTGTGTTTTGTTTTCCAAGAGGCGTGGCATTCGGCCGGATCCAGACATTCAACTCCAAGGTGTCTCTATTCCTTTAAAAAGGGACACAATTTTTTATGTATTATCCGTGACGAAAATCTCACTTTCATGCCACACATAAAACAACTAAAACATAAATGCTTAAAAACACAGACTATCCTGAAGGTTCTCTCGCACTTTTCTTTTGGTGCTGACAAACAACTTCTATTACGTGTTTTTACCAGCCTAACAGGCTCATAATTGGACTATGGTAGCGTTGTCTATGGGTAAGCCATAAAACATCCCTCAGAATGCTGTACCCTGTGCTTGATCTAGGGCTCCGCTTGGCGTGTGGTGCCTTCCGGACTAGTCAAGTTGAAAGCCTGTATGTAGAGTGCAACAAATGGAGCCTACAATGCCAGCGAGCATACACAGATCTCCTTTATGCTTTTAAAATTTCATTCATGCCTCACCATCGTTTTAAATCAGTTTTTTATGATACCTTCATGACTGATCTCCTGCTAAATCGACCATCGTTCTCTGCGCCCTTCTCTTACAGAGTTAGAGAGGAAGCGTCAGAGCTTGCTGTCTCCTTTTGAGATACAATTAAAATTCTCTCACAGGTTTTATAGCACCATGGCATCTCCACCCTGTATCATGCGACACATCTTTCACATACATAGATAAAAACCGAGCTCCCACATGTGCAATTCTGCAGTACTTCTTGTATTTGCAGCAGAAGTATGAGTGTTGGAATTTTATACGGATGCCTCTATAACTTCCACCACTGGGCCCGGCCTTAGAGTCACTAGAACTCTGAACAGTAATACAAGTATCTTTACGGCAGAGGCTTATGGTGTACTTCTTATTGTTAATCATATACTTCAAAGCCACATCCCACAATCTATTATCTATACAGATTCTCTCAGTGTTGTGCGGGCATTGTTGTCAACAAAGTTTTCAAAAAATCACGTTATAAAACTTATCATCAAAGGTATTATAACCGTGTATGTCCACAAATTGGAATTGGTCCTTTGCTGGATCCCTGGCCACTGTGGTATAGCCGGGAACGAAGCAGCGGATTGAATGGCTGCTGCAGCTACACTCTTGAATACAGTAGACATAACCACATTACCCTACACCGACGTGAAACCACACATCAGACAACAACATCGCAAAACATGGCAAACACACTGGATGGAACAAACAGACAACACGTTACACGTAATAAAACCACACTTGGGACCATACACCACCGTGACACGCAATAGATACACTGAAGTCGCCTTGGCAAGATTACGGATAGGACACACTCATGCAACGCACTCGCACCTTCTCACTGGATCTCCAAGACCTCTGTGCAGCAGGTGCGAAGAGGCCCTATCTGTGATACAGATCCTAATACAATGTAAGGAACTTGACACAACACGACACAAATACTTCCCACAACTACACACACGACATATTCCACCACACCCGTCATGCTTCTTAGGAGACGAAGCCTTGTTTTCAATCAAACGCGTTTTTTACCTGACCCTATTTTTACCTGACCCGTTCGGCTGCAGTAGCCGGCTCATATCAAGCTCACCATTCAAATAGTTTTTTTTTTCATTTAACGAACAGCAGTCACTCAGAGGGGCATCATTTTTTTTCTTCGCTGTGTTCGTCTGTTATTGGAATAGTGCTCCGACAATAAAAGTGGTCTATGTGTTCTACATGAAAATGTTTTTCGACGAATCTGAGTGACCGTAAACACACGTCATCGCTAAATCAACCCTTAAATGATCAGCCATTTTCGCGCTGACCATCTACCCCGAGTCGTGGTGTTTGCAACGCATAGGAATTAAATGTAGCTTGGACAAAAATACGTAATAAACCTTGTTCTTACACTGAGCTGTTCAAGTATATGAAAGTTAAGTTCATTTTTAACAGGTGCGTTCTTCCCTCAGAGCGTAGTTGGCGCATGAATTATTAATCTGAATGATCCTCATAACTCAGACACAAACGATCCCGACAGTGGGTGAGCCGCAAGGTCGGGTGCTCTCTCGGGTGCTTTTTAGCCGGCTGACTTTTCTCTCGTTTTCGGGCCTCCCGCTCCTACGGGAGTTAAGATTTAGTCCAGGTCAGTTGACGATTGCCACGCAAGCTCCGAACCTTTATCCCCGGGAGAGCTAACGACTGCAATCTCTGGCGAATAGCAGTTGAACTTTTTCCCGCTTCAGTTCCTTTACTTCACCTGAAAGAGGACATAAAAAATCGGCGATGTTTTGACTTCTAAAGGAGACCTGTTATTTTGAAACCTCTAACTTTTCATGTTTTACTTTGAACGCTGTTTCAACCGCGTACAAAAAAAGGTAAGCGTAAGAGGAGCACGTCGGTAACTTCCTGCTACCTCTTCAACGTTTTGTTTGCACGTACGTGATCATTTCTCTATTGAAGACCTCTGACAGTATCTCTTCATTTCGTAATCTATCACTGCTGTTGCTTCTCGCACCGCCCAGCACTCCAGAAGCATGAATTCATGCATTTCACAACCAGCCTCCGACCTTTTTTTTCATCTTCCTAATACTATACTTTTCTTTCGCCAACAATTTCTTTTCTATCCTCCGCATCCTTTTGGGAAAGCCGTTTTCTAATCAATCACACCCTTTTATCTCTTTCTTCTTCTCCAAAAACTTTGTAATCCACGCGCTACGTTTTATCTCGCACTCGTTTAAAAAGAGAACTCGAGGCATGCCCAGTGAATGACGTAGATAGCTGCCAGCCAATTTCTAAACCTTTCTTTTTTTTCGCTACCTAAATGTTTCGAAACGCGAGAGCCTCGAAGCACTTTACACTATAGGACCCAAACGATCACGAGAGACTCAGGGATAGGATTTGCCCACGGGATGAGACGTTACGTCAAGATATGAGTAACATTGGATCTGATAACCATGAAGTTATGGCTATTGGCAGAGTTTGCAAGTTTTAGGCTAAGCCCCTCCCATTCACCGTTCAAGGCCATTGAAGCAGAAGACAGGCTTTCCCTTCAAGCGTCATTTTTGGTGAATAATTTGGTTTATAACAGTTCTAATATGCATAGGCTCTACCCATTGAATGAAACTGGGTGCAGTGCCGCCATTTTTTGAATGGCTCCTGATCCGTCTTGAGTACTGAGGAAAATATGAGAAGAGTGCGTTTGAAGCGACGAATGTAAGTATTAGTCATTGGGGCAAATACTATAAAGGTAGAATTTCCCCTCGTAATGACACCGAGGTTTAGAGAAGGTCCCATTTACACCGCATTGTCGGAGCGGCACTTGCTAGCACCCGCAAGCGTAGAGAACAATTGCATCAACTTAAGAAAGTGGAGAGGAGTGCACCATCCCGAGTAGCCTAGTTGATATCGCATCTGGCTTGTATTCCGAGGATCATAGGTTCAGGTTTCGTCCGGGGAGCATGCCTTTGTCCACTTTCTTTCATTAAAAGAAATGAATTTGCTTTATTACGAAAACTGGGGTAAGTTCTCCTTTGTCTTCCTCGGTGTTCTTGACTGCTGGCCTTCCTTTGCCTCCGTGTGAACGTGAGTGTGCGCGTGCGTGAAGATGGCAGGGCACCTGAGTGGTGACAGCGGAGGACGCCTGGTGGCCTTGGAGCCAAAATGAGCTTTCCAGTCTACTAGCGGGTCTATAGCCAATAGCCTTACTTTTGATGAGGCAGTTCCGCTTCTTCCTCTCAGGATGCAACACATACACACTCGAAGGAATGGGGTTTCTTTATGAGCCTAGCGCCTTTGTCTTAGATGAGGCCCGTACCATTCTTGAGTGGCTTGTTCTATTACGCACGGTGCCTGTCTTGATTACAATATGAATGTATGCACGCATATATACATGTATGTATGTATATATGTATGTATGTATATATGTATGTATGCATTTATGTATGTATGTATGTATGTATGTATGTATGTATGTATGTATGCATGCATGTATGTACGTATGTATGCATGTATGCACGCAAATATGCATGTATGTATGTATGTAAGTATTCATGTGTGTATGTATGTATAAATGGATGCATGCATGCATGCAAGCATGCATGCATGTATTGTGGGGATTCTCCCCTGTGAGCGCTCGCGTTGTTCGGTTCAAACGGCCGCGCGCCACCTCTCCTGCCATCTGTGAACACACGGCGGAAAGACTGTGCGATGGAGGGGGCGTGGCATGTTTTGGGCACGCTAGATAAGAGCAGCAGTGCTTGTTATCGGGGGGAGTCGCCGGCCGGTAGTGCCGCGAGCCGGAAGAGACAAGCGACCGCCGCCAGCCACTTTCCAAGGAGCCCGCACGTCAGCAAGCGGTCAGCCGTCCGTCCCGTCGTGCGTAAGCCTCCGGACCTTGAAGTGCTTTGGTGATGTGCGTTATTGATTGTATCTTCTGTGCCATTTATATTTCGTTTCTACTGCTGCAGTAAAGCCCCTTGTTGCTTTCACAATGTTCTGTGCTGTAATGTTTTGACGAGGCTGTTGCCTGAACCCCCCTCGGTAGGCAGAAATACCTACAGTATGTATGTATGTATGTATGTATGTATGTATGTATGTATGTATGTATGTATGTATGTATGTATGTATGTATGTATGTATGTATGTATGTATGTATGTATGTATGTATGTATGTATGTATGTATGTATGTATGTATGTATGTATGTATGTATGTATGTATGTATGTATGTATGTATGTATGTATGTATGTATGTATGTATGTATGTATGTATGTATGTATGTATGTATGTATGTATGTATGTACGTATGTATGTATGTGTGCACGCTTGTGTGCGCATGCTATGGACAGGCAATCACCAAGAACGCCAAAGAAGGCATAATGGAATTACCCGGTCGCTCCCTTTTTACGTCTGGAAAGTACAGTCCCAATTTCTTATCAGGGAGGAATCCAAAAGGAAACCAAGCCATGCGGGACTCCTTCACTGCTAATAACAAAGTTTATTTTCTCTCTGCTCTCATCCATTTTCTTTCTTCCGTAACGGATCAAAATCCTTATTTTCACACAAGAGAGCGAGCTATTTCCCGTTTGCCTTCCTTGGCGCGTTGGCCGGGAGCTTTTTTTTGTTTCATTTAATTTTATTACCTTAAAAACTCCCGAAGTGGCGTCACATAAGGAGTTGAGTTACAAAAAATAAAGCCGATCTTGAGAGATGGCTTGTGACACTATGCATAAACGTTAATGGACCGGTAATGAAGATGTTCTTGATGATATCCCGTACAAAGGTTGATGAGCAGCGTTTTTCCTGCTTTCAACGTTAATTCAGCAAGCGCCGCCTTTCCACCTTCACGCATACGTTCGCGCATGCATGAAGCAAACTAAGCGGAAATCATCCTTCCACTTTTAGCAGCAAGAATGTATCCTCTATCACCCTCTGCACGCATCCATTCTGTCGTGTGTACTTACGTATGTACAGCGTCAAGGCAACGCTACGCTGTAGAGCGAGACCACATTGCAGATTGCAGCCTTCTCCCTTTCTTACTCCTCACACACTGCCCCATAAAATCGTGTTTCACCTGAAGAGAATTCCAACCTCCCTCTCCCCAGCACTATCATGCTCCGATCTTGACGTACACATTACAGTATAACCAGTATTCGGGCGGAAATGCCGCTCTGAAGCTTCCCGATAAGGCTAAAAGTGTGCTAATAGGGTTCCAATGACGTACGTCAGCCGTAGTTTTTTACTTTATTGTCAGGACATGACATCTATCACGTTCTCTGATGAACAATGAACTGTGCAAAATGGATAGCTCAAACCTCCTCTGTATCCTAGTCGACGGCCTCACCCACCGACCTGTGGTCTTTTCAGCGGAGCGCCCACGTAAAAATTACCTGAGTGAGCAGGCAGTCTGACGCAGCCAGCGCCGCGGCGTGGGCCGCTGCACCCAGGGCGCAGGCGCCCCCATCGACCACCTGTGACTCCACACCTTGGTCCGCGCACCATGGACGCCAGGTCTCTCTCCTGCTCCTCCATCCCCTCCTTCTCCTCCAGCTTCCCCTCTTCTCTTTTTTCCCCTCCCCGAACATCCGACGTCTCACTTTTATCTCGCTTGTATTGCCAACGACACCCAGTGATGAGAGGCTTGAACCCGGTGAGTCTTGAGGACAGGTTACGGCGCCCTTATCTTGAATCACGAGTGGCCGTGCGATCCAAGGAAAGAATTAAGACAACGTCAAGGAGATCAACACTTTCAGAGTACAGCGCACTCGCTGGAGCGAAGTTATGGGGCACACTAATCGAGACGTCGTTGCTGTCTCCCACGCCAGGTGGACCGTGGTCGATACTCCCATTAACCTTTGAGTCTTATTTTTTTATTGCTCCCGTTTCTTGTCTTTCGAATAGCATTTATTTTTGGTTTTGCTTCAGCTCCTTTTCGCAGTTTGTTCTATTCTTTTCTCTTTTTCTTGCCTTCAATCAGCATCGCACACGGTGCTTGGCTAGGTGCTACGCTGCGTGTTGTTTCCTGAAAGGACACGTGTCTTGTTTGGACGTTCGCATTCGTGCGTCCTGTTAAAAAAAATGTATCTTCCAATATGCTGAACGTAATGGTAGCAGTCACGGGATACTAGGTAGCTGCAATTTTGTCGTATGGGTATTGAAACGGTGATCAAGAAAACAGAATATTTAGAATACTCTTTGGGTCATCGGCTGTGGGCACTGCCATGATTTGTCCCAAAATGTCACGTAAGACTGACTCCAGCAAAAAAGGGGTTGCAAGGCTTGCCCGTTCTACCAAATGAATCAGCTTAAGCACCGAGTGTGACCACAGTCGTGCTAAGGATGAACTCCCAAGCACTGCTCCCCCTCGGCCTGCTTCTTACTATGGTCAGAAGCCGATAAGGCAGCATGGTACCCCTTGGGAAAGACATCATAATTACAAATCCCAGCCTGCGGCATGACGCGCGACTACGAAACGTTACGATATAAATCATCACACCTGTACCTCTCTACACACACCTATTCCTCCCGCTAGTAAGAAACGGGGATGGAGGAAGATTCGGGAAGAGGGAAGGAAGAGGAAGAGAGGCAGCAGGGGATGATGGGGAGGGCGGATTGTACCCGTGGTGAAGGACAGTAAGAAAGAGACGGGAACAGACTGTAGAAGAAATAGGGTATGGAGGGTGGTTAAGGACATGATGGCAACGAAAGGTATGTGAAAGAGGAGTATAGGAGGAAAAGATGAAGTAGCAGTGCTATACTTTCGAGGAAAGAGGGATGGACCAGAGGGTGCGGGTGATGATAGAGGGAAGTATAGGTGGAGGAGCATCGGAAGTCAGCGGGAAAAGAGAGGGCGGAAGATGCATGATTATCGGTGATGGTTAGGAGAGGAAAGCAGAAGGATGCAAGAAAAGTGAATGCGAAGGGGGAAAGAAAAGTGATAAAACATGAGGGGCGAAAAGCGTAGCGAGGAAGAAGCCTTACGAGCCTGGGGCGGCAGATTTGCTATTGTCTCTCGACGTCATTTTCCTACGAAGCTGCCACATATGCGATAAATTATGCTTGTTTTCGTCAAACTCATCTACAACGAAAAGCGTTCCGTAGTTGTTTTGTTCCGGCTCCACGCTCAAGCAGTAACGTCTTCAGCAGCTGCGGCTAAAAAGCATTTGTCTGTAGGAACTCCACGCTCTCCCTCAACCCCAACCTCATTCAGCGATCCCGACCACCACCGTTGATGGTGGGGAGACTGGCATCGCGGGTTTGATTGCGAGCGGCGGAGGCTGCTTTCTGTCGTCAATCTCATTTATAGCTCATCTATTGGGGCCTCAGTGAGAAGCCTGTCGATAGAAACTTGTCTTCATCAGGCCGTGATGAAGAGAAGTCCCTTGTCGACTCTGACGATGACATCAGACTGGGCATGCCTCTTTGTCGTTTCTGTTTCCTGTTTACTGACGAGCGTCAAAGCGTCATCAGGGCCTACATATATATGAATGATAGACGGCAACCAGGAAGTAAAACTTTTAGTAATGAGCCAGACTGTGTATGATGTCAGCGCTTTTGCAATGCACTTGCTTATATCTGTGTGTGCGTGCTTGCGTGCGTGCGCGTGTTTTTGCGTGTGTGTGCGCTTCTCCTCCGCAATCCCTTTCAAACTACCAGCGTGCCCTCGTTATTTTATTTCTTGACCCGCCGCAGTGGCCGCTTTTCTGGTGGAAGGCAAAAGCGCAAACGCCGGTGTGTCGATATTTCTGCGCACGTTCAAAATCTCCAGGTGGTCGGAAATTATTTCAGTACCCTCCACTACGGCGCGCCTAGTAGCCCACGTAAAGATTCGTCACGTTAATCCACACAATCAATCAATCATTCTATTTCTTCGTCTAACTCTCTTCGCTATTCCTGTGAATTCATCTTCCACTGTCCTCAGTATTCTATTGCATACTGGAGAGCGCCTAAGGCGGCATTCTGAAAGTCAAATAAAGGCACTTAGGGACAGCGCAATAAATAAAAACTTCGCCATCCCTTCTTAAACAAAGTTGAGTAAATCCCGAAATCTTGTAACATCAAAACAGCGTCGGAAGTGCGTCCGACCCGAAGATAAAGGTATACTTTTGTGCGCTACCATATATGACAGAGAGGGGCACTTTTGTACTCCTTCGTCATTTATGCGCGCATTGTCTCGTCTATTCAAGCAACCGTATGAACGCAGTGCAATTCTGGTTTCACGTGTACGCCGTGTGTCGAGAGATCTTATCAGAGTTTTTCGGTCGACCAATCGGTCTATGGGGAAATGAATTAGTTTTTTTAACAGGACGCCATGGGTCCCACTGAGAAAGCTTTCGCTTTAAAAATGGCCGTGAATCTATCTACGAGGAAGGTGTCCACTGCAATAAGGGCGAAAACGGACACCCCGAATGAGCGACACGGGAAGCAAGAAAGCGGGAAAGCAAGCAGATAACCTGTCAATTCTAGCGAGTGACCCGCACATAATATGCTTTCTTGGATTGTCGTCTGAGTGAACATGTGCCACGGGTTCCCTTGTTTTTCGCACCACGTGACCTTCAATGAGTATAAAAGCGACATTCCGTTTCTAAGTCAGGGCAATCCGGGCGGGCACTTCCTTTTTCCCTTAGCGCTGTCTACTGTTCAGTAAGTATGAACTGCTAAAACGAGGGTGCTATTCGGTCTGAGTGGCCAAGCGGTAGCGTCGTTGCTTTTAAAGGGAAAGCTTTTTATAGAGTGACCGCTGGCATCCTGTAAAAAAAACTAGCGCATTTCCTCATAGACCGGTAGGTCGACCGAAAAGCTCTGACAAGATCTGTGGACACACAGCACCTGCTTCCATTGCTTTAAAATGGTTGCTTCAAAGTCGCGGAGAAGTAACGGCTCTAAATAAGACCATACACGCATCAAGCATGAAAAAGGACTATAATAGTACACCTTCATCTCATAGACCGCGTATCGGTGTGCACATTTACATCGTTCACAGATGCGCTTACATAGTGCACGAAAAATCGCTGCATGGGTTCATTCTTGGTTTCCGATTTGGGTCTTTGAAAGTTTAACGATCGATTGGACGCCCTTTCCTTGCATTGGACGAAGCGTTCGCGCTTCCCTTGACTTCTTTTATGAATATAGGGTAAATTTTGTAATTGGTACGCTTTGGATTCGAACGCCAGCAATTGCACCTTTTGTTTTTAATTTCCTGGACTTTATTATTAGAAAAATGCTTCCTTAAGGCCCTTTTTACGCGCAGTATTTTCGCAAACAATTGGAGTTTAGCATCCTTTAGGTCGGTTTAGGAGAGAGGACGAGCCTACCACCGCGTTTAATTAAAGTTTTGCATCGCACCAAGAGTTTTGCATCGCCTGCACTAACTTGGAAACATAATGTCACTGTTTAAAAAATGGTCGCGTATCTTCTCCTTTCGTTCCAAATGTCGACGAAGGACGATAGTCGACTGGCGCCCCTGGCAAGTAAATGCCTCCCTTTTCTTTCCCGCTCACCTCTCACGCTGTTCCTCTCCACTCTCGTTCTTTTCAAGATAACACGCTAGAGGCTTGCTCACGTCAATTTAATTATACCGCGTTCCACTGTTCCAAGTCGGGTGCCTCGATGCCAGCGCTGCCGTACGGCGGCCCCGTGAATCGAGGCCCCCCTACTAATCGAGGCCCACGTGAATCGAGGCCCACGTGAATCGAGGCCCCCTACTAAAACGTTTATAGAACTACATTGCTCTACGCCACGAGCGTTCCAAGCCGAACGTAAAATCTATCCAGTGGAGCCCTTCGATGCTGTTGCCGTTTGATTACTGAAATGCCGCCAAAAGCTATAGTAGCGCGGCAGCAGCATGGGATGGATTTTACAGTTCATGTAGTATTTTATTTGCTATCTTAAAAACCAAGCATCCGTGAAATTTTTAAGAGCAAGCACTGCAAATATCCCTTATGTATTTTTTTCTGCCTTATATTTCCGTAATGTCTTGTTCTTGTTCAACAATGTTGACAAACATTGACACCGGGCTTAGATGTTTAGATTTGGCTGTGGGTATATAAGATTTCGGTTTCGGTTTCACTTTGACCGAGTGGCTGAATCGAGTCACAGACAGACAGAAATGGAGACGGACCAAAATTTCTGCTTTTAAGTAGCCCAAGAATGGCTATCGTCTTTAAAAGCCCACTGGTATATCCTGTCGTGGGGATGTTCGCACCCGTCTATGAAGCAAATGCTGTACTAAACACTACGAATCATTACATCGGCTATTCAACATCACCATCACCTAATCAAATATGAGCAGAAAAAACCACGCTGTCAGATATACGGGGTAGATTGGTGTGTCGAGGCTTAGTGAACAAGACTGATGTTTCGGATTCTGCGATCACCGGATGAATCATCCAGTAACCTGCAAGTGTACTCTAAACTTTCAATGTGGATTCGCACGCGCAAGCAGGCAAAAAAAAATAGCAGTGGCTTAGCTCGGCTATGCCAGGATATACGTAGCGTGAGCTAAGGTTCAGCTGGTTATTCTTAGGTTTCCTGGTTGTCAAGGATTAGCTGATTATCATGCTTACTGCTGCTAAAGCGATTTACAATCCAATCCAATCCAGTCCAGTCAAGTCCAGTCAATGCTCCTCCCGCATGAGCAGCACGGCTCTCCAGGAGCCACGCGAAACGGCTATCAAGTGGCTTCAGCGCAGTGACAGACTTGGCTACTGCGCAACGGAGCCGACAGCTGGGCACGCGCTGGCGCCAGTGTATCTGCTACGGGTATGACGTGACTCCTATGGAATGCGCAGACTCGCGAATGTGGAGACCCAATTCTCTACACACCCGTGCTACAATTGGATTGAATTTCCAATGCAATCCAATTTAATCCAATCTAATCCAAGCCAATCCAATCCAATTAAATCCAATCTCGTGCTCTTCGCGCTTGTGCAGTACGGCCCTTCACGGCCCACGCGAAACTGCTCAACCTCGGCCAGTCTAGCTTGAGCTACAAAAAGTAATTTGAGATGGAATGCCCTGGCCACTACTAAAAGCATTTCGCGCCCAAATTATTCGAGTCCAACCGCTGAAGCAACCTCAAAATACAAAAACACATCATATCGCTCTTGTAGATCCCAGCGCACCACAGACGCGATCGATTCATAGAGCTCCCCTTAATGGAGCGTTGGTGGTGGCGTTTCCGAAGCCCGCTTCGTTCACAGCCATCCACGCATACCTCAGCAGCGGAGTGAGTGGCACGCCACATACTCTCTCCCTGCGTTTCCCATAGTCCTGTTCTTTTTCTTTTCCCTCTGTGCAAACACCCGGCCGTCTCTGCTCCCGAACAGGCCACGTAATCGCTATCACGCTAACCTTACGGGCCAGTATTACGTAATGGGGCCACTTTTCAGGGTTGCGTGACCTGTCAAGGCGCCTCCTCTCTTCCCTGATTGCAGGGATTCGGTGATGGACTCGTGCGTATTTCGCCTCATTTTATGATTGAAAAAACCTTCAATGGCAAGTCACGCAGCTTCTGTTCGCAAGTCTCAGCCTTTTTGTTCGCTGAAGTATACAGTTGTGGAAGATCCATTCGTTCGGCATGCTCTTGGTGCACTGTCGACCACGAGGTATTACAGTCAGGAAGCGGGAAGGGCACTCACTGTTTACACTGGTAATGTTACAGCGAATGTGTTTGCCTCTATTTTGTAAAATTTCGCGTCGTAAACAAAAAACCCAGAAAGGACCCAGCAGTTCTCGTTTAAGACACCAAGGGCGAGCATCATGACAATCAGGCATACAGGATAGCGTTCGGTATTCGTTTTAAAAACACAAAACAAGCACCCAAACCGCATTATGGATGATAAGGCGCCCGTGAACAATGGGACCCCCACCATGTGTTTCTAAGGTAAACATTATGTTTGCAGATTATGTTTGAAGGCTAGGCAGAACTAGTGTCTCTAAATGGAGCAATTCTTGCACAAGAAGACACCGAGCGCATGCGTCAGGCTGGGCATGGACCCAGCATTTGCCGCCAGAGAAGCAGAGCGCAAGCGAGAAGCCCGCCGAGACGACGAGGAACATTTCATACCTTGCCCCATCAGCATTTGTAGTGGTTTACAACAGCTTTTCTATACATCCTTTCCGCAGGGCGGAATGGCGACCATTTTTTCGGTAATAAGTGCCTTGAATATAACCGCATATTGTGGGTGAGGCTTTCATGCGCGCATTCCTAACGCGGATAAAGAACGTCACTCTTCACATCAGGTCAGCGGTATGGAATGCCACTTGTTCCACACCGAAAGGTGTTAGTCCGTCCGCGATGAGCACGGCTCCAATGTTGCCGACATTTCCTATCCATATTTCGCACAGAAATATGAAATATATTCGTTTTTATTTTGTTACAGCAGAGCGCGGGCCAATTGCAAGTCCTCCGCGTTCACCCGTCACGATAGCGTTTGATTTCCGGCGCCCGGCCAGATGCCTTCGTTGCTGCAGCAATGCAGGCCTCGTAAAAATTCATCATCATCATGATCTTCTTCTTCATCATCATGATCTTCTTCTTCTCCTTTTTCTTCTTCTTCTTCTTCTTCTTCTTCTTCTTCTTCTTCTTCTTCTTCTTCTTCTTCTTCTTCTTCTTCTTCTTCTTCTTCTTCTTCATCACTACCACCATTACCACCGCCGCAGCAGCCGCCACCGGCATATTCACATTCACTGCAGGGAGGAGGCCCCAGCCATTGGCTTCTCGACGTTCCATCCTGCGATTTCCGAACACGTTCGCTTCACCCAGTTTTAAAGCGAAGCTGCTGATGTCTCGGTTCCGATATTATCTGCTCAAATGATTAGCGTCCTAACCGAATAAATGAGTTTGCTCCACCAATTATTCATTGCAATAACACAATGCGCAAAAGTTAGACCTATCAATTATTCATGTTTGTGAAAATGCAGGGCGTTATAATGCGCAGCAAATGATACGCATTATGACACTATATCAGTAGCTCTATCTATAAGGACATGGTGATGATGATGATGAGGAGGAGGAGGATTAGTGGCTCTTCCTTTGAATCGAGGCGTCGGTTGTCAGCAACAGACTTGCCTGTCCTATTGCGCTTACTTCCCTACTCCCAGCTAGCCTAATTGATTTGCTTCCTCCCTCCCATTTCACCAGGATGGTGCGCCATCTACAGGGTACTTACGGAACTACACAGTAGGAGGTGCAACACAGAACGCTGGGGTACTTACACACAGAGGCAGTAACTGCATGATGTGCCCAGCATTTGGTTGCTTTGTAAGTTGTGCAAATACATGTTCCAATTTCTCCTGGAAACGAAGTTCTTTTGATTTTCAACAGACGTCCTTCTATGACCAAGATAAACGGCGCATATGCCGTGTGCATCGCGTGTACGACTTTGTGGTTTGCGTTTTGCTGTATGTCCTTGCGCGAAATCCGGGTCTAAATTGCTTTACATCGAAGCTGTTAATGTCTTGGCTTCAACATATCCTACCCGTCTGCAGAATAGCGTAGAACGGACATTTTTCGTCTTCCGAAGTAGTATTCTGTTATGCCTTCCCAAAGAGGCCCTGCAGTGACGTTTTGGTCGGTATTTCTCCAGTCCAGACACGAGCATCTTGACGGAGTACCGGAACGACGTTCGGTCGTGTCTTGGGTCAGAGAGGGGTGTGCGTGTTCACGCGCAGCCATGCACACCTACGCAACAAACCGCCAATGAGGATGTTGGGCCGGCGTATGCGAGCGTTTGCCACCGGTGGACGTGCTCGCTTTCTTCGTTTGTTTTAAACGATGATAGTCTTTCTCGGACTGCGTATGGCCAAACATTTTCGTCTGTCTATCTGTCTGTCCGACTCTCTCTTGGGCTACTTATTGCCGAACGTTTTGGTCTGTCTGTCTGCCTACCTTCCTGTCTGTCTGTCTGTCTGTCTGTCTGACTCTTTCTTGGGCTACTTATGGCCGAACATTTTGGTCTGTCTTTTTTTCTGTCTGTCTGTGTGCCTGTCTGTCTGTCTGTCTGTCTGTCTGTCTGTCTGTCTGTCTGTCTGTCCGTCTGTCTGTCTGTCTGTTTCTCTGTCTGTCTGTCTGTCTGTCCGTCTGTCTGTCTGTCTGTCTGTCTGTCTGTCTGTCTGCCTGTCTGTCTGTCTGTCTGTCTGTCTGTCTGTCCGTATCTCTGACTCTTTCTTGGGCTACTTATGGCCGAAACTTCTGGTCTGTCTGTCTGTCTGTCTGTCTGTCTGTCTGTCTGTCTGTCTGTCTGTCTGTCTGTCTGTCTGTCCCTCGATTGCGCCTTCCGGCCAAGGGTAAAATAATACTAGAACAAGAGGGTTATATAAGTAAAACGTTTCCAAACCCTTAGATGTGGAAACGCACTTCTACTTGCGAACACTGTTAAGGAAAAAGAAATCATTAGGAATATTTGAACCAAAACATCAATAAATAGCTGGTATTTACAGTGTTCCTTTAATTAAATATACATGTCTGCTGGTTTTTTGCTTTACAAAATAAATATTACGCGTTAAAAACAAAGTTTTGACCCAAAAATACAAAAATTGCCCCGCGCCTTGCGGCGAGATTTCAAGAAGCATTAACATAAGGAACGTATCGAGTTTATGGCGCGCGAGCAGTGGAACGCGGCAAAACTGATTGACTGGAACAAACCTCCGCCGTGCTTATTGTGGAAGGAGCGACAACCGAAGTGAAAAGCATATGTCAGGTTGGCAGGGAGAAAAATGCAAGACTGCCGTTTTTCGATGAAGTTTGCAGCGAACTAAGCAGATACGCTGCCATTTTTTCCCTTCACGTGCTGCGGAACGCGTCGCATCTAACGGCAGTCGAGGAGCCGGTGCAGACGTCGAGCATCGAACAACGTGGATGTCCAGTGTTCTTCTCATTGATCAGTTATAGCTTTCGCGTTAGTAAAGGCGATGGCTATGAGTACTGGGTGAAAGATGCATTTCAGCGCGAGGTTAACTAGAGGGAAGTTCTTTAGGGTTTGTCCACACGGTTTTGGTTGAGCCTACGTGTAACTTGTCGGAATTGTGGAGAACCGCCACCCGCGATCCCGAGCCGGCGCGCGCTTCGGGAGAGACTTGTGCGCCGAAACCGGTCCGGCGCTCCGTTAGTTCGTCGGCGTCCCCCGACAGATGGCACCACCGATATGTGCGGGCATAGGCGCACGGGCGCGGGCGGCGCGAATGTGTACGCGCGGGAGACGGGAGAGTCTCGTCGGAGACCCGGTCGGGGATGGTTCGACGGAACATCCCGGCGATTGCGGATACCTGGTCTCTCAGGTGGGAACTGTTGTTTGTCGCGCGCAGTGAGTGCCTGCCGCCCGTTCGCGGTCACGACCCGGACGGCGTGATTCGTGAACGCCGTCGAGCCTTGTGCTCACATGCTTTGAGATTCCCCAAATAAACGGCTGTGCTTCGGCACTACTGTCTACTGTGTTCTCACATCGCTGAACCTCGCTGGGCTGCCGTAGGCGTGAGAGCCCGCGTGGTTGACACGCTGGAGCTAGCGTGGTGGCTTACGCCAGGACTGGCTAGGTCGCCCAGAGGAACCCCTCACATATTCCCACATGGCGCCCGAACGTGGGTCTCGTCTTCAGACGAATTCGAGGTTGCTAGCTCCACAAGAAATGCGTTGCTGCAGTCGCAGGCCGATACGCTTTGTCCGGGAGACTTCGGACGAAACGCCTCGCGCCAGTCGGTTGCAGGCAGACAGTTTTGATGCCCAATACAGCTGTGACGGCAAATGGGTAAACCTTCCTACACGCACCAAGCGGTACGTCAGAAGGATACCTCCGAGAACTTCAGTCGCGGCCCGCTTGCGAGACGGGAAGTACGTAGGCCTTGTTCCAACATGGCGGCGGGTCGCCTTCCTCGTAGCGCCGTCCCCGCGCAGTCGTGCCGGCGGCGCCGGTTGAAGTTTCCCGCAGGCGCGGCGGACATTACCTAGCGAGGGTGTGGTATTTGGTAGTTCGCAAGCCGGACGATGAACACCCCGCTACTGCGTTTCGAATCCGAGGCGGAGTCTTAGCCGATTTGACGCCTTACAGAGAGCGAGGGGGTTCGCTGAAGAATCAGTCTCATCTCGCTGCGGGGGGAAGCGGGAGCAATGAGACCGTTGTCTTCGCGCTTCCGGAGTGCGTGCGTCTCGATGCCGTGAAGTCTCCGCTCGAGATTGCGTTTAGGCAGTAAGAGCTTCGCGCGGCTCGGCAGCGGGCTCGTTGTTCGAGAGAGATCGCCAGTCTTAGTAAGAGACGGACTCTCATGCGACCTATACCGGTGATGTGCGCCCGTAAGGCGCTGGTATTGTGATTGGCGCTGGCTATACGACAGCGTGTATTGCTGCGAGTGAGTTGCAGGAGCCCCGCCTGCTTCGTGCTGACGCAGTTTTGCCGCCGACCAACGCACCAGGCCGAAATAACTCGGACGGGTGTTCCGATGCCGACAACCTGTAATAGTCAGGTGAGCTGCCTCCTGGCGGGGGTGGCTGCGGAAGCACAGTTGCCGGGCTCGTGATTCCGCGAGCAAGCGAACATGCAAGGGGGAGTACCCTCGGGCATCTTTGTTACCCTATTTGGCGAGGTCGTCGATAAGGTTTGCGGCCAGTCACAGGAGATCGCGGAGTCCCGCTGCTCTTGACTTCAAGTTTGGGAATCGTTTGCACCAGTCGGCGAGAGCGAGAGCGAGACCTGCAGCAAACGGATGCCACCGGGAACCACGCCAGTCACCACTGTCACGGACCGCGGGGATGGCCTGCTGAACCACCGGCGGGGCCGAGCGCGGCCCGCGGAGCTACCGCCAGTTGCTGCTCCGGCCTGCCGGGCGGCAGCTAACCGTTCGGGAGGACCTGCGGCCGAAACGGCCACGGAACCTAAGAGGCGGTGGGTTCTGGTGCCTACGCGAGCGGCAGGAGCCTTCGGGCAGCCGCGTTGGGTGCGGCCGTTCCTGTCACCGCCTCGAGCTGGGAGTTGGGGTCATATCACGGCGCGACCCCGGCGTTCGTCAGCTGCGGCTGCGGGCTACCCCCGGGCCTGCGAACCTGCTGTGCTGCCCAACCGCGAGGGACTCGAAACCTGTGCAATGTGTTTGCGGGTTTGTGAGGCGAGCATCGCGACGACGGCATCTTTTGGCGAACCCTGGGTGTGGACTGGCGTAGATGTGGCGTCCGGTGGCAGTTTTGCTGACTTGAGGTGTTGTGACCAGTGTGTGTAACGGGGCATCACTTGAGCTCAGGGGGCGTCCAGTCTTTAGGGGGGAGGAGTGTGGGAATCGTGGAGAACCGCGACCCGCGATCCCGAGCCGGCGTGCGCTTTGGGAGAGACTTGTGCGCTGAAACCGGTCCGGTGCTCCGCTGGTTCGTCGGCGTCCCCCGAGAAATGGCACCACCGATATGTGCGGGCATAGGCGCACGGGCGCGGGCGGCGCGAATGTGTACGCGCGAGAGACGGGAGAGTCTCGTCGGAGACCCTGTCGGGGCTGGTTTGGCGGAACATCGCGGTGATTGCGGATACCGGGTCTCTCAGTTGGGAACTGTTGTTTGTCGCGCAGCCTTGTGCTCGCATGCTTTGGGATTCCCCAAATACACGGCTGTGCTTCGGCACTACTGTCTACTGTGTTCTCGTATCGGCGAACCTCGCTGGGCTGCCGTAGGCATGGGAGCCCGCGTGGTTGACACGCCGGGAGCTAGCGTGGTGGCTTACGCCAGGACTGGCTAGGTCGCCCAGAGGAACCCCTCACATATTCCCACAAACTTCTGCTCGGAGCAGTCTCAAAATAGCAGAGCACGATCGTGGCACAAAACTCGGTGTCGTCGATGTTACAACAGCACCCGCTCACACCTGCGCACTCCGTCCGAGGATACCACCAAAGTGGTATCGCACCAGACTGGTGCGATACCACAAGGTTTCCGCATGGGGGACGCTTGGAACTCACCAGGGTCGTATTCTTTCTCTCAAAATATCATGTAGTAGCTTAAAGGTTCTCTCTTTTATTTTCAGCGATTCACACCCCGAGTCAAAAAGTCTGCATGATCTGAAATTTTGTTTCACTTTCCGCAGCAGTGGCAACTAGTTCAGGAACTTTGATTCCAAGCAACTCCTATTGTGTATGAATAAGCATTTTTGAGAGAGAGAGAGAGAAAACATTTTATTCAGCAGCTCCTTAGGTCAGAGGATACTCGTGGCCGCAGGCATGAGCCGAGCGGCGACGTCGGTAGCTCGGGTGACCAGGGTGGTTTGCACGCCTGGGTCCGGGCTACGCAGTGCCTCCTCCCACTGCTCCTCGGAGGTGATTAGGGGAAAGCTATTTTGAGGGCAGGCCCACATTATGTGAGGTAGATTGGCTGGGGCGCCGCATAGGGGGCAATCAGGTGTGGGGTATATTGACGGGTGAATGTGCGTTAGCCTTGCGGGGTTTGGGAAGGCGTTTGTTTGTAGGAGGCGCCAGATGTGTGCTTGCTCGTTAGTTAGGTTTTTTTCAGCCGGAGGGTAGACCCGGCGGCAGAGGCGGTAATGTTGCGTGATTTCATTGTAAGACACTAGTCTGTCCCTTGCAGATCTGGCTCCGTGATTTGGATACAGGCTAGCTCCCGCCCGGATGGTGAGGCCTCGGGCCATTTCGTGAGCTGCCTCGTTTCCGTCGAAGCCAGAGTGCGCCGGTGTCCAGACCAGTTCTACGGGGGACAAGGGGGGATTTCGGTTCAAAATTTTGAGTGCTGCTTTGGAGATTAAGCCGGCAGCGAAATTTTGAATTGCGGTTTTAGAATCAGAGATTATTGTGGTTGGGGTGGGTTGTAGTGAAAGTGCTATGGCTATCGCCGCCTCTTCCGCTGTCTCAGGACTGAGGGTCTTGACAGTTGCGGTATCTAAAGGGGACCCCTCGGCGTTTACTGCGGCGATCGCGTAGGCCTCGTGGTGTCTATACTCAGCTGCATCAACATACACGACGTTGGGTTTGCTTTCAAATTTTCTCTGAAGAGCTCGAGCTCTTTTTTCCCTTCGCTCTACGTGGTGTAGGGGATGCATGTTTCTTGGGATTGGCCTAATGATCAGGTTTGCGTGCGTGTCATGCGGTATCGGGAGTGCGCCAGTTTGTTTAGCAGGATGTTTGATACCTAAATTATGCAGGATGTGTACTCCTGTAGGGGTTTTGGATAATCGGCCATATTGATTTAACAAGTGGGCTTCAATAAGTTCTTCGGCTTTATTGTAAACTCCTAGTCCCTCGAGTCTGGCTGTGGAGGTGCACAGGGGCAGGTGCAATGCGGATTTATATATTTTTCTGATTAACTGGTTCACTTTGTTCAGTTCTGGAGTGCTTGGGTTTAGATATGGTAAAGAATAATTTATTCTACTGATGACAAATGCTTGTACCAGCCTGATCCTCTCATCTTCTTTTAAACCTTTGCGTCTGTCTGAAATTCGGCGAATCAGACCGATTGTTTGGTTGATATGTCTCTCGATTGCCTGGAGGAATTTAGTGTTTACCCTGTTGTTCTGAATTTGGAGGCCCACGATTTTTAGTGATGAGACCTCTGGAATGCGATTGTCGTTAATGTGTATTTTAATGTCGGGGTGTTGCTGTTTACTTCGTTTAGGGGGGATTAGAAGGAGTTCAGACTTATTTGGTGAACATGATAATCCTGCCTTCTCTGCTTCTTCTATTACCACCTGTGAGGCCTTCTGCAGAGTCTCCTCTATGTATGCGTCACTACCACCTCTCATCCACAGAGTGATATCGTCTGCATATAGACTAAATTTCAGGTCAGGGATCAGGCTTAGCTTTTTGGGAATGTTTAATATTGCCAGGTTAAAGAGGAGCGGGGAGAGCACTGCCCCTTGCGGTGTGCCCTTGTCTGAAAGTAAAATAGTGTTCGAGGTGACACTTCCTATGTTAAGTACTGCAGTTCTGTCTGTAAGAAAGTTCCTGATGTAGTTGTATGTGCAAGTTCCTGGGTTAGTTGATTCTAGCCCTTCCATGATGGCAGCGTGGGTGACATTGTCGAAAGCCTTGGCAAGATCTAGTGCCAGGATTGCCGCCGTGTCTAGGCTATCTGAAGGGGTTATAATGTCATGAGATAGCTGGAGCAGAATATCTTGCGTAGACAGTCCGGCCCTGAAGCCTATCATTGTGTGCGGGAGCTGCTGTGTATCTTGTATGTGCTGTGTCAGTCTTGCTAGGATGATATGTTCCATTAGCTTTCCCAAGCATGAGGTTAACGAGATCGGTCTTAGGTGTTCGAGAGTTAAGGGTTTGCCCGGTTTCGGAATAAATACAACTTTCGCGTGTTTCCATGCCTGAGGGATGACGCCTTCTTTCCAACACTGATTGAAAAACTTCGTGATGTTACTAATCGACTCGTCATCTAGGTTTTTCAACATCTTGTTGGTTATTTGGTCTGGGCCAGGGGCCGACCCTGAGCGAAGTTTAATTATTCCCGCACGCACCTCGGCCTCCGTTATCTCCCTGTCCATCAGAGGATTTGGTAGCCCGCTATACTGGGGGAGGGATTTTGGAGTTCCAGAGGAGAGGTAGGTTCTTCTGACCTGTTCTATCAAGTCTCCGTCAGTGCCTGGGAAAGCCTGGATTATTTTAGTCAGCCTGTGTCTTTGGTCAGTTTTGCTGTGATCTGGGTCAAGGAGATGTCTGAGGAGCTGCCATGTTTTTCTCATGCTCATGTTTCCTTTCATTTGATCGCAAATTTGGTCCCATTGATCTTGAAATAAGCGCGATGAATGCCTTTCTATGTCTTTATGAAGTTTAGATAGTCTAATTTTGAGTTTTCGGTTGCTTTTGTTTTTTAGCCATCTTCTTTGTATGCTTTTGTAGGCTTCCCACAGATGGTTAAGGTGTGGGTCGACAGCTTCAGATGGTATTTCCAGATCCAGGTTTCTTGTGGCGGCTTTTACATCTTTCAAAAGCTGTTCGACCCATTGATCTATGCCTGTTAAATTCTCCAAGCTATTTGGTTCATCGCTGGACTCGCGGATCTTTCGGAAGTCGTCCCAGTTTGTGAGAGTTTTCTGCCTAGGAACGTGTGTGATTTTATGTGTTAGCGTCAGTACAGTCTGTATTATATAGTGGTCGCTACCGAGAGATGTGTTTGTCACATTCCAAGTGGCTTTCCTTATGTGTAATGTGAATGTGAGGTCAGGGGTGGAATCTCTCTGTACACTATTGCCGATTCTGGTTGGCGTGTTAACTTCTGTTTCTAGCGTGAGGTGATGTATTTGTGCCTGATTAAGAGGTCTCGTCCTTTAGGGTTGCACGTTGGGTACCCCCATGCCGTGTGATGTGCATTAAAGTCCCCCACTACGATGAGAGCATGAGGTCCAGCTTCTTTACGCGCTAGTGAAAATAAGAGATTAAATTTATGGTCTGTAGCTTTCGGAGCACTGTATAAGTTGAGTATGAAGAGTTTGGTTTCTCCTCTGTTTTTCGGTAGGATTGTTATAAAGTCATGGGGAATTTTTACGCTGTCGAATTGGGTTCTATGGGCGGGTAGATTTCTGTTCACCAAGACTGCCGTTTTGGGATCATCAGTGTTTTGGAAGGCTTTGTAGCCTGGCAACTTCACTACTGTGCCTGTTTCCTGTAGTGCTATTATTTCAGGAGGAGTTTCTAGGCTTTGTATATGCAATTGTAAACTACCCCTTTTCCGTTTAAATCCTCGGCAATTCCACTGCCAGACTCGCACGGTGCCGAGTTCTCTTTTAGAATTGTTGGCCATACTGGTTATCTATTTGGGGTGCCTGCGCTGCGGGGTTGCTTACTGTGTTTAAAAAACCCTGCATACAAGTGTGCAGCTCTCCTCGGAGGGATTCTACGGCAGCTTGCAAGGTTCCCATATTGTTATGTAATGTGCAGTAGTTTTTCTGTATTTCCTTCAACTCGCTATGGAACTCTGTTATGTGTTTCCTAGTCCATGAGGCGTTGCCTTCTAATATGGTGAACCTCCTTTCATGGTCACTTAGCTGGGCTACTTCGGTATTCTCTGTCGCTGAGACTGTTTCAGTGGTTGCTCGCTTCTTAGCAGCCGGCGGAGCCGACCCTGATTCGTCGTGTTGTAAATTTTCAATTTGACTTCGGAGTGTTCTGTTCTCTTGTCTTAAGGCCTGGTTTTCCTGCCTGAGCAGCATGATTTCGGCTCTGATGCTAGCTAGTTCTTTCGCTAGATCGGTGGGTAAGGGGGGTGGATTTTGTGGAGTTGAGGAGCAGCGAGAGGAAGCACCGGCAAAGCTTACCGACTTGTCGCCGCCCGGCTGCTTGTCTTGGGTTGCTTCCGGGGCCGTGCTCTTGGCAGAGGTGGATCTTCCCCGTTCTGCTTGCGGGATTCTCTGCCGATTAGCTGAGGGGGATCTTGACTGGTGTCGAGACTGGGACTTGGACCAGCTTCTTGACTGGTGGCGGGTTTGTGATTTAGACGAGTTTCTTCTTCCGGTGGGAGTGTTTGATCGTTCTCTTCTTTCGAGGAGGGCTGGTCCGGTACGGGGGTCTTGTGCGCCAAAGGTGTCCGTCTTTCCCTCTGCGACGGCTTGAGCGTATGTTTGCTGTTTTCGTCGCGGCTGGAATCTCCTGGGACAGTCGGCGGAACCCGTGATGTGCTGTCCTTCGCACACCACACACTTGGGAACACAGTTATGTCGTTCTACAGGGTCAGCTGATCCACACTTGGAACATCTGGCAGTGGGCGTTGAATTTGGGCACACATCTTGACGGTGCCCAGGCTGCCAGCACGCGATGCATGCTTCTGTCTTGCGTCTGAATGGCTTACACCGGTACGTGGCAGCCCGGTATCTGATCCAAAAGGGGACCTTGGTGCCGTGAAAAAGGATTTGTGCGTTGTTGGAGCTTCCGAGACGCCTAGCTTCCAAGATCTGCAAGTCAGGGTTGTATTCTAGTAGGCTGCTGGTAATTTCTTCCGGTGTGTCCTCTTCGGGGATGTTAAAAATGACGCCCATGGCCGTGTTTGCTGGCGCGGAGACATGCGTGGCCATCTCATAGGATTTGTTCTTGACAGTGAGCGACTGGATAGCAGCGTATTTCTGGGCTCGTTCTTCTGATGGGGTGCTGATTAGGAGATAATTAGAAATATGGTAGACCCGAATTTGGTCAGTCGGGTTTCGGGGGACGTTGGCTGCTTGAAAGATAGCATCGGCAAGAGAAGCTTGGGCCACCAACTTGAGGTTTAGTCCTCCTCTGGGCCGTAGGACCACCTTGATATCCGCCTCCGGCAGTTGTGTCATGGGTGGGCTTCGACGAGCCGGTCGGCTCTTGCGGGGTTGTTGAGCGCGCTGTTCGTTCAGCGGAAGCGGGTTCAGTAGTGCGGTTTTCGCTTCGTTGAAGGCGCGTTGTCGCCTGCGTATTTGGGCCCAGTTTGCATTGTCGAGTTCGCTAGGGTGAATCTCTTCGCCCTCCACGGTGACTTCCATGACGGCCATTGGGAGCTAGGCCCATTCGCTAAGCCTAGCTCCGGCGTGGTCGGTGAAGACTGCGGGTTTTCGCCAAGGAAATGCAAGAAATATCCGAAGAAACTTGCCCAGGTGAATCCTCTAAGGTTCCGACGCCGATGAATAGCAGATTTGAGGGTCCGGGCGAGGAATTTCGCCGCACGAGGCGAAAAAAAACACAGAGCCCAAGCGAGGCACTTTCGAACACCTAAGCATTTTTGAAAGCCACCCCAGCCAGAGACGGCAAAGAAGAGTGGCGTCAGACTGTGGGAGGCTTAGTGGAAACTTGCGCTGTACGTGCGGATCAAGTGCACCAATGCGTGCAGATGTGAATTCTTCTGGAGGCCATTGCGAGATTGCTGTTTCCCGGGGAAATATACTGACATACACTGTAAAAAAAAATACACTGACATCCACTGTAAAAAAAAAAAAAAGCCAATTTTATGGAGAAAGCTGCTGGTAAAATGTTGCCGGACACATTTTTGTAATTTAGACAATGGAAAGAATTTCAAGAACAGACATTCCGTAGTACGGAAATGCCGTAGCAAAACGAACACTCCGTTTCAAAAAGCACGTCTTTCCGTAATTGATAGAACCTTCAGAAAAGAAAAAAAAATACTCCGACGAGGAATCGGACCCACGACGTTGATCGAATGGGCACGACGCTCGAGATTTTTTGTATTTATTGCCTGTCTTTGACAATTCACAACAGATTACATCGAACAACCTGTACACTACATGGATGCCCACCCTGCGTGTGCTATACATCGGTGTTTACTACTAGCTGTCTTACAGATTTCTTGGCTGATAAAGTGCGATTTCTTAAATAGCGCTTGCGCAGTAAGGTTCCGCGAAGCCCCCACAATAGTTGATCGCCATCTACTACGCTGTTTCGAGAAAGCGCTCGCAAAAATGTGTGTGACTGGCTGCGACTGCGATTTCGCACTGCATGAATAGTGCTTTCTGTGCTTTGGTTTTAAGCTTTAGGCTAAATACTTTGGCCGATATTGATTCCTTAAGAACTAAGTTACCTTCCGCAACTCTGCTTCTGCACGCAAATGACCTTATATTTTCTACAAGTGTGCCGGTCACAAACGCATGTGCAGTTTGCAGGTCCGGGGCAGCGACGTCGCCGGAGCGTCGTAAAGACAAGATACAGCACTCGTGTTGAGCGGTATGGGCCTCATGGTCCTCACTAAGTTTACTACACTTTAGACACTAATGAAACAGAGCCGCATTCATTACGCCATGAATCTTGTCGGGGCGCAGTTTTCGCTTCGCGATCGATTCCCGACGATCGATACTACAATATATTTCTTGCAGTTATTAATAAACTGAACTGTTTCTGTTCTGCATCATACAGAGGAAACGCCCATATTTTGCAAAGCAGAAAAAGATTCCGTTTGACGTGTAAAGGAGAGAGCATCCGTATACTGAGGGACGGAGCGCACTTCCGTTAAATTACGGGTGTTTTCTTTGTTCTGCATCATTTGTCCCGGATTCTTTTTACAGTGTAGACAGTGGAATGAGCAGAGTCGCCGCTGTTTGATGCGCCAACGGGGCGGCAGCGTCCGCACTTTCGTTGCCGACAATGCCACAGTGGCTGGGAAGCCACTGCAGGGTGACATCATGACCCGCCTAGGTAGCACGCTCGTACACCATTCTTGTTTCTGCCAGGAGCTGTTCGTGAGGTCCCCGGCACAGGGCTGACTGGAGGGATTGAAGTGCAGCCTTCGAATCACAGAAGATAGCCCATCTGCAGCACGAAATTTGCTCGATGATGCGAAGAGCGCAACGGATGGCCGTAAGGTCTGTAGCCATGGAGGTTGTAGGATTGGCTATCTCGAATTGGCTGGACAGTGACATTGGTGGAATAATAACAGTGACGGCAGAACCCGACGATGTTACCGAGCCATCGGTGTATACATTGGTTCGGTCACTGTAACTTTCCTGCCTTCTTTCTACACCCTTCCTTCCTTTGCTTGCTTCCAAGCCATTTTCGGTAAGCCACAAGTAGTTTGCGTGATAGCTTTATCCGGATTTATACACTCTTTTTATTCGTTGATCATCGTTGTAACGAGGACACTTTGGGTTCCCTTCTGCAGCGACGGCGGAGCAAATAAAAAGCAATAAATTAATTGAGAATATTTCCACGAACACTACCTCGATACGTAACATAATGCTCCGCACTAGTTTTTTTTTTTTCTTTTTTTTTCATTTCTTGCGGGGTTTCGCCACCATCCCAGCAGAAGTCAGGTCGAGTGGTCACGTCTTTGCCTCAGGTTATTTTCGTGATCTCCTCCGACTGTCCGAAACCTTTTTACTTTTCCTTCTCTATCTCGCCACAGGCATGTTAAAAAAATCGCCCAACCTAGTCGAGTTACAACTGCACGGGAAACTAAATCCGGGGAAGGAAAAACAAATGCATGCTTGTCGGATAAATTTAGTCCGCCTTCTACGTGCCCCACCGGCTGGCACCTTTCTGCTTTTTGTTGTGTATATTTATCCTGTTTTCTTTCGGGAAATTCCGAACGAATCTATGTTTAGAAAGTAATTCTCGTTCTGTCCTTTTTTCCCCTTCGTATGAATGAAAATTCTGTTTATACCGTTCACGTTCGTCGAGGTGAGCGTAGCTTTTTTGTCGTACGAGTCATTCTTCCAAGGACATAAAACGAATTATTTTTAACGTTACGCCTCCTTTTTGTATTGTACTGTTTTGTTTTGTTTTCACTTGGACTGTACTACGTTTTTCTCGGTTTCTCCTGCAGCTTTATGCTGCTTAGTGCAGAGCCGCATACCGTAAATTTGATTTCTCGCTTGGCACACCTCACTTTGTTTTCCTTTTCTTTTTTAGTCCCAGGCAGCTTTACTGTTTTTTCCCCTACCGTACGCCATTTTGTTATGCGTTTTATATATTCCCCGTTGGATAGCTCTTTTGATATTTTTTAAGTCTCAGAACAGGACCTGCCGGTCGATTTTCCCTGCTATTTCGATGTAACCGAGCATAGCACAAAACTACAGACGGCCCGTTAAGAAACTGCCGCATATAAGTGGCACATTTCATGTTTGAAAGCCACCGCTTCCTTCAGACATGCTTTCCGTTTGTTCAGCTACGCACTGCTTTTCCCAGAAAAGAGCGCGGCCGGAACTAGAAGGCCCCCTTTCGTTTGAACAAAGCGTTGTTGGTCTCAAAATATTGCCCATTTCATGGTGTAATACGGAACGGGAATTGATCACCAACGCATTTCTCGCGCTTGAGATGGCAGTACTAGTTTTAAGACGAATTGTCTAAAAACACTGCTCCCCATCTAGTCTTCCACTATTTCAAAAGCACTGGTTCGGCCGCACACAGAAACATTGCGACATTTGCACACAATTGTTGTTTTATCAAGCTGAGTTAAACAGCTCGGTGTAGCGACCCAGGTCACCTCTGGGCAGAAAAATCATGGTTTAAAATATTTTTCTTTCTTTAAGGCCCAAAGGGCATTACATGGTGCGTTTAGATACCGCAATAATGAACAACAGTTTTAACAAAGCAAACACCCTTGTATGACCCGCCGCGTCGACTCAGTAGGAAAATGCATTGTGCTGCTGAGCCCAAGGGCGCAGATTTGGTACCGGCCCCGGTGGCTGCTTTCCTGATGGACACAAAAAGCGAAAACGCTCACGTGCCGAGATTTCGGGGCACGGTAAAAATCCCAAGGGGGCCTAAATTAATCCGGTGACCTCCACTGCAGCACTCCTCATGCAAAGCCCAGGTGTAAATTCCGCGCGCAAACCCTACAATCAATCAATCAATCAATCAATCAATCAATCAATCAATCAATCAATCAATCAATCAATCAATCAATCAATCAATCAATCAATCAATCAATCAATCAATCGTGCTGTTACAACTGAACATCACTCGATCGTCAGTTATATTACACCGACAACCGCAAAAATAGAAATATAGGCAACACGGCAATTACACCACTAGTTGTTTATAAAGCACCAAATGTTCACAGGGGCTAGAATTCAATCCTCCAAGGCAAGCAAGCTGAACGAATTGCGAAGGCCTCCTACGTGTGAGCGGCAATGCTAGCGAGTGGAGAATCGGATGCCACTCACTGGCAGACAAAACAAGACGTAAATACTGATGTTTCTCCGTACGAGCCAATACAGATTTTATGTTATGCGCACGGTCGATCACGTTAGAAATAAGCAACGCTGTCTGAGCAAAGGTCCGAACGAATGGAAGATTGATGTGGCATAGCAAGGAAAAACATTATTGGCGGGAAAAAATCTGAGTATGTCAATAGGGGAAGAGATTTAGATCTCGTTTACCCTATGGCCCTTTCACAGGCAGAACATGATCATTGATCACAAAATAAACCACATAGCTTTTTTTAAACATGTTCATTCGGGAGCCATGTTATTGAAGCGTACCCAAGAAAGGGTGTAATTGCCGTATGATAGGCGTGTCATTCGGTGTTGTTATTCGAAAGAATTAAGCGGCGTTTGAGAGGACGAAGTTTTTTGATGCTTTGCATGTGATGTATTTATTCCGCGCGGCCATTCCGAGACATATAAATAACAATTAAGAAAATATCTAACTGTCTGTTGAGGAAACTGTTTTGTTCACTATATTATTTACAATGCGAATGTTAGACGATGAATTCACAGCGGTCAAAAACGTACGGGATAAGTGTTTCGGACATTTATTGCCGTTTGCTATAAAGCTGATTGATTGATTGATTGTAGGGTTTTAACGCGCCGACGCAACGAAGGCGATGAGGCGCGCCGTAGTGGAGGGCTCCGGATTAATTTTGACCACCTGGGGATCCTTAACGTGCGCCAAAATCTCGTACACCCGGGCGTTTTTGCTTTTCGCCTCCATCAGAAAAGCGGCCGCCGCGGCTGGGAATCGAACCCGCGACCTCGTGCTCAGCAGCGCAACGCCTTAGCCACTGAGCCACCGCGGCGGGTGTTTGCTATAAAGCACCAGTTCTCTAGGTTTGTTATATTTTACTCTATGACTGTGAGTCATTTGGTTTGGTAATATCCTTTTATATGGCTGAATCATCGGCGAGGAGGCGCACTGAATAGGCAACGACGGATACACCATCATTAAGGTACGCTGAGAAAAATAGTGGACCAGCACGGGTACCTAAGGCACTCCTTACTTGACGATGGTGGAGACAAGAAATACTATCCTTAAGTTTGACTTGACAGATTGGAACCTGTCAAAAAACTACAATCCAATGTCTAGTTTTAGCACTAAGCTTCAGATTTCGGATTGTAATAAATCATAGTTAGTGTGGCACATAGTAAACTTTCTTAGAAAGGCTACTAAAGTTGATTGTATGAAGCGAGAGTTGCACGGAACAATGAAGCCGTTACAGTCGAACGCACAATAAACTATCAAATTTGGAACGATGCCTTCTTCAACCTAAAAAGACCACGTCAAAAAAATTGGCGGCACAATGGCTTGAATGAGTGAAGTGATATTCCTATCTTGCACGCACGTGTTATACTTTACCTATCTGCTAGCTAGTACGACACAATCAGTGGTAACGTCATATAAGTAAGTCTGCTTGTAAATGTGCAGGCGGTCAACTGAAAGTTTGAAAGGCTTGTTCTGAGATTTAGCAAAGCTCACCAACTTACGTCTTGCCTGTCGTGTTGCCGGGGAAATGTCTTCGCTAATAGAATAGGTTGTTCCTTTTAATTTCCGTGCAGAAGACAAGATATGTTCTTTGTCCTTATAAAATGCTAGTTTTGCTGTGATAGGCCTATTTTTTCTTTCAGTGAATTTGCCAAGCCTGTGTACACGCCTGAATTGTGAACTAGTTGTTGTTAATTCACGTTTTTGTGAGCAAAACGCTTATACTTTCTTCTCCACCGTGGCCCATTCTTCTTCCTGCTTATCTTTTATCCTAACAAAGAGAAGGTTCGATCGCCGCTGCCTATTTTCGGCATCGTCGCATTGGGACGAAATGGCTTCCAACTGATCAGAAACTTTCAGGAGGGACTATCAGTCAGAGAGACTATCTGCGTTACGCTGCAATGCAATGGTTGCCTCAAGGACAGCGACTTTAGCATCATCCAGTAGTTTGATGTGATTCTTAGCAGTTTCGTGCTCCCCACTCCCTCGTTTCAGATCAGCTATGATCGTGGCGTGCTCAGCTTCTAGCTTTTTAATTGTTTACAAAGCCGAAGCGAAGGCGTCAGCTTCCGCTTTACTCATCGGCCCCGGGTTCAATTCCACGTCGCCCGAGCACATGAGCAGTAAGTTTCGAACGGAAGAGGAAAGATTGTACGAAGAGCAAAAAAAAAAACGCCTTAATACATCGTAAAACTCTAGTGGGCACAACCCCGCAATGAAACAGGAAAGACTGCACTTGATACAGGAAGCAGCCTTCATGCAACTGACCTGTAATACCAGTGGACGTAACTCGCCCATCGCAGTTGCAGCGCCATACCCAAAGCAGGCGGATGAAGACTAAAGCTTATATGCGCCGCTGCTGACGTCACTAGGTGATCTTGAAGTTCCGGGTTGCCAGATGGTAGCGCCGAAGTCAACCAAGTTTGGCCTCAGAAAATTTCTTTCGGCCGAACAGGCAGGTGATCAGGGCTGGTCAGCTAGCAGGATCCGGCGTGCCAGGAGCACACAGACCAGGAGGCCGCAGCCTGTAATACCAGTGGACGTAAGTCACCCATCCCGGATGCGCCACCGTACCCCAACGCCGCACCCCGTATTTCAAGCAATAGTCGTAATGTTCGCTTTTTCCACCTGATCCAAGACTCAAACCCTCACTTGTGTTTTGGAAACAGCGCGTTAAAACAGGACCACAAATAACGAATGAACGAAAGAACGAACGAACGAAACAGGACGAATGCTGACTATAAACTGAGATTTATTCAAAACGAAGAAGAATTTTATGTGGAAATGTTTCTTCGTTTAGAATAAATCTCAGCTAATAATCGGCGCTCGTTCTGTTTGGCTATTTTCTTTGTGGTTCTGTTTAACGCGCTGTTTCCAAATTCATGTCGCAATACCAACTCGCCCTACTCTTCATCCTGCCCTGATTTTTCCTTACATGGCGCAACCGTAAACATCTTCAACACTCATTCCGTTCCCAAGCCCGAAGCCCCAAACCTTTCTTTCGAGTAGGGTGGTCAGTTGGCCAAGTTAGCCTCCTTCTGAATAGCTGCCACGCTAGCCGAGATCGTCGCTCACTGTGTCTCCAACAAACATTCTCCATGGAGTGCTCTTTGGGACCGTCTAGACACTGCATTGCACTCACCGCCTACATGGTCTCCCTTTAGACCTCTTCTAGGCACTAAGACCACCCTTGTTCCCGCTCTGGCTTAACGGGACAGACAACCAATTTTTGAAGAGTATATATTCTCTATCCCAAATGAAAGGGCATCACTTAAAGCACCTTAACCAGAAGCGGTTTTGCTGATAACGCCCTGGAACTTTTTAAATCGGAATTTTTACGTCCGTGAGCCGTATGTGTCCCCTCAAAAATAATGCTGGCAACCATGATATACAGTAGCACAGCAACTTACTTTTGTCTGTATGCGAATTGAAAAGCTGCATTTAAAATCTTGTCCCGAGCTAAAAAAAGTGTGAATCGCAAACTTTCCTACTTCTTTGTGTTTTTTTTTAAAAATTCAGCAGTCTATTTTGCACGAAGGCGCCATCTGCTGAGATGGACGATAGGTAGAATTGGGCTTCATGCTGTGGAGGTCGGAAGTTCGATTCTCCCCGGGCGCGTCCTTTTTTTTAAAGCTGCCGTTGGCGTATTTGGAAACTGAAGTCGAATATTTTCGCAGAACAAACGCCCCTGAGTCAAACAGAATCGTCAAAGCTCCTTCACTGGGTCTGTTTACTGAACGCTGCTGTTAATTCGCTGCATGGAAGCTCATAGCGTCCTCAATAAACGCGCACCGGTGTTGCCCCCAAAACCGGCGCGGTGGGCAGTGCCCCACGACGGTGCGTACCGGCACGGAGCGTTGATCGAGGACAAACGGGGCGGTTATAGCCAAGCGCCATCTCTTAATCTTAGAAATCACCTGATAAAAACGTTGACAAGTGGCAATACAGCACTGTAATGAGACACAGCGCTATTACAAAGTGATATTTATTGAACGCCAATGATTATATGTGCACACAACTTAAATCCGTCACACATGCGGAACAACGTACCGCCCCTGCTTCGACTAAACAGCTACATACAAGCTGCTTTTCATCTTCGTTTCAGCTATAATGCGAGTGCCTGTTTTGTTCCGCCCTTCCATTACAGCACAAGTAGGGCTTGATGGTTTAGGCACTCCACTGACACTTCATGATAATTCCATCGAACGAAACGAATACCGATCCCCAACTGGCTGGCAATGCGTGCAACCTTTTTTGAAGTATACGAAGTTCGCGTCCTGATTTACAATCTCTGGCGGTTGTTACCGCCCAGTCGGAGCCTGTCGCATCATTGCCTTAGGAATTTGCAAGCAAGTCATTCTTGTCAGCAACAATATACAGCTCCTTCCGCCTGGACACGAGTGCGTCGATGCGCCGTCGCTGCAGCAGACGGCGGAGGAAGCCGCTTCGCGGTCGTCTTCGGCGATGCATCTCGGGATTTCACCCCGACGCACCGTGGCCTCACTCGGTGCGCGGCGGTACAACCAAATATTTTCCCACGACGGTGCGCCCCGGTTTATCGAGGACGGACGGTGCACACCGGTGTGGTTTATCGAGGATAAAAAGGCGCACCGGTGTGCCCCGATGTGCACCGGTATGGTTTATCGAAGATGCTATCAGTTAACCACACTGAGAGCAACCCAGCGGCGGCGGGCGGCGTGTCCTAAAAAATTTCAAAATAATGTTTAAAAATGCATATACAATTAAAACTTATACAAATACTTGTGTTAAAAGGTTTTCAATAAGTGAATAAACGTTTCAGCAGTTACAGTAGCTGCCAGGTTTTCAGGTCACGTGAGAGGGACAAATATTGCAGTGTCAAATTTCGACACTACGAACCGCCACCTTTCCGACTTCAGAAAGTTTGCTGCCAAATTAAAATTATTTCTCCCAATTTGTGAGGGCCGCTAGGGGGCCGAGCAGTGTGGACGTTCCTCCATATGGCTCTGTGTTTACACAGCTTTCCTGGCAGAAATACCTACAGTTTGGTGTACTTTTCGTGCTGTTTAGTGTGCGTAAGGGACACCCGAAACGCAGCGTTTCCCACCACGAGTGCCCCTGGGCGCTTACTTGTGTGTAATCGCCACCGAACACAAAAACCCTCCCTAACCCTAACGGCGGCCGGGCCGCGGCCGGCCGACAGCCTGGTCGGCCATGTCGGCTGACCCCGAAGCACCGGGGGGGGGGGGGGGGGCGGAAAACGCCCGAAGAACCCATCCTAGAGGCAAGAGATGTCCAACCGATGGCCGTTGAAGTCGAAGGTGAGAGTATTGACCCTGAATCCTTCGAAAGCGAGCCCGGGTGGCTCCTTAGCCACTCTAGGAAAAGCAGACGAGCTCTCGCGGAGCTATGCCAAATCTCTCAGAAAACATCGCAGCAGCCATCAGTCGGCGCTGCAGGGATCAGCGTTCGGCAATAGGCGGACAAGACGAAGAAAGGTACCAAGAGACCCAGCTTCCCCGGGGAGGACATTAAGATCGTACCTTGCCGAAGGAATGTGTCGAAGCACTGTCAAGCGCAGCTCCACGACAGCATCGCTAAAGCAACTGGAATAGCAAAGAGCTAGAGACGGAGGACATCCTGAGAGCTAACCCTCAACAAAACACCCTGGTGATCAGCACCCCATCGCTAGCCAGAGCGGCCGTCTACGGCAAAATTCAGGAACTCAAATCGGCGGAAGCTCCTACGAGGTCATGGCGTACGCAGCCCCACCTGAAGACATGGCAAAGGGTGTCATACGAAATAACCCCCCATATGACACCCAAGAAGATATCACAAGAAGTTTGGTCAACAAGCGGAACCCAACTATCTTACATGCACGAAGGAAGGGTCGGACAAACTCGCTCATCATAGTCTTCGAAGGAGGCAAGGTCTCACATTTTGTCTACTACCGCGGGGCTGAATACCGCTGCTGTTTGCATAAAAAGAAGTACGAGGTTTGCAACGTTTGTGGCAAAGTGGGCCATCGCATCGACGTATGCCCAAATCCTCAGTATGTGCGCTGCAAGGGATGTGGGCTAGAACAACCGCCTTAAAACCATCGTTGCGACCCCACCTGCGCCCTTTGTGGAAAAGGCCACGCCACCGGCGACAAGAAATGCCACAAACGATTTCAAACCCCCTACCTTCTGAAGAGACGCCAATTGGAGAAGAAACTCCGCCAGCAAGAAAGCCCGTCCAAGGAGCACCCATCACGCAGCCCCTTCAGAAGGAAAGGACGAAGTCCACCGGCAACGAGGAGGGAGAGATCTGTTTCTTTCCCTCCTTTACTTGGAGCAAGAAACACCAGTAAGGACCACAGGCCCCGATCTAACAGCCGAGGGAAACGACCGCCAAGACACCAGACCCAAGAGTGCCCAAACCAAGCCAATGAACAGGGTGTACAAGACAAGGCGTCCCGGCTCCCCAGGACAACCTGGGAGGCAGCGGAATTCTCGCCTCAAGCAAAACATCAGAACAGGTGAGCTGTGCAAGCCAGGTCTCCAAAAACAGTAATAGTAAAGCTAGACAAAAGAGGAAACACATGCCTAATAGACAGCAGGGCGAGCAAACAACTCGCGCACATCCGACCACTCCTCGAGTTAGTCATGCAAGAAAACAGAGAACTCAAAAAGAAAATAGCAGCACTTGAGGGCCAAAACGAACCCCAGCCCATGGACACTACGAGCGCAAACCCTTATGAAATAGCGCAGGCTCTCAAGGCGAACGGAGAGCAAGTAAACGAAACACCTGCAGTTGACAAAAACCACTGCCACTCTGAGAACCTCAACCCACCTCGGAAGCGCGCAAAAGAAACTTCTGAACCCAGGAGAAGCAGGAGAATAAGCTGGACGAATCTGAAAACAGCCTGAAGATCGAATTAAGAGCGGAAATGAATGCGGCCGTAGGAGAAGCTATAAGAGCGATGCAAGACATAATACAACGCGCCGTAGGAGACCTCACTGACAGAATAAGCCGAATAGAATCAACGATGAACAGCAGAATGAGCCACATTGAGGGAGCTATAACGGAAAAACGCTCAAAATACAGCAAGCCCTACGACAGGTACAGCTCCACCGATAGACATAGAAGCACTGATCCCAATGACTGCAACGATGCAGACTACAAAGAGGGATTCCCGGTACTGTGTCTGGCAGTGGAACTGCAGAGGTTTCCGAAAAAAAAGAAGCACAACGCAGCTATTCTTAAGTACGCAGCCGACGCCTCCCGACATCTTGGCCTTACAGGAAACAGGAGGAAAAGCCACACTTGCAAGCTACAGATCTTTCATAGACCTTAACGCCACAGACAAGTTAGCCACCGTTACTTCTTTGGTCGGAAGGAATGTACCGGCTCTTCAGCACGACATCGAAGAAAAATTGATCGAGCACGTTCTCCTGGAAATTTTCCCTACCTCCAAGAAAGGCGACACGACCCTATTTATACTTCATCTATACAGCAGCCCAAAAAAAAACAGCACAGTTTCGCCAACCTCTTCCGCAAGACAATAGAAGCCGCCAAGGGGCACCCGCTGCTCATACTCGGTGGTTTCAACGCGGCCAATTCCGCATGGGGATACACGAAAGATTTGGTCAAGGGCAGAAACTTGTGGGCAGACGCGCAGAGGAAGGCCTAATTATGATCACGGACCCCAGTCAACCCACGCGGCAGGGAAATAGCGCCACGACAGACACAACCCCGGACCTTGCGCTCGAAAGGAACCTGGATAAAGGCGACAGTGCCGATTGGAGCAACCTCGGCCAAGATTTGGGCAGCGATCACATCATCACAGCCACCTGGATCGCGACAGGCCCGGCCAAGCCCAAGGGGACGGTGTGCAAAATCATTACCTGGGAAAAGTTCAGGCAACATTCCCAAGAAACCGGCGGTGAAATACGTGACATCGAAGAGTGGACGGCTAGACTTATGAGGATGGCAGAAGATGCTACCACAACCATACCCGAAGAAGCAGAATTCCAACAGGTGGACTCCAGGCTTCTACACATGTGGGAGGCCAAAGAGAGCCTTAAAAAAAGCTCCAAGAGGAATAAATGCAATAGGCCACTCAAACGCTGCACAGCGAGACTCAACCTCGAAATTCAAGAGTACGCAGACAAGCTCATGCTGCAAAATTGGCATGCTCTATGTGAGCGCACGGAACCCCAGATGGGCACGGCTAAAGCTTGGAATATACTTCGGCACCTTATTGATCCCGCAAAAAGTAAATCCGAACAGTTCAGGAATATGGAAAAACTTCTCCGCACGCACAATCAGGGTGATGTACACAAGACAATCCAAGAGATGCAAGCTCGATACACACCCGAACACCCCTGCGAGAAGCATGAAGACTATGAACGCGCTCCCAATGAAAAAATGGACCAACCGTTTACCATAGAAGAGCTCAAGGCGGCCCTACAGGGAATAAAACCGAAATCATCGCCGGGCCCAGACGGCATCACTAATAAGATGCTGCGCAACCTCGCAGGCGAAGAGTGTGAGCTCTTACTCGACTACTTCAACAAGTTCTGGCACGACGCAACACTGCCCAAGCAATGGAAGAAGGCGCTAGTACGGCTCATACCTAAGCCCGGGAAGGCACTTTGTGTGGAGAACCTTAGACCGATGTCCCTGACATCCTGCCTCGGAAAGCTCCTCGAACACATGGTTCTTAATAGAATCAACAACCACATGGAAGACAACCAGCTCTACCCAAACTCTATGGTAGGCTTCAGGGCCGGTTTGTCAACCCAAGACGTCATGCTTGAACTACAACACCAGATCGTCAACAACGAAGACAAGGCGGCCACTGACGCCCGCGTGATAGTCACGCTTGATTTAACCAAAGCCTTCAACAGACTCAAACATGATGCAATTCTCCGCAGTCTCCAGAAATTACAGGTAGGGGAGAAGACCTACAACTATATCAGGGAATTTCTGAATGATAGAACGGCACAGCTTAAGGTGGGACCCCATGATTCGCCTGCAATCTTAACAGGGAGCATTGGAACTCCACAAGTATCAGTCCTTTCACAATTCCTATTTAACGCCAGCATGATCGACCTCGCCAACAAATTGCAAATCATAGATGAAGAACATCACAGCATTTACGCTGACGATGTAGCTTTGTGGACAGCGGGGGGCAGCGACTGAGACATACAAGATCGCCTTAAATTGGCAGTGGACGCTGTGGAGCAACACGCCAAAACAATCGGCATTTCCTGTTCTCCGGAAAAGTCCGAACAACTGTGGTACAAGCCCACGCGACGAGGTCGAAAGCCCAAGGATACCCCACAAAATCGCATCATAACGCTGCGAGCAGGTGATACCCCAATCCCCGAAGTGGCCGAGATATGTATCCTCGGCCTCCATCTCCAGGCCAACGGACACAACGGCAAGACAGTGCAAACACTAGAGAAAGCCACCCATCAGATCACGAGACTGATTGCGCGGATAGCCAACAAGAATAGAGGCATGAAGGAGAAAACTCTGCTAAAGTTCGTGTATGCGTTCGTAATTTGCAGAATTACGTACGTAGCCCCTTTCTTACCCCTCAAACAGGCAGAGCGCAATAAAATCAAGTCTCATCAAGAGGGTGCATAAGCAGGCTCTGGGAATCCGGATATGTGCCTCTAATGAAAAATGTGAGGCACTGGGTGTACACAACACCCTCGAAGAGCTCATCGAGGCGCATCGCATTGCACTTCTCGAACGTCTGACCAAGACGGCCACCGGCAGGCAAATCCTCGACCGCCTACGCATCCCGTACGAGAGAACGTTCGGAGAAAAACACACTGTTCCAGCCGAACTACGCAAAGGCATCTACATTCCTCTCCTCCCCAAGAACATGCATCCAGTCTACAACGAAAAGCGAAGAGATATGCGAGCCCTAGCGCTAGGGAGACAGCTCCAAGGAGAACCTCAAGTCATGTACACGGACACTGCCTCTTACGAACAATGAAGGGCTATGGTCTCAGTTGTCACCGACCAGGAAGGAAAGGTTCTCACCGCCTGCTCCATCCGATCACGACACCCCGAAGAAGGTGAAGAACTAGCCATAGCGTTAGCCCTAGCCACAACCCGAGCGAGGAAAATTGTCAGCGACTCCCAACCTGCAATCCGCAACTTCACAAAGGGGAGAATCTCCAGTGCGGCACTGCGAGACCTTGCCCTGCAGGACAAGAACGTAGAACCCGAACCACTTTAATATGGACGCCCGCACACGCGGGCCTGGAGGTCAACGAACGGGCCAACGAGGCTGCTCGAGCATTCACCTACCGAGAGCCCCTGCAATCCGCCCTACACCCTGCCGACAACACCAAGGATCGCCTGTGCACCTACCGGGACGTGCTCGACCAATACAGAGGCGAAAGACGGAAGTACCCTGCAGCCAACCCCTCGCTGACCAAACAACAAGAAGTTGCATGGAGGCGTCTTCAGACTAACCCAGGCCTCTACAGGCACTTCCACCTAGAAATTCGTGACCGTAAATGTAAGCACTGCCCCCAGCTTGCAAGTTTCGCACACATGCTTTGGGAATGCCCTGCTATACAAATAAAAGACTTCAGCAATACAGAGGGAACGTTTATTATCCACACCAAAGAGCAGTGGGAGACCGTGCTGCTTAGCGAGGACCCTGTCATCCAGCGTTGGGCCGTCCAGAGGGCCGAAGACGCCGCTAGGAACCAAGACATCCTGGCCGTCGTATGAAGCACACCGGCCATAACTAGGCCTTTCCTCTGGACACAATAAAGTTACTTCCTCCTGCTCCCCCAATTTGTTTAGAAATTGCGTGTGGTTACCGGGCTATATTAAACCCTGGCTTTCATATGAGCTAGAGAACATATACGCGACAAAAATTGGTTGACCGTCCCTTTAAGCCCTTGCGCAGAAATGTTCGACCAGCTAGTCTTTATTTCCCGCCCCCTGTTACTAGATCCTTTCTTGACTACCGAGGTGAACCTAATTCCAGTCTTAACCGTCCTTTTACTCTCCCAGAGCTCGAGCCAGCTTTGTTCGCAGATGCTACTCGTTCGGCTTTTGGTAAAGGCGCCACCTCACTGACCATGCTAAAGAATCTCTCCAGATTTTTAATCCCGCATGGGACAGCGGCATCCCACCTAGCTTCTGGACTCCCTCCTTCGTCACTATGATTACCAAGACTGGCGAAGCAACTTCCTTGGGTAACCCTAGGTTTATATCCTTGACCGTGTGCATTACCGAAACGCCTATGCAAATGGCTATAACTTGATTTTGTACTTTCTTTAAAGGAGCCATGAAGATAAAACACAACTTTGGTTCATTCAAAAGATTGCCTCGTTATGATCATACTGACAACACTTTTAACGTAAACTTCGCTCAAATAAGCTACAAAATTTGAAAAAAAAAGTGAATGGCCATGCGACCCACTAGCTCATTTCCCGCAACACAACCTGTGATCTCATACCAGCCAGCTCTGCGATTGTCGGAGGGCGGAAAAAGCAAACGCAAATTAGGCCGAGCTTATAAGCTTGCCCAACGAGCTATATTTGCGCTCAAATTTTGGGGCACATTCGATTTAAAGCCGTAAGAATGGTGGGACAAACAGTGGAAGTTACACGTAAACATAGAAATAGCGATGCGTACTGCAGTTGGTACTGCGCGCACTATGCTTGGTTTAGCTGTACAGACTACGGGTCATTGGGGGTGTCTCAGACGACACTGGCGAAGTGCCGCAAGCAACGGTGTCTTACGTGACCATATTTGTCGAGCGAGCTAAACGTTTCACGAAACGATCATTTTCTCCCTTAACAAAAACAATCCAGGTTTAAATACGGTCAAAAACAAACCAATGGCAGAAAACGGCTTTCACTGGTATGGTGGCGCCTTCTAGGTTCCTTAACGGTAAACAAGGCTTCCCATTCGGCTGCAGAGCGGTTGATTCCTGTGACGTCATTGCAGACCACGAAAACGCATGATTTAGCGGGAAAATCGAAATTTGAAATAAATGAACTAATTTCTCAACGAATAAAGCATCGTTTGCATTCGGGCAAGTGCTGGGGCACTATAAAGCATGAAATCTCTCGAATAACACAAACTTGTATTTTGTCTTCATGGCTCATTTAGAGAGAATGAGTTCTTCCTTTCGCTCATCCGGTTCTGACACAATGTCTGTGCTCGGTCAGGATATGTTACTCCTGCAGACCTTTTACTAAATTCCGAGCAACATCACGCTCTTGTAACTGCGGATGTCCGCAAGGAATCTTACGACGTGTGCCATGATCACATCCTGTCCCAGCTAACCTCTTTGTCCTGCGGCTCCCAGATGCTTTCCCATCTCCTCTCCTTCCTCTCTAACCTACTTGCTCGGTTTCGGGTAGACCCCCGAGGCATTCTTCAAGGTGGTGTTGTTTCTACCACCCTTTTCAATCTTGCTATGACCTTTCTCCTTCTCAACTACGCAAAATGCGGTATCTTTACCACATCTTTTACGCTTACGCATTCTCCCAGTCACGTGCGGAATATCGTGCAGCGTGGCCTGCCTGGATCTCATTGATTCCTTTCTTACTAGCCCAATGCCAACTCACAAGCACTTATTTCTCACCACTTCAGACTAACCCGAAATTTCTCACCACTTCAGACTCCCCGAAAAATCCCAGCTTCTTCTCAACCATGTTCCGTACCCGCGCATTTAAAACACCTTTCCTTCCCTCCCTCCTTTTCTCCCTCCCTCCCTCACTCACTCCCTCCCTCAATGCCTCTGGCTCCGCTATTTCTGCCGTTATTAATAGTAAGGTTATTTGAATTTACGTCAAACGTGAGCAAGCCGCTCTCTCTACTCCGGCCTGGGTGTGCGCTTTGCCAAGAGCCTCTTGTGCCAAAGCATGTAATAGTGAAGAGAGCCTGTGTTTTTTTTTTCTCCAAAACATCAGCGTGAGTGTTCTTGGAAGCCGGAGCTCCTTGCGAATAATTTCAACGTAGAAATGTCTTTTGTACCTAACACAGTTATCGACTGAGACTGCACTTTGCATCCCCGGCTTCTTTCTTCTTGAGCAATGCCTCCAGAGCACCTTCAAGTGATCAATGCGCTGCACACCTAAACTCGTTTTCTTAGTGAGGCTAACGAAAACCTTGGCATTTTGGTTGGTGCACCATGACCATCTTCAGGCTAAAGTCTATCTGTATCTAGTCTTCATCCTCTCATTAATTCTGTTGGCTTACGGGACCACCGTTACTCTTTTTTATTACCCCAAAGCATCCAGACTAGCGTAAGTGCGCTTATTAACTTGGGTCAGAAATTTTGGCGTGTGGCCTGAGAACGACGTGAAGAAACCGGAAACCGACACATCTACTTTTTGGTTATCTCTGGAACTAATAATAATGTCACATCTCCGCTCAGTTTGTGTCCCTTTAAATATACCGTTTTGGCTTTTGTTGTTGTTCTCGTCCTCGTCGTCATCGTCGTCGTGTTCTTTGTTGCCTTTTTTGTTGTAGTCTTCGTTGTTGTTGTTGCTGCTGCTCTTGCTTCTGTTATTGTTGTTGCTTTCATTCCACTAAAATCACACACAAGTTGCGTGACCCATCTATCGCCCTCGATGAACACACCCCCACCGACTTAACTGAAAGTGCTCTAGCGCTATTAACGATCATTTTGCATTTCTCGTTAGTTTCCATGGATAAGCGGGTTCCTCATAACTCTCCGGTGCGTTACGCATAACGACTTAGCGTGCCCGCCTCGTCGTAAACATCAGGTCTTGTCTCAAGGACAACGACACAAGGACATCGCTGGGCTGCCGAGCTACGAACGGCAGTCTTTCTTCTTCCGGGCCTCTCCTAATCCGAGCAGGGGCCGATGTGGAACTAAAACACGCAAGAAATCCTCCCTTGGAGGCCGCGCAGTACCCTACAAATAACAAACATACTCGCAACACAAAGTTATATTCGAAGTTGCGGAAGAATCTGCGTGGCTGTGCCGCCATTATATACAAATACGTTAGAGGCATTCTCATATTCCTAAAAGACACATACAGCGATGAAGTGCCGACATATCCAGCTTGTTTAGATTTTTTCCTCACAACTGTCATACCAACATAATAGTGTAACAGTTTCTTGATTGATTGATTGATTGATTGATTGATTGTTTGATTGTACGAGAGAGAACGATCTTGGCTGGGATTTACAGTGTGAGTGCGGGCTTTTTGTGAATGCGCGCGTGGATGTGCGTGTGCGTGTGTGTGTACGTGCTCGTCCGTGTGCGTGTTGGTGTGGGTGTGCGTGTGCGTGTGCGCGCGCGTGCATGCGTACGTGCACGTGCGCGGGTGGATGGCTGACGACTTATCAAGTTACTCATGCACCCTTAAGAACTGTATTGCAGCCTCACTTAGCAAGACAATAACATCCACGCATCGGGAGTGGCTCAAATTTCCTCAGTTCTCTAATGTCTCCGCACTTTTGCTTCCTAAATGCGCTCACTAAACGCAATCTAGAAGATGTGGTTGGTGCATATTTAAGGACGCCCGGTTTTATAGGAAACATTTCGCTCTTTTGATCAAGGATCATCCTGCTACCGTATGCCTTCTATACGTATGTCAACATAGGGCGCTACGTAAGTATTCTGCATTCCAGGATTTCTCGATGTTTTACTAACAGCAACAGTGCCACGGATGGATCGAACAATTATCAGCCGTTGTACAGAATTGATCCCGCCTACAGCTTCCGAATGCCGTGTGGCATGGGAAAGCGCGACGAAGCAGTTGTTCACCGCATCCACCTCAACGTCGCTTCTAGCGGCCACTACCTGTACAAGATGCGCCGAGTTTTCTCCCGTCACTGTCACTTATACAGTGTTCGTGAGGACATAGAACATCTACTGTGTGTGTGTGTCCCCGTTACGACACCCCGCGGCTAACCTTGAAGACGACCTTGGGACTGGGTGCTGATGCACCACTGAACCTTTGCGACGCCATTGGCCCATGGCAGTCAACTTCCGCGGCAACACGGAGTACACGGGCCTTGGTGTCATTTCTCCGTGACTCCGGCCTGAACAAAATCCTGTGACCGTTTGCCTTACCTATATCACTGTGCGTGTGCTGTGTGCGCGAACCTGCGTCGGTCAGTTCGTTTGTGCTTTGTAGTGTTTGTAGTGTCTGTTTGAGTTTTTGTGTCATCGCTTCCTTTCACTTTTCCACCTCTCATATTCATGTTGAGTAGCAAGCCAAGCTCGCTGCCAGGCTGACTTCTCCTCATCATTAAAGGCATTCCTCCTCCTCCTCAGTGCCATCTTAATCAAACGCTTTCGCATAATCTACAAATGTTTTCTAATTTGTTTTATTATTATAAAATCTGATGTTTGACTTATTGGTGCGTTGCAATTTAAAAAAAAAGAGCTCTTAGAGAAGGAGACACGCAGGAAGAAGGACGACAAAGATGCGCCCCTCGGATTCTTCCGAGGATTAAATTCCTCCATTATTTAATAGATAACATGAATGTCATCCATTTTTAGCACTCTCCTGTAATCCCTGTTATTAGAAACCTGACTGTAATCTTTAGTTTCTTTAAGAACACTGTTCTTGTGAACTAGAATTATGTTTATTTTAAGGCTATTGACGAGTTTAAAGTCCTAAGGCCTTCCTGTAATATTTTCTGTGCTTATCCCGTAATTTCCTGCGGCGTTCTTTCTCTTTATCCCTTTAAACACACCATCTCCCCGACGTGATTAGTTGTTATCGGAAACGCGCCAAAGAAGTTGGTTGTTTTATCTCTCTCCAATCCCTTATAAGCGTCGTTTCCTCGTCGCCCTACGCCACTGTTCTAACCTCGCGAACAAAAGCTAGTTGTTTCAGCACTTTTTAAAGGTCTAACGCTGTTAGCGTACAGCATAGAAGGTCCATGGGACTCGCATTGTTTAAGCAATATTTTCCCTAATGGTACCAGTTCCTGTTTGTATGCATTATCATTTTCAATAGCAAGCTTCTTCTTTTCTATCTTTAAACCTACTCTGTTTGGCTATTCTTCACGCTTAACCACGTTGTCGAAATGAATGTTGCTAACAATCTTTCGGTTAATTCATTTAAAGTGTACCCTCCATTCGATCTACTCATCCAGTCTTGCCACTTTTATATTCCTGCATGCAGAATTAGGTTCTTTCATTTTCTGACATATTTCACGTCTTTATTTTCTAACTCTTTCCCCCTTTTAGGTACTGCTGTCCCTATTTTATCCTAGCTAGGTTTTCAATTATTTGTCTATGCTGTGTTCTCTCCCACCAGTTAAGAATGTGACTTTGTTTTGAAGTGTTTTTCGAAACTCCTGTGCCCTGTCTCGGACCTGTTACAAATTTGCTTTCCTTCTTTTAACTACTTCCGCCGTGTTTCTACTTTAGGCGCAACATTATTCTGCACGTAACCAACATGTAGTACTTGTTGTTGACCTTGCGAAGCACTTAATACTTGCCACAGTACCGGCATCGAAACCAAGAATGGAGCCGATTTTGATTTTAGTTGCCGCTTTAGTTGACGCCATTGGCTCTTTTTCATGTTACTTTCCTATTCGCCTGCTTGCGAATGAATTCTTTATCCTGTTTGTATTCTTTTTCCTCCGAGCATCTCTCTCCTTAAATGCAACCAGTGTATATTATCTTCTATTCCGACAACCAATTCCATAGTTATCCACTGCGCGTGGTTCTACGTGTTTTCTTTTCAACATATTGCGCAAACATTATCCATTACTCTAGGCGACTTAGTTTTTGCTTATTTATCAATGATTCTTTACACGCGTAAAAACTGTCAATGAAGTGCCCCCTTCTTGTACCAAGGTGTTGGCACATAGGTTGTACTGTAGGCCAGCCCGCTTATAACGAACACATCAGTAAATTTAAATCAGTTCGTTATATCCGTTTTTCGTTATATCTGAACCTAAAATATACGTATACAGAGGGTAAAGAGAAAAAAAGATTTTTTTATAAACAGGATTTCGCTAAAACCGGGTTCGCTATAAGTGGGCTGCATATATACCTTCCACTTGTATCCTCCTGTTTCCCTTAGTCACAGTAACGACGACCCCTTCATCGGTGCTCCACGATTTCTCCACATTGGCTGCTATCTCTCTGTGGATGAAGAATCGTACCTCACGCTTCTAATTTCTCGGTGATCATGATAGCGCCCAGTGTGTCCGTCATTCAACTCGTAACACCTGGTCGTGCGAATTTCGAATTCTGCTCTTACCAAGCCATCCCGTAAAATCTTAGCTAACTGAACTCGATGTTGCCATAAAGGCCAGGCGAGTCTGGAATAAATTATTCTTCATTAGAGTTTGTCGACTTCATCTACACGACCGTACTCGACTCTGGCGTAAATACTCGGGGGCTATTAAAGGTCTACGTTGATGCACCCATGCAGTCTTCAAATTCAGGTGTTTGCTCGCTTCTTCCGCATGAACGAAATTCTGGTGTGGGCGCCCACGTAAATTGCCTCGTGTGAGTCGCACGTGAAATGTCCCGAAAATAAAGGTCGCGAACGAGTGTGGTAAACCCGGCGTATGAGCGCCCGTTCTGCGCAATCCATTGCTGTATCGTACGCTGCCATCCCGGCTTTGCAGCCTTCCAAAACAAGCCATTCTCCCAACTCCTGCCTCGAGGTACACCATTCGCTTCCCTCCAGCGCTTCTTTTTATCCGCCGAAAGAAAACCAGAAGCGCAGGAACAAAGCAAAAAAAATCTACAAGCTACTGATTAGTGTTCCCCTCTAATGACGTCATTAGGCTCGCGAAGTTTTGTCCTCCCTACAAATCCCGCAAAAGAGCAATTCTCCCCGGACGACACGGTCCCGGTCACCTGCTGTAGCGCAGTTTCCGTGTTTCTAACTGGCATTACAATGGCCTGGAAGCCAGAAACAAAGGAACATACCAAGGGAAAATGCGCGAAGCTAACTAAACACGGTCGTGCCAAGCCAATCCGCGACAAGCCAAGCCAGGCTGCCGCCTTAACCTTGTGAGTGCGAGCAAAGCGCGGCTTTGATCCATGAAGTTAATGTCGGGCGTCTGAAATCAACCCCAGCGGGTGCGGCAGAAAACAACGTCAAGCTAATTAAACACACCCGTGCCAAGCCGATCTACAACAAACGAAGTCAAGCTGAGCCTCTAACCTTTTGAGCGTATGCAAAGCCTGGCTCGGAACCCTGAAGTTCCTGTGAAAGTGACGCTAGCAGGTAGGGCTGAGGCCGTCGCCGTCTCGCATAATGTTCCACCGGTAAACTTTATTGCCTAAGCTTAATTGTGGCGGGTCGAGGGCGTACGTGTCGTTATAATACGACGTCCCTCGTTCCTCCCTTCGCTTTCTGCTCTTGCCACGGTCACCGGAACGAGGGCTGCATGTTTGTTCCTCTTTGTAACCTGGAACGCTGAGATTGCAGCTTCCCGAGGAGGACATGCTGGGATAGAATTACGCCTTTTGCCGCGTTATTTTGTTTTAAATGCAGAGCATTTCTTTAACTCACGATGTCACCCGGCGTTGTCGGCGTGCCTCGGCGTCCGCAAAAGCCGTTCCAGGTGCGCCCTCTCCCCCACTCCTCCTCTCCCGCATCACGCTACCCTCCTCGCTCTCAACAACAGGTCCGCACCCCTCCTCCTACACTATATAAAAAAATAATACTTACCGGCGCCTGGTTTCGATCCCACGACCATACGGGCGGAACGCAAGGTACATGGTGCTCTACCCACTGCGCCACAAAGCCGACACAGAATGGAAGGCTACGAACGCGCCTTATATCCTTGACTCATTCAAACTATGTCAAGAAGCTGCTGATACAACGCATTCACTACCACGAACTCCCCAAACACTAAACGTTAACGCAATACACCCACCCCCTATGCGACGCATTTACTCGAGTCCCCCTCGCGGGGAGATGGGCCCTTTTTAGCTAGGTATGGCTTCAAAACTGTTTGGCGAACATTCGATTGCCCATTCCACAACTTTTTTTTTCTTTTACAGGGATTTCTCAACTCAATGTCCGGTAACACCAACGCGCTTCTTCTTTCTTCGTTGGCATTGTGCCAGAAGTTCATGTGTCCCGATATTCTACTTTCGTATATTTACCTTCGGGCACTTCCATTTTCTTCAATCGTGTATCCATTCTTTCTTCTCATACTTCCCCTGAGTGTATGAAATCCACGCGTCTGATTATCAATATTACACAAACAAGATACCCTCGTGTAATAACATACAACAAGGTTGCGGCTACAAGTCAATTCTTCTTTTTTTTAAGTTTCTTCGGTACGTCACAAATATTTATGGCCCGCTACCGCCAAATTTATTTTTCTCTAGGAGCTTTCTTTGAATAATTTCTCCAAGTTACGTGGCACAAAAAACTACCTTTGCTTCAAATGCTGGCCCCTTTTCTGGCAAGCCCTTTTGTTGTGCGCCATGGAGCCGGCTATAAATAACGCGGACTTTCGTGTTCCTTTGTTCCTGCTAACAAGGAGCACAAAGCGTACCGCCCTTCTGGTACGGAGCGAAACAGGTCTTCTTATGGACCATAACAAAGCAAGATATATATATATATATTTTGGCGTTGTAGACTGCCGGCATTTCTTTCTGTATATATATATATATATATATATATATATATATATATATATAGATATATTCACGCCTTTGTGCTTCGTTAATTGTATACTCGGCTGGAAGCATTTGTGTGACAAAGCATATTATGTAGCCCGTCAAAGCTCATAATTCCCTTATACCTGGCAAATTTTCAAGTAATGGCATTTAGGGCCTCGTTAGTAAATGCCGACTATAATTCTCATGGCGAGCCAATAGCTGCTGTTGCTAAGCTCCTCTGCACTAAATTTTCTCGCTATGTTACGAATATCTAGGTTGTATAATTCTGATATTTATTTTTTTGGCCAGTTTATTTTCTTCGAAGCCCCCGCCTTTACGATGAAATCTTTCGGGTTCTCAAAAGGCCGCTGAGAGCCAAAGAATTGACGCTGCAACGTCAACACAACGGATGTGAAGTCGACGACAAACTGTGACGTCAGTACGGCACTACCAACTGCGATGTGAAACAGCGGAAACGGCAGATAAACATGCACGCTCTGAGTCAGTCGCTCCGAAATGTGGCATCACCCGGCACTGGCGATCTACGTTTTGCTTCAGCACTTATCCATTCGTCTGAATGAATTGCACTTTTGTCCAGGCACCGGGTGCAAAATAACCTTGTGTTCCTTATTCTACAAGGCATTCGAATTTGACTGACTTTTCATGTCGAAGCGGCTGTATGGTGCCAACCAAAATTGCGCGTAAAGATCCCGGTGAAAGTTATTTCCTGAGCAAAACTGGTACGCTGTTCGTCTGAAAAAAATAATGAAACCTGATACAAGCAGTTATTGTAATATTCTTCTGCGGTGACAGGGCGGAATACACGAACCATGAAAGATGAGGGGATAATATAAAGGCACCGCCATGACTGCACGAACACCGGCAAAATGTGCTAGAGAAAATGAACAAGTGAAAAAATCCCGGAACATCTCCACTAACGTGAAACCTGGGGAGGGGAGAAGCATGCAGTGTAAAAGTGTATTTTTGACACGGCGTTTTTGCCAACGGAGATGAAACCGTTTGGGCGGTAGATGTACTCAGCTTTGCTGTAAACGTCTCTTGTCTTTGAAGCACGAAGCTGTTTATCACGAGGCGTAAACGAGTGTCTCGGTGTTGTTTTAGTATGCGTTAGTTTCTAGCGCGAGACGTAAATGAGTTTCTCCGTGTTTTAGATCATTCAGTACATGAGACGACGATTACGACGACGACGACGACGACATCAGACGCCAACAGCCACAGCCCCTAAGGGGCTTCGACCCTAAAACACGTTTGTGTTGGTGTGGGTGGCAGCCACGGGCGATAGCGGGGAGTGCACAGGAATGGAACAAACATTAGCTTGGGGCGTATCTCGTGAAGGGCGTGCGGTAGTTGAGCGGGTGCACGCGGAAAAGATCTTTGACTTTGAGAGAACTGCCGTTTGAACTGCGGCCCGTATTTATTCCTGTCGGAGTAATTCAATTCAAAAGACGAAGAGAGAAACGAGAGAAATGAAAGCGATTGAAGAGCCGCGCGAACGATGTAGCAATAAAGAAGTGTTTGGTAATCGCTAGGCTTGGGTCTTCAAATCCTGTAAGCAGACTGAGGTGCACATCGTATTTCTTTTGACATCAGACGTCGCTACCGCCCTGAACGATGTCCAAACAGCAGCGCAGTATTTGAGAAATTAAACAAACCCTTTTTTTCAGTCACTTAATTGCTATCAATTAACAGTTTTCGTCAATCGCTTTATCGGAGAATCGGTCAGTCGATCAATAATTGCAATCAATAGTACTAAACATTTAATCGGAGCTAAAACAGGGACGAAGAAGAAACACGTAACACGCGTATGTACCAACTCGCCCACATCAAGCTTTTGTTCCAATCAATAATAAATTTAGCTTACGCTGAATAGCGCTGGCTCCTAGTATGGCTGCCTCTACGATGTTTTAAATTCGCAAGCATTTCTATGTGGACTCAACGAGAAAAACCGTCTGTCTGTCTGTAACTCTTTATGTGTCACACATTCGCCTGACACATAAATACCATTAAAATGTGCTAAGGAAACCCGTACTTTGATATCAGGCCCCCGGTATTGGCCCCTAAATATATCTTACAGGCAATACATATTTGTACAGCAGTGAAACCTACTTTGCACAAATTAAGTGTGTGAATTTATTTAGGGATACGGCCACCGTATTTTCACACAAGAAGTCTTTATTGTCCCTGGGTGTTTGTCCGCTTGAACAAAGCTCGAGATCCTCTAGGTTTTAACTCGCTGTGGGCCGGCCGCATGTCGTTCGTTTGTTGGAGGAAGCATGGGAATTCAAAAAGGGTCTTCCAGAAGACAAGCGCGAATGGGCTGGAGAACTACGCAAAGCCGCTGCCGCCACCGTGGCCGCATTAGGATGTAGCTCGTCGAGTAACTGCAAATCCCTCCAGGGTGAAGAGCAACTTGCCAGCTAGCAACACCGGCGCGATCCAATGTCGCATGTTAAGCATAGCAAATTTTCAGAGCGACATTTTTGACGGTGTCTTTCACGTCTAAGCACACGCTCTGGTTTACGCGTTAACGGGCTGGAAGCAGAGGGAGGTGTGGGGGCGTACACGCTCAGCTAAAGGTTTCATGCCCTTTCTAATGACATGTCTGCGGTCCTGGCAGAAAATCAAAAGGCCCAATCTAACCTGTCCGGTGTCCTCAGTGGTCGATCGCATTGGGATGGTATGGTACACAAACGACGCGGGAGGGAAACAGACAGCTTCATGTTTGGGCGCTAGAATAAAACTTGAGTCATTCCAAGTTTAATTCAGTTAATCGGCTAGAAAGTATTCTCAATCGCTAATTAGAAACAAACTTGTTTTGTTGCGTGCACACCGTGGACTCCGTACCGATTCGCAGGTCATCCTTCTTCACAAAGGGGAAGGACACTATTTTTTCTTTTTTCGTCCATCTAAGCTTTGGAGCCAGAAAACAAGAAGCTATCACCACACCGGGAAGAAAAATATGGCGTTGTCATTCGGCCCTTGCGAAAAATGTAACTCCATTTCGAAAATCTAGAGCATTTTCAGCGAGAACGTCACTAGTCAGAATGCGCTCGAGATAATCCTAGAACTACGTGAAACCTGTCCTTCGCACAATTATTCGTCTTAAGAGCGCGAAGCAATTAAAAAAGGTGGTTCACTTAAAAGCGGCCAAATTAATTCCGCATAGGAAAGGTCAGCAACGATTTCTAAGTGCTGAAGTGCATAGCACGTTATTTCCTCTAACGACAATGACGTCAATCGTCGTGCCACGGTACTCTCCATTGCCTATTATAAAGCTTGATGGCACAGCATGCACTTAATTCACCTGCATAATGCACTCGCCTATTGATTATAATATGAAATAAAGTATGCATGAGCCTTGCAAGGCACTAGTTCTTTCTTATTATTTTTTTATGTTTTTCCTTCATTTAAGTCTCACAGAGAACAAAAAGCGCGAGCCTATTTTTCCCCCTTGATTTTCAAATACGGAGTGAATGGTGAGCCGAAGTCAGCTCGCGGAAAGATATTGCTAATAGGCCCTCTAATCCCCTCCATAAGGATTTATGCATGGGGCATCGGTGTGGAGACGTTCCCTGTGGGAATATTTATTATTAGTTCTATGCAACTCTTTTGTTTTTGGTAGTTTTTCTCAGTTCAATGCTATCGAAATTGCTTTTCAGCCACAAAACAGTTTCCTAGGATAACCGCGTTAAACCCTTTCTGTCACATAATCTTTTCAAAGCTCTGGCAAAACCCTTTTGTTTTTGGTAGTTTTTCTCAGTTTAATGCTATCGAAATTGCTTTTCAGCCACAAAACAGTTTCCTAGGATAACCGCGTTAAACCCTTTCTGTCACATAATCTTTTCAAAGCTCTGGCAAAACCAGGTGTAAAAAGTGGCTTAGAAAAGTTCCTTTTCCTCCGGGTTTATATGAAGGACGCAAAATAAAGCCACTAGTGGGGTTTTGAGCCGCCTTTTGACGTCACCTAGACCATGGCGCACCGGGGTTCTTCAATAGCTTCTTTTAAACATCGTGGATGCATACCTTTGTCACCAGTGGCCTATGGTAGGATACGTATTATGTTCGCTCACGAACATTTCTTCTCTCTCTGGAAGCATAACATAATCTCGGCAATGTTCGCCTGGTAATTTCGTGTAAGAACTGAAATATGACCGAGCTGCTGGCATTTTACTATTCGTTAGACTGAGTAGATAATACCATGATGAAGGCAGCGATATGACGACCGAGTTTCCATCAGACTCCTGACCACCATAGTGACGATGATTATGACTGTGCGCAGTAGTGTACGTATGCTTGCGCGGACTCTTCTTCTTGTATTTTTTTGCGTAGTATTGCATCACGTTCTCCAAACAAAAAATGCTGGTTGTTAAAACTCGTGCTTTCAGCTTCCCCGAAAGCGAAAGAGAGCTGACATTTTGCAACCCGAGAAACTTATCAAGCATTGTGTTTGCTTAAGCGAAGCTAATTCTCGCGACCATCTTCTCTGCACTTTTTTTTCGTTTTCTTTGAAAAGCCCTCGGTCAACAAAATGAAGAGACTGCCTCTTTCTCTTAACCTTCCTGTCCTTCAATCTATTTTGCTTCTCTGCTTTCGAATTCATGAGATGCTCCCCTGTTCGGCCCCCCTCTATTCTCTTCTCCGTCCGTAATCTAGACTCGCGAGTCGACGCCCCCCCCCCCCCCCCCCCTGCCTCTAGCAGTGGCGTTAACCTGCCGCCTCTGAACATATAACTGGCCAACCCGTGACGAGATTTTCGCGGTGTGTGCTTGGCTGTGCACAGCGTCAGCACTCTCTCTCTCTCTCTCTCTCCCCACCTTCCGTGCCACCAACCTTTCCTCGCACACCACAGCACCATCCCATTCGTTTGAAAGCCACGTCTACTGTTCGCTGCAATCTGCCGCCTCAGTCGATATATTGAGCCTTAGCCCTTGGCGGGGAATCGTCGGGACCGTTTCAATGACCTCCCTGGGGGAAGGAGCGGGCTGGGCGGATTAGGCAGAAGATTATATTTGGCCTCCTCTTCCTCGGCGCTGTCCCTAGTCTTGGCTTCATCAGGAGGTTGCGGGCGTGTACACGTTTACCTAGATAGGTTGATTGCAGTGCTCGTCAGCGGGTTCGTGGTTTTGCAAGCGAGCGACGTGCTTCCAAACATTCAGGTGTTCGCCCGAGGTGTCCACCTGAGAGAAATTTGGTTCCGTTGCCTCTACGGGGTGTCGATGCGTTTACTTGAACGGGGTTAGCTTTCATGGGGTATTTTCAGCACGATTGTCCGGCATGTGTTTGCTAGTACAATGGCGAAGGAGGTGTCGGATAAACATCAGGGGTTAGGATGGAGGAACTAGCGATGGAGCTGACAACAGAGACAGGATGTGAGCATCCCGGAGGGTGTAGGGATGAAGACCATAGAGAGAAGTGAATGCTGGCCGAAGGGAAAGGAGCAGAAGGCGTGAGTGGCTGACAGAAGTGTGCGCATGATTTTGTTCCGCGGTTTGGACTTCTCTCGGTGGCAAGTTCAGATAGTGCATGACGCTCGAGAAACTGAGGTCCTACGTTCGCCACGACTGTGTATGCTGCCAAAATTACGGGTACATGGACATGAAGAAGTTAGGGCCCGGACAAATTGGGTCGATAATTTTTCTGGGTGGAGCTTTCCAGCGAAGCTCTAAAAACGAATAATTTGGGAAAAAAGCTCTTTGAGGCAATTATCAGCCTCATTGGAATTGAGAAGTGCGTCGAAATATCTGTCGAAATATCGCTCTATGCTGAAGATATCTGCATTTGGAGCTCTGGCCGCAACAGGCGAGTTTTACAAGCTCGCCTTCAAAAAGCCATCAATTCTCTAGGGGACTTTTTGAGAAGACGTGGCCTCGAAATCTCGGCTAGGAAATGTGCGGCAATAGCCTTCACCAGGCGTGGTGTCTCCCGCTATCATCTTTCAGCGGCAGGGGTCCCCATACCCTTTGCGGACTGACACTGTTTCCTGGGCGTAACACTTGACAGGTCGATGACGTGGTCCCCCCCGTTCGTCTCCTGAAGGAGAAACTGGGCTCCTTTGCTCAGGTGTTACGCATGCTGACCAGCGGCTCAGGAGGTTGTTCTGCTGGGCCCCTCGTACGTCTCTACACAGCACTCTGTGAAGGACTGCTCCTATACAGCCTCCCAGTACTCGGCCCCCTTTCCAAGACCAACACAAGGCTGTTAGAAAGTATGCAGGCCAAAGCTCTGCGGTTTTGTCTGGGTCTTCCGAAGACAACTTCTACGCTGGGGACCATACGAGAGTCTAGGCGCTTCTTATCCAGTGTACTGGTGAAAGAGGAGCAGCTTCGCCTACATCTGCGGCCGGCGACTAGGGCCCATGGACATCCGCTGAGTTCTAGCTCTGCCTTAGAGGTACAAAACACTCTACCCACCTTGTGTTAGACGTTCCCTGCGCCGCCTCGTCTCCCGCCCTGGTTGTACTCCCCCTGGCGAATCATCACCACAATACCGGGCATCAGCAGTAAACCACGGTTGCCAATTCCAGCCCTAAAGTACTTCACTCTAGAGCACATGTGGAATTGCTACCCTAACCACAAGCATATCTACACTGATGGATCGGTGACGGCCATCATCTGCTGTCGGAATCTGGGTTCCATCAACGCGCACCACAATTGCGGCCAGGTTAAGCCACAAAACAACGTCGACGACCTCAGAACTTGCTCTCTTGCGCTCCGCATTGCAGTACATTCTTGGGCAAGAAGCTTCTGTGTGGGTGATTTTCACAGATTCACTGGCGGCGCTTCAGCAACTAGCATCATTCACGCGCGAACAACTGACCCGCGAAATACACACCCTGCATACACAGGCTGCCAGCATGCTTCACGAGGTAGTGTTACAGTGGCTACCTGGACATTGTGGGGGGAATGCGAATGTGGTGGCCGACGAAACAGCTTGCGCGGCCCATACCCAATCTAGTGTCATCATCCCGATTCCTTTCTCTCGACGTGACGCCGCGGCACTTGCGTACTCCGTGGCGCGGCAGTCACAACTCTCCATATGGATGGACGGAACAAAAGGGGTATTATCCCTTATACAGAATTGATCCCGCCTGCACTTTTCGAATGCCGTGTGGCCTGGCAAAGCGTGACGAAGCTGTCGTTCACTGCATTCGCCTCAACGTCGCTTTTACCAGCCACTACTTGCACAAGACACGCCGAGTTGCCTCCCCTCACTGTCAAGTATGCAGTGTCCGTGAGGACATAGAACATGTGCTGTGTGTGTGTCCCCGTTATGACACCCCGCGGCTAACCTGGAAGACAACTTTGGGACTGCGTGCTGATGCACCATTGAAGCTTTGTGACGCCATTGGTCTTTGGCACTCAACTGCCGCGGCAACATGGAGTACACGGGCTTTGGTGTCATTTCTGCGTGACTCCGGCCTGAACGAAACTCTGTGAATGTTTGCCTTAACTTCACTTCTTTTTGTGCGCCGTGCGCATGATCCTGCATTTGTCAGTTTGTGTGCTTATTTGCTTTGTAGTGTCTGTATGAGTTTTTGTGTCTTCGTTTCTTTTCACTTTCGCACATCTCATGTTCATCTGGAGTAGCAAGCCAAGCTCGGTGCCAGACTGACTTCTCTTCATTCATTAAAGACATTCCTCCTCCTCCTGTTTTCAATAGCATTTGGCAATGATAGGGCTGAAGGCAAGCAGTGCGCGAGAAAGAACTGACAGAAGAACACACTTTTTTTCACTTCAGTGAGCGAGTCGCATTTTGCCTGCAGGGTAATAGTTTCGGCTAACAGGTTGTATTTTCTCTGCAGGCGAGTAGTTATAATTAATGGAAGAGTATGGCGCCACTCACATTTCTGTATAGCTTTTGGTGGTGCCAAAACCTAACAATTCTTTCCCGCCTGGTATTAAGGCGACAGCCTGAGGTGCCCCATCGTGCAAAAACGTGGAGATATTGTTTGCTTTAGGAAATGGCATCGTTGTTAAAAGAACAACAAAGAACCTTACGAAATGTCGCATTTTGCTTTAAAGCGCGCATCTGTATTATTTCGATAAAGTAAATCAATAATTTTGAAACCAAAATGGCACTCATGAAAATTTCTATATAAATCTAACCCGGGTCGTCACAGTACAGCGCAAAATGATTCCCACCCTCCTTGTATATAACTCACCCTCACACCCTATCAAAACACAAAGACCCTTTGAAGTGGCGTAATCCGTTTTCCACCCTTCAAAGGATATATTCGTGTGTTTTTTCTGGATAATAAGGGTGTTACAAACGACAAAAGAGCCTCAAGGATGTTTTCCTTTTTTTGGTAGGTGGAAGGGTGTTAGTTATAGACAGTGATTTACACCCTTAGGGATGCAAGTGATTTTACAGTGCAGGTTCTATTACCACGTCTCCAAGGGTAGAGAAAAAGGTAGCCAAGTATTTACGGTACTGGCGTCATATCGCGTGGAAGGTGATCGTGACGGCACATGAGTGAAACATATACACGCAAGCCTTAAAGACCTATGGTTCTTGGGATGCTGTGGCGTGGAGGAAGTTTTCTAGCCTGTCTTTTTAAGTTACTTGCGGCAGAAGACGAAGAAAGTAAAGCGAAGGAAGAGATCGAAACACGACAACTGGTCTCTCAGCTGGTCCGAGGCTAGCACAGCCCAACATGTTGAAAGAGTAGGGCGTGGAAAATGTGGGGACTGAATTTCAACGCGGCAGGAGGAGGTAAAGTGTTATAAATTAGCGTATTGTTCGGGGTGCTTGGCACTTGCTGGGGAGTGGCGCATACCGTAGAGAAAGGAACAAGAAGGTGTAAGGAGGAGGAGGAGGAAATAACTTTATTTAGTCCAAAGAAGAGGCCTATTCAGGCCCGTGGCGCCTTAGACGACGGCCAAGATATCATGCCTCCTGGCGGCGTCTTCGGCCCTTTGAACGGCCCACTGCTGGATGTCAGGGTTTTCGCTGCGTAGCACGGTCTCCCATTGCTCTTTACTAGTCATAATAAATGTGCCTTTGGTATTGCTGAAATCTTGTTTCTGAATACTGGGGCATTCCCATAACATGTGTGTCAAGCTTGCAATTTCGGGGCAGTGCTTGCATTTGCCGTCGTGAATATCCGGATGGAAGTGCCTGTAAAGGCCTGCATTAGGATACGTGTTCGTCTGGAGGCGTCTCCACGCGACTTCTTGCTTCTTGGTGACCGAGGGGTGGGCAGCCGGGTAGGTTCGTCTTTCCCCTTTGTAGTGTTCGAGCACGTCTCGGTAAGTACAGAGGCGATCCTTGGCGTTGTCCTTTGATTGTGAGCCGGGTTGCGGGGGCTCTCGGTGGGTAAGATCTCGAGCAGCCTCGTTGGCCCGTTCATTGCCTTCTAGTGCCGCGTGTGCGGGTGTCCATATCAACTTGGTTGTGGCATTTTGATTTGTCTTGCGGCGGGAAAGAACCCTTAGCGCCACGCCGGAAATTCTTCCTCATGCGAATTTGCGGATCACTGGCTGGGAGTCACTAACGATTTTCCGCGCTTGGGTCGTTGCTAGGGCTAGTGCAATGGCCAGTTCTTCGCCCTCCTCCGGGTGTTTGGTTAGGATGGAGCAGGCGGCTAGAACTTTGCCTGAATGGTCAGTGACGACCGAAGCCATAGCTCCATGTGGTTCGTAAGTGGCCGCGTCTGTATAAACGACGTGCGGATCCTCTCGAAGTTGTTTCTTGAGCGCCTGGGCTCACAGCTGTCTCCGCTTCCCGTTTTATAGCGGGTGCATATTGTTAGGAAGAAGTGGAACGCGGATGCCTTTCCGTAGTTCGGCGGGGACGGAGAGCTTGTCGCCGAAGGTTCTCTCCTATGGAATGCGCAGGCTATCGAGTAGGTGTCTGCCGGTGGCCGTCTTGGTGAGGCGTTTGAGGTGCGAAGTGCGTTGCGCCTCGATGAGTTCTTCGAGCGTGTTGTGTACACCCAACGCGTCGAATTTCTCGTTTGGGGTACATATTGGTATCCCGAGGGCTTGCTTGTGTGCTCTCTTGATGAGGCTGTTGATTTTCTGCTTCTCTACCTGTTTGAGGGGTAGGAACGAAGATACATATGTAACCCTGCTAATAACGAAGGCGTAGACGAGCCTTAGCAGCGTCTGTTCTTTCATGCCCCTGTTCTTGCTGGCAATCCGCGTAATTAGTCGCGTGATTTGGTGGGCTGCCTTTTCTAGGTATTGCACGGTCTTGCCATTGCGTGTGTTAAAACTTTACAGATCCTAATCATCGCTGCACCAAAAAGATCATTATCATTGGTGCCCGTATTCGCGTGAACATCGAATATGATGAAATTATCTATATCATATTCCGATTACACCATGAACTGGAAAACAAAAAATGCGGCGCCACAGACCAGTGCCAAAGCATCAAGAAAGTGCATTCATTGACAAACTTCAGGAGTTTTTTACACGGACTGAACTGTGCTATGGCCAACATGATTTGGAAAACTCTGACGAAGAAGTGTCTATGACAGAAAACGCATGTCCATCCCAGTTCTTACCGCAGACATGACCTTACTGGTTAGACATGACCTTCAAACCAAACATTTCTTGCTTTTATGCTCATTTGTGATCCCGAGTGAGACAGTGTGCTCACCAAATCTTGTCTCAAAGTCACAAGCACCGTATGCCGTATATATTGAGCATAAAACCCCAACTTCTGCTCCGCAAGAATTGAAACGGCAAGAAAAGACGAACGGGACCCCGATGGTTTTCCAGCACATGCAAAGAACATTGCCGTTGCAAGTACCGGACAAGGAACTCTAACTATAACAGTCCGCGGCAGACGCCGTTCAAAGAACAAAAAGGCACCGGTCCAAGACTGTCGAATCATCAATGTGCAGAGCTTCAGAAACAGGTGGAAGGCTCGAAGAAACTGTTGTCCGGCCGCAGTGATGAAAGCTGAGCAACTTGCGTCAGAGTACAAAGTACAAGACCGTCGAAGACGGGCTTCGCGTTTCAGACTGGCTGCGTCGCCTGCGCCGACATTCTGGGCGTGTCTTGAAAAGACGTCACCTGTGACAGTCCCACCTTTTGGCTGCCCCACCGTATCGGACCGGAAGGAACTTATCGTAGTTAATGAACGTGAACCGATCATGGCTTCTTTGTGTCCGGGGAAGGTGTTAAAACTTTATAGATCATCATCACCGCTTCACCGATGAGATCATCAACATCGCTGCCCATATTCGGGTGAGCAGCTCTAGCTCGAGCGGCTTCATCTTCCTCATATCGCAATCATTGTCAAATAGAAACACCACCTTTTCACCAGGACGTCGCGGCCCTTGGTCTCCTCTGTTATTTTACAGAAAGTATTTAAGTGTGTGAGCCGAAGAATACGTAGTTACATGGTTGATTTGGCTAGCCTCGTACCAGCTGATAGACCAGTTGGCATTGATGAACCTGGCCTGGGACATTGTTAACACTTATTGTTATGTTTTAATAAGTTTTGTTCCCGCTTTATCTCTATGTACTAGTAAAGATATGGATTAGTATCAGCACGGAAAGTCATGTTTTCCCCATTCAAAGCTCCGAAACAGATTTCAGTGCTCTGGGTATTTTTCTCCTATGAGCATCTTTTTCGGGAGGCTCTGAAAGCTTTTCTAACAAGGGCGCAGAAATGAACAAAAACATGTCAACCTAATATATAAGTTATACTTTGTACAAAAGTGTTGCAACCCTTTTTTTAACCCCAGAGAATTCCTTGACATTTGAGCTTTGGGCATTATTTTCCGAACACTGATACGTCTTTCGCAACCATTCGACGCGCACAGCGTGCCGTCAACAAACACTTTGTTGGATAGTGTTACTTTTATGCCGTGTTTGTTTATGATCCACATGATCGAGCAGGGGGAATTGAGTTGTACTATCTGCATTGAAAGGTGCACGCTGTGCGCAACTCCCCGGACACTGAATATGGTAGACGTGCTAGCGGCAAGGGAAAAGACATTTTAAATTAAGGCACCGAGTGCTGTATAAAGTACCACGGAAAGAATCCCTGTTGTGGACAACAATTTAAGCCACATTATTCAAGACGTTACTTGCTTAAGTCCCAATTCGAAGTTAATGATGCAATCACGGGAATCCACACCTAGTGCAAGAGCACTTTGTTTTGGAATCCTTAGTTACACAGTTCCTTTCGTGCCTTCTCCACATTTGAGGCGGCAGTCATTCCTTGCTGCTTTATTCAATGCCAGTTATCTTTTCTTTCTTCCTTCCTTTCTTTCTTTCTCTCTTTTTTTCTTTCTTTCTTTCTTTTCCCTTTCTTTTTCCTCTTTCTGTCTTTCTTTCCCTTTCTTTTTCTTCCTTTCCTCCTTTCTCTCTTCCTTTCTTTCTTTGTTTCTCGCCTTCTTTCCTACCCCCCTTCCTTCCTTCCTTCCATCTTTGCACAAAAAATACGTTTACGTTTATGGGTATGTATAGCTAATAATGAGTTATTCCTGTAAAATTTGCTTCACGCCACTTCCACTACTTAGGGCGCGGGTTCGATTCCTGGCCGCGGCAGCCGCCTTTCTGATGAAGGTGAAAAACAAAAATGCCCATGCGTACGAGATTTCGGCGCGTGTTAAAGATCCCCAGGTGGTCAAAATTATTCCGGAGCCTTGCACTACGGCGCGCCTCATCGCCTGCGTTGCGTCTGCGCGTGAAACCCTTCAATCAATCAACATCCACTACTTCTGTACAACCGTCAAGTCTTGGTTCTGGACACACCGCTGCTGAAGGGGCAAGGACATTTCCTGAAAGGTCACGGTGGTATCAACTCTAAATGGACCAAAATGTCTTCCTTTTCGAGACCTGAATCCCGAGCCCGTAGGCGGTGACTAATGTTCAGCAAGGGACCATTTCAGCGCACCGAACAAAAAAAAGGAGAAGGATAGGGTATAGCGAGCCAGAAAATGGAAAAGAAAAGAGCAAAGCCGTACACGACGCTTTTGTTGCGAAGCACTTATTGCGGAACAAAGAATTGGTCGTCCTCTTTTTCGACGCACGTTTTTCTATGCCCGGCCACAACAGCACTCCCATTTTTCAATTTGCCCTTATCTTTGCCTGCGATAGATCAACGGGCGTCTTCCCACAATGGCCGTCGAGTTCCTCCTGCCCACCTCGTTTAATTACGTTATATTACCGGCAATTTAATTATTTTCTTTAATTCCTCGGACACGCCGTCCTCCCAGTATGTTTGGTGTACTACGTCCCATTGCAATAACGTTCACCCATCATTCGACACCTGTGCCCGGGAGTGCTAGCATTTCGAAAGCGCAAGATTAACAAGCCCTCTTCAGGCACTTTTTTGTTCTCGTTGAGGTAAGGGCGGTAGTGCGTCGTCGCACTCATGTTAGTGATCCAATCAAGCGGTTGCCACGACGCAGGCAGACTCCAGTTGATGGAGCATTGTTACAGTGCGGTACACTGTGAAATGATTTGCACCCAAATAATTTTCTATGACTCGCACCCTTACAGCCTAGCAAAAGAAAAACAAAAGAAAACACCCTCAAGGGTATTTTGTCGTTTACAACACCCTCACAGCCCAGCAAAAAGACAATACCTCATTTTAAATGGTGTATTATTGTTAATTACGCCCTGTCAAATGGTACTTTGTTTTTTGATAGGGTGTAAGGGTGTTACACTGTAAATTAATTTACACCCTTTCTGCTTATAGCTAACACCCTTACATCCTATCAAAAAACAAAGAAAGGCATTCTTCGAAAAGGTGTAATTAACGATCAAACACCTTCCATAAGGTGCCCCTGTTACGAAGGCGCGGGTTCGATTGCCGGCCGCGGCGGCCGCTTTTCTGATGGAGGCGAAGACCAAAAATGCCCGTGTGTACGAGATTTCGGCGCACGTAAAAGTTCCCAGGTAAACAAAAACTCCCACCTCCCCTCGCAGGAACCCCTGTGTAGATGCGACGCATAGGGGGTTCACGTTGCAGCGTTGGACAGCGGAGGAACGGCGCTGGAACGATGGAGCGGAGCGGCGCAGGTACCGCGTTTTATAGCGCGCATAACGGTGAGGGGACGCGCCGGCGCCAGTGCGTCTGCCGCGGCTATGACGCAACACATTCCAACACAATCCACTTTAATCCAATCCAATCCAAATCCAAGACAAGCCAAGCCAAGCCAAGTTAAGCCAATCCAATCCAATCCAAGCCAATCCAAGCCAATCCAATCCAATCCAATGCCCCTCGCGAAAGAGTGTTCGCTATCGGAGAGGACAAGGGTGAGCGGCGGAGAGCGCAGCTGGCGCGGCGAGGAGAATGGGGGAGGGGCGGACGCTGACGACGACAACGCCGGATGCAGGGACAAGGCGGGTGAATGATATGCGTTGCATCTAAAATTATTCCAGAGCCCTCCACTACGGCGCGCCTCATCGCCTGCGTTGCGTCGGCGCGTTAAACCCTACAATCAATACATCCATTCACATGTTTTTGCTAAGGTTTGAGGGTGCTATAAACGACAAAATGCCATTCAGGGTGTCTTTCTCTCCGTTTGTCTTTTGCTAGGGTGTAAGGGTGTTTGTTATAGACGGCGATTTACGCCTTTGAGGGTGTAAATTATTTTACGGTGTAGGTATATAGACAAAAAAGGGTGTAAAGCGTTTCACAGTGTAGATGTGGTGGGAAAAACTAGTGTAAATGGTGTCAACCTTCGTTATAACCGAGTCCTTGAGACAGCATACTTGCTCCGTCATGGTTGATACTTTCTTAAGAAAGGAGATTATTAGTTCTCAATTCGTTGCAGTGTATACCATGGAAGACTTCGAAAAAAAAACGCGATATTTCGAATAAAGCGATTTCGTTACAACAGTGGTTTACTTATCTCTACCCGGTTCTAGACTACGCATTTCATTTTTCAGCTAACCGCCGCACAAGCTAGGCTAGCCATCTAGAAAAAATTTGATGTCACTAAAAATAAATGACGCTTACTCACTTAAAAAAGAATGGACGCTCAATAAACGAAGAGCTTTCAACCCGCTTGCGCCGAAGCGTATGGTCTTGAACCAGGGTTATGTAGGTCGGAAAAAAGGAGAAATCAAGAAATTTAGAACAAGCGGAGAAAAAAACTGAGAGGATTAATTACCTAATGAGTTGCAAATTTTTGTGTTTTAATGCCCTGAAGCTACGGTTGAGGTATTAGGGCTATTGGGACGACACCGGAGTAATTTGATCACATGGGTGTATTTAGGACGCACCAAAATCTCCACAAACGGGCGTTTTTGTTTTTACCCTGTATCGGGACAATGGCCTCCGCAGCCAGGACCGAATCCGCCTTCTTGAGCTCAGCAGCACAACGCGTTAGCCACTGAGCCACCCCGTCGGATAAGCAAAACCTCCCAAAACAGGAATGAGCAGTGGAAAGGTCAGGGAAAGAAACAAATAAATGCGTAAATAGGAAGGAAGGAAGGAAGGAAGGAAGGAAGGAAGGAAGGAAGGAAGGAAGGAAGGAAGGAAGGAAGGAAGGAAGAAAGGAAGGAAGGAAGGAAGGAAGGAAGGAAGGAAAGAAGGAAGGAAGGAAAATGAATAAAGGAAGAATTATGAAAAAAAAGGAGCAAGGAAACAGGAAAGTATTCAAGAAAAACGGAAAACAGGATCATCTCGGGAATAAAATGAAGATGCACAGTGTGCGCGGGTGCGGGTGGCATGGTGAAGTGGAGTGAGACGTTCGCCATGAATTATTCTCCTGTAAAATATTTTCGCACATCTTAGTTCTATTTGCGTACGGAATATGTTACTCTATACGAACGGGGCAGCCGCTAGCACGTTTTGTTTTAAAATATTTCGAATATCTCTAAAGTTGTTTCGGATACCCTTTTCGTATATGGCGAGGTCCCCATTTGTGTTGTCTATCTGACGAAATGGCGCACTTCTTAAACCGTAGCAATGGGACCAATCACGATGCAGAACGTAAAATACGCTACGACGCAAAGAAATGCACAATTAGAGTAGAGAAGAGAGTGAATAGACTGCATGAAAAATATCCTTGTACGGGATGAGCGGCAATCGGAAACAATACAGCTGAAAACAAGAAAGATTAGGACTGCAAACATAACAAACGGTTTTTTTCGACCATGATAAGCACTTACCTACTCACCTCACCAAATTTATTTCAGTGCTGTGCCGAGTAATTTTTAAAACAATGAATTACTTTTCCCCTCCAATTATCAACCCATCATATCTGTGACCAGTTTTCGTGGTCTTTATTTTTTCGGTCAATCTTAATTTCAGAACCCGGGCTGTGGGTACCCCGTATGTTCTAGTTTATTAAGGCAAAATAAGGCGCTATTAACTACTCCAACCAATCCCGCTACCGAGTAGAGCAGTGTGTTCTAGAGCAAAACGTAAGAGCAGCCGCGATGGCCTGGTTATCAAAAAAGGGGACAGTTAAAAAACCGGAAAATGTATTCTTGTGCGCTGCGAGGTTTATTCGTTATGTAAGGCTGTGACCTGTCAGAGGACTGAGCTGCGAACGGTAGCGACAGGTTTGCCGCCCTGATCGCATGGTTCTTCTCTTATTGGCATGAAGGAAATTAATAACGGTTGAAGGAGAGGTAAGATAAAAGCGAAACCTGCCTGATTACAGAATAACAAAAGGAAAATTTTGTTCACATGTGACAAAACATTTAAAAAAATTTTGTGGTTTAGCTTTGGTTAACTCTACTTTAACGAAATCTTCGCTGCCATGGCTAGGTGCATTCTTGAAGTGTGGTCGAAGTGTTGTTTCTAAATTATATACAGACATATTTGCAATGAATACAGTCCTTATTCATCATCTTTTTTTGCCTCATGGCGTTTGTCAAGCCTCACCGCTGAATGAGGGACCAGAGCTGGATGTTCGTATTCCTCCATTGCACACGGTTCGCCGTCCCACGTTGCCTCCTGGCCTTGCTTTGTGGCGCGCGCTTATCGCTGCGGCTCCGGCCTTTTCGCTTTCCTCCGCCAGGTGTCGACACGGGCTTCGCTCACGTCTTCGTTCTCTCCTCGCCTATCTCTCCCCTGCCGCCTATCTCTCCCGGCCATCGGGCCGCTGCCCGGTAACGCGTGCTTGCGGAAGGGGGTGTGGTTTGACCTATACTTCTCAAGGTCAAAACTGGTCACCCCGCGAAGTCTATCTGAGGTAGCGTAGTGCAGCTTGCGCTACAAAAAGGACGATGAGAGTTACAAAAGGCTGTGGCGCAAGAAATGAAGAAAGCGTAGCTTAGTGCAAAAGGAGAACCATTAATAGCAGTCGATCATCAACTTTGATGGTGGCGTAGACTCGTGGAGTTCCTGGATAGAGACCAAGTGCCCGAAAAACATAACGGTATGAAAAGCACAGCGGAGGAGACCGAGAGGAAAGATGGAAGCCAGGAAAAGCTCAGTGGATAAATCATGTTCAGTAATGATCATCCTTTAAACATTGACATATGCGGGTACGTCTTTGGCAGCGTTGCGCATGCACCGTTGATCGTCCTGCCGCATGCGTCAGTTACTGCTGCGCTCCAACGGTTCAGTTGGTAAAATGGTTGTTCACGCTACTTTTGCATGGCTAATTTTATCCCACTCCAATTTCATAATTGTATACGCGGCCAGTCCCGCTTTAATAGGGGTCGTCGACAGTGATCCAGCTGCTCATGCACAACAAAGTTCACGACTTGCCTTGTTATTATCAATGTTTAGAGAACAAAATTGTCTATTCATGGTTGAGAAACTACAGGCATCGCAAAAATCTTTTTTATCATCGTGAAGGAAAGTGTCCTTTTATAGTACCGTAGCAGTTCATTTCTTGAAAGCAAGAACCTTCAAAAAACAAATCTGTGTCCAAGCATGCCCGCACTCACGCAATTCCAAGCAAGCCCACACTTAAAACGTAAGACAAAAACGCAAGTCGAACATTCTATTTAGAAAGCAAAAAGGCAACGATAACGGCAATTCAAAAATGCAAGAACGAATAAAATCATACCTTCTAAGCGTCGAACACCAAAAACGTTTAGGATAAAAGTTTGTAACCGACACGTTTAAGGAGATCGGGGAAGGTAACACTTCCCTCTGAGTCTATTACAAGCCGGTATACTCATTACACAACATTACTAACAACAACGACAACAACCTGACGCATGCCATAAACGGAAGCCCTAGTATTTAGACGAAATTTTGAAGCAATAAAAAAAGTTGGACGAGGTTGCGCTTGCTTCTATCTCAACACCAATAGGAAGCCTCGGATAATTGTTGTCAGAGCAATCTCCCTTAATTATCAAAGCTTAGCGACGTCTTCAGCTCCCTCTCTGACCAAACCCTGAAGTCCCCATAAAAGAAAGGAATGTCTAAAATTACCGCACAAAGCTGTGTGTGAAATGTATTACCATACCCAAGGGTAATTTTTTCGTTATTTTTGTTTTCGTTTTTTCTCCCCCTTTTAGTTCACCGTCGAGCCATTCAGCTGTGTCAGATATCCGCGCGGATGGATCGAAAGTCTTTCATTAGGCAATTACTGATTAACAAGCTAGCAGCGACAGTATCCGAATCTGCATTTCAGCGTACTGAGCACGACCGCGGCTTGAAGAATTCAAATCTTCGGCCAACATGGGGCCCGCCTGAAAGCCATCTCGTTAAGAAAGCGAGCTAGATCGAATTTGCCTTAGCGGATTAGGGAGCTCAACACTCCACCAAGCTTCAAATAGGTTCTTTACGCGCAGTTTCCCGCCAAAGGCATAAGATAAGCTTCGCTCACACAAACAAAAATAAAGAGGAACGTTCGAGGTGCTAGCTTCTTCCGTTGTTATCGTACGGCACATGAGTCCCAAGGCCTATAGATAGACATGCCCCGATGGTTGGGAAAACTTAGAAGTAGTGACGCTCCATTTAAGAAGGGATATATTCTTGTATGTGTTTTTAGAGCAAGTCAAGTGAAGGGTGGCAATTTTTTTCTCGCTGTAGTAAAGGAATTGAGAGCCAGGTTTAGGCTTAGTTAACGCAACACCGAAGCCTTCCTTTGCTTCATCCTTTCGTATCATTTTCAACCCCTTGCATGCAACCGTCCTCCCTCTCGGGAGGACCTTTCTAATTTGATTTACGGGCTAATGCCCTCTTTGTTTTTTCCCTCGTTCTTTTCCGCGCCGGGTTCATTAACGTGAGGACCTGACGATGGCTCGTCTTATCTGACTAGATCGTTAATAAGGCAACAGGCACGCTTCCTTCTCCCTCTCTTTTTTTAATTCTTCCGTGTATATATTTAGGCGCGTCCATTTTCCTTTTATTTTAAACTAGACTTTTTTGGAACACGCCATTCCTAAGCTTCCTTTCTTACATTTTGTTCACGCAAACGCCCCACTTCCTGCGCTTTTTTTTTGCTATGATTCTTCCTTTTTGCGCTAGAATGACCTAGGTATATTCTTTTATTCTAATTTATGACTTTATTGTTTTATTTACACCATTTCAGTTATGTCTTGTTTTGGAAGTCACCCCACGCTCGCTCTTAATTTAGTGGCGTGAGGTAAGGGCGTTTCATTTTTCATTTGAGTAACGGGCTGTATTTTATAACGTGTATCCCTTTCTTCCTGGTGGGTTTTATAGGAAGCCTCATTGCTCGGTTTCTCCGCCGCTTTTAATGCGCAGAGGGTAGGTTCTAGTAATGAATCTTTGTACCGACCGGTGTCCTTTTTACCCATTTTTTCTATCTATCTATCTATCTATCTATCTATCTATCTATCTATCTATCTATCTATCTATCTATCTATCTATCTATCTATCTATCTATCTATCTATCTATCTATCTATCTATCTATCTATCTATCTATCTGTCTGTCTGTCTGTCTGTCTATCTATCTATCTATCTAGACCCGCCGCGGTGGCTCAGTGGCTAAGGCGTTGCGCTTCTGAGCACGAGGTCGCGGGTTCGATTCCCGGCCGCGGCGGCCGCTTTTCTGATGGAGGCGAAAAGCAAAAACGCCCGTGTGTTCGAGATTTCGGCGCACGTTAAAGATCCCCAGGTGGTCAAAATTAATCCGGATCGCTCCACTATGGCGCGCCTCATCGCCTGCGTTGCGTCGCCGCGTTAAACACCACAATCAATCAAATCAATATCTATCTATCTATCTATCTATCTATCTATCTATCTATCTATCTATCTATCTATCTATCTATCTATCTATCTATCTATCTATCTATCTATCTATCTATCTATCTATCTATCTATCTATCTATCTATCTATCTATCTATCTATCTATCTATCTATCTATCTATCGGTTTGGCTGTCTGTCTGTCTTTCGTTACAGCTCAGTCGCATGGTTATAAAGCATCTAAGCCAAACGCCTTAGATGCGCCATTACGTGGATAACCTTCTCTATTGTAGCGTAAGCTACACTGGCCGAGGTTGAGGAGTTTCGCGTGGGCCGTGAAGGGCCGTACTGCGCAAGCACGAAGAGCATGAGATTGGATTGGATTGTATTTGGATTAGATTGGATTGGCTTGGCTTTGCTTGTATTGTATTTGGATTGGATTGGACTGGAAACAAATTGTATTGTATTAGAAATCCAATGCAATATAAGTATGGGTGTGTGGAGAATGGGGTCTCCACATTCGCCAGTGTGCGCATTCCAGAGCAGTGACGTCATAGCCGCGGAAGACGCACTGGGGCCGTCGCGTGCCCAGCTGTCGGCTCCGTTGCGCAGTAGCCAAGTCTGTCACTGCGCTGGAGCCGCTTGATAGCCGTTCCGCGCGTATCCTGGAGACCCGTGCTGCTCATGCGGGAGGAGCAGTCACTGGACTTGACTGGACTGGATTGGATTGGACTGGAAATCGTTTTAGCAGCAGTAAGCATAATAATCAGCTAATCCTAGACAAGCAGGAAACCTAAGAATATTCAGCTGAACTTTAGCTCACGCTACGTATATCCTCGCATAGCCGAGCTAAGCCACTGCTAATCTTTATTGCTGTTATCCGGTGCGCAAAATGGCTAACGCTGTAAACAAAAAATACAATCAAATTTTAGTACATACTGGACAAAAACACGGGTCTCCAGTGCAAATCCCGGTATGTGAAAAATTCGTTATCTTCCCATTGCCTCTGCACATTGCTAGAGGCCAAACACAAGCTAAACCAGTGTGTGTAGCGTGACAGGGGCGCTTGACACCACGTGGGTAGAACAGGTGTATTCATCCCCGCTGATTCTGCGATTCCCGACAACCTGGGGCGTGTGTCACCCATCAGCCTTCGTGTCGAAGTACCTTGCGCCAAATAACAAGGAAACCAAAGCGAAGAAAGAGACGCAAACGCGGTGTAGCCGTAACGCATCCTGTCGTGGTAACCCGCGCCGACAGACGCACAAACAAAAGCGAAGAAAAATAGCCAGATGTGATGTAGCATTAGTCAAGTCGATGAAGTAATAAAGTATCGCCAGGCTTTCGCCTTTAAAAAAAGTAAGCACATTGCAGTGCCCGAGCATTTCTTTCATCAGAAGGTCTGACTCTCACTTCACACATTATGTAAATAAATTGAAACTGCAGAAAGACCCAGATAGTGCCCACGCACGTATGAACTGCCGCAGCTTCGCCAATCGTAAATGCTGTAAGCACGTGTGCCGCGCTCTTCTAATGGCGTTGGTTGGTAACACGGCTCCTTCATTCACTCTACGCCCCACAAAAAATGGCCGCTGCTTAGCTCAGATAACCTTGGATACTCAAAGCAAAAGCTTGGCTTATTGTGGTTTAGTCCTTGTTTCGCTTGGTTAACCTTTCAAGTTGCTGTATCACGAAACACGGCTCAGAATCGTTCGGTCCCGTGGAACGCTCACAGAAGGAGGCCCGGCCTGACTTTCATTCAAGGCAAACGCGACGTTCCTCTACGCAAGACGAGCCCGTAGCCTGAGACGACCAAGCGGCGCATGCGTGGGAGGCTGCAGGGTTGGTCTGTTGCCTATCAGCTGAGCGGCCGCAGCCGCAGCTGCCGCCGCCTGTTAGTTGACCAGAACATGAAAACAGGACCTTGTGCTCACGCCGAAAGCAGAACCACAGAACCACAGAACCACAGAGTCAGGTGAGGCACTGAAAAGGGTGTGTCGCGAGGTGTTTGTCTGCGGTCCAAGGAAGGTGAACTTGCGCATCCACGACGAAACCGCTGGACGAGAGTAATAAAGCTCTGCTTTAAAACAAACCACACCGGAAAGAATCCCGTCAAAAGCCGCTCCTTGAGCAAGTTCAGCCTATCTTCTGTACAACCGGTTTTAATGCGAAAGCTTTAAATGGTCCTTTAAAAGAAAAGGCCGGCTTCGGACGTCCATAACAGATAAACTGCTCCTTCCGAAGCATTCCACATCGTGAAGCATATGGAAATCGGCCATCATGTGGCATTCCCGCCACCTTAGCCCCCATTATCTGGCCTTATCCCAGCCACTCTGACGAATCGGGTTGCCATGGTTGCCACCAGGCTAAAGACAGCGGCTGCCAGTTCCCCGTAACAGAACTTGGTCCAAATAAATTTTATTTTTCTCTTTCTCCCTCTGGACACCGGACGCCGGCTTTTTTTCTAAATACACCCTCTGAAGCATTCGCTGTAATAAATAAATAAATATATTACCGCCCCTTCCCAGAGAAAGCTTAGAAGAAGCTCGAAAGCTTTCTGGCGTCAAAACTGCGTCAAAAGTGCGTCTAAATCATCCATAAAAGTTCGTCCAATCAATCCTCAAAACTTCAAAGACTCAAATCGCGCACGAAGAACGAACGCTGAGTAAGCGAATCTACAAATGATGTAATTGTATACCGATGCGTAGTTTATGAGATGAAGGTATACTATAGGGACCGGGCAGCTGGACGGGTGGCGCCACCACTCGGCGCTGCCCTCGTTACTGGAATTAGCTACCGCATTGGACTACGCAGCCTTCCGTTGCTTTTCTGGAGTTCACTTGTGTGCTTTTAATGCTTAGGTGATGCTGTGAGCGGATATGATCGGTGAAGCGAAGTTTAGGCGGATGTGTTGGGTTTTTAGATGCCCTAACGGCTACGTAAACTCGTTGGGCGCTTCTAAGGCTGGGTGCGGGCCTCATTGACGTGGACGCTTTTTGCTCTTTGGCTCCAGTGGATTGGAGTACGATAAGATTTAGTAGTATTAGCATATTCATTTCTACCAGTTTTGTATATTTCCTCTGGGATCAGTGATTACAGTTTACACACCAGCCTTAGCGGTGGGATACCTGCATACGTTTGCATTGAATAGGGAGGCACTCACGTACGAATACGATTACCGTGTGGTCGTGTAAACGTCGCAGCTGTTTAGAATTTCTTTCTGTGCCCGTGAACTTTGTGCCGTCTGTTTTCATGAGTGACAGCATTGAAGCCTGAGATCTCAAGCGGAACTCCCGCCTTTGTACGGGTCATTGTAGCGAGAGTCAAAGTAATTCAACCACCCAACAGCGCCAGCAACAAATCCTTCCTCCTCCTTCCCGAATTTACTCCCTGTGTCAAATAAAAGATGGCCCCGATAGACGGCCAAGTCGTCAAAAATATGACTGAGGGATAACGTCAACCTATGTTTTTAATTATTTGCCAAGTACCTTTGCTGAGCATTCTTTGCCGAGTACCTCAAAGCAAACCGTGTAATGCCTTGCCAATACATTTATCGTTATAAGAGTAGATGTAAACCATTGAAAGAAAAAAACTAAAATCAAACACAAAAAAAGACACAATTTGGACAGGAACAGCCAAATGTGGCAGCCACCTTCCGTTGCAGAAAACACAAAAAAATAAAAATATACTAAATATGATTTAGTAAACCACGGTTCTACGGAATCGTGCGCTTCCATGCGTGTGTAAAAATAAAAGAAAAGAGAACTGAGGCTAAATTGGCGTGCATTCTGATCCCGCGCTCTCACGAGATTAGCTCCCTGAATTTTGGCATTTAATGCCTCCGAGAAAACGCAAGGTTGGGGAAACAGAAGAAACTCATTATAATATTTGCGCATTAACTAACAATTCTCAACATTTCTGCACTTTTTTATGCAGTGGGCTTTCTGTGGTCCTCCTACAAGTAACAGCGGTTCAAGTGCAGTGCAAGCGCGCCGTTCCTGCTTATTCAAACGTAAGTGGCAGCTTGCGGTAAAACGCGACCGAAGCAACCAGTTGTGAAACTGTAGGCAGATTTTTGTCATCTTCTGTCTTTCGTCGTTGAACTACGCAGTGATTGTTTAGAAAAAACTATAAACCAACTAGCCAGGAACGAAACTTATGACTAATAAAGCAATGTCTTTACACGTTAAGCAATAACATTCTACTGACATGCGGTATTAGGTAACTGCCCTTTGGTTCCCGGTACCTGAGCTTCGCGGTGACGGTGGTGGCGGTGGCGCCGGTATCCACGTAACCAAGTGAGTGAACGAGGCAGCGAAGGCAGAAAGAAAACGGATAGGAGCGTCTGGCCAAAGTGTGAGGGGAAGGGCGGCACGCGCTGCTATGGCTTCATCTCTCTCCCTGCCTCCCCCTCACACTATCGCCATGCGTCGCCGCCGAGGAGCTGCTCATCCGAACCCTGTGACATTTGCGCGGGAAGTTCAAACACGACTTGCAACAACATACTCGGCGGCGGCGACACGCTGCGAGATAACGGCAGAATAGCGCACGCCGCCTTGCGTTCGCTGAGCACGCGATGACTTCCCGAGACGCAGTAGATATGCGCCGTAACCGAGAAGTCTGCTGTTCCCGCTGCGCACAAATTTTGCATTAGGGAGTAGAGTAATCGTCAGTGCTTTTTAAAGACGATAGTCTTTCTTGGGCTACTTAAACCCAGAAATTTTGGTCTGTCTGTATGTCTGTGTGTCTGTATGTCTGTCCGTCTGTCTGTCTGTGACTCGATTCAGCCACCCGGCCAAAGCAAAACAATGCCTGCGCAATAGTCTTATATAGTCACAGCTAAATCTACCCGTCTTGGTCCGGTGTAATGTTCATACTTGTCAACATTGTTGAGGAAGAACAAGACATTACGTAAATATGAGACAACAAATCAATACAGAAGTGATATTTGCAGTGTTCCTTTATAAAAATTCAAACATGCTTGACTTTTGCGAAATTAAATACTTCATCAACTGCAGAAAAAGAATTTACTCCGCCGTCGCCTGCTGTCGCCAGCGCCACTATAGCTTCTGGCGCCATTTTAAGAAATCAACCGGCAACTGTTACGCAAGGTTCCACTAGATAGTTTCCACGTTCTGCTTGCAACGCACGTGGAGTAGGGAAACGCGGTTCTATAAACGTTGAAGTAGGGTGCCTCGATTAACGCGCGTCTTCGCCGTACGGCAGCGTTCGCATCGAGACACCCGGTTCGGAGCAGTGGAACGTGGGAAATTTAAAATGATTTAAGCAAACCTTTGGTGGATTTACCTTGGGAGGAGCGCGACGCAAGAGGAACAACATGAGAGGTGAGCGGTAAAGCGAAGGGAGGCATTTACTTGGCAAAAGTCAATAAAGACTATCGTCTTTTGACGACATTTGCAAAGAAAGGGGCAGATACGCGGCCAATTTTTTATTCTGGAAACGATTTCACGTGGCTGTTGTAAACGTATTTCCGTGAAATTGACCACCATAAGTAATGAGGATACGTAGCGTGTCACGCAGCCTTTTTCTTTTCGGGTAGAGCTCAGAAGGCACCCCAAACTTTGTCTTTCGTTTGTGCACGACGCAGTTTCTTTATCACGCTCCAAAAGGCCAGAGCCGCAGAATGCTTGGATCGGCTTTCTGCGACGGCTTTGCCGGAGGATTTACCTGCAATATGTTCTTCGATGCGCCAAACTGCAAACTGCATGCAGGCAACAACACTGCATGCAAAACTTGAGCGAAGCAACGGCTTTGAACTTCCACATCGACTTCCAGCTTGACGCATTGAGCGGCTTCTGCGATTTGCATACGACGACTGAGCATGGGCGTAAATCACACACACGGCATCCCTCTTAAAGGTCGCCAACACTCTCAAGATTTGCTGATCTCAAGAAGTAGGTGGTGGTGAAAACATTTATTGAACATTTGTTAGCCGAAGAGCAGCCTCTATGAGTGGGGTCCTCAGTCCAGGATTCCAATGGCGGACGCTATCCGGCGGGCCCGCTCGATCAGCCGTTGTCGGTCTTGCGGGGCAGTGCTGGACAGAGAAGCCTCCCAAGAGGAGAGGGTGGGGATGCGTATAGGGGTGAGCCCGTCTGCTGGACGCGGACACTCCCATACAGAGTGGTAGAGGGTGGGAGTGGGGCTCTGCCAAGTTCGGCAGTTGCCAGCGTGTTGGGTGGGGTAGAAGAGGTGTTTGTGGTGTAATTTTGGGACGTGTGTGTCTGGAGCTGTTGTCATCACGTGGCGTCGGCGCAGGATAGGGAGTGGTGGGGTGGAGATAGTGTTTTCCTTTGTGTGCGGTAGTAGGCGAGTGTGAGTGTATAGTTGAGAGGTTCGTGGGATTGGATGATGGAAGCTGATGTCTTGGAGCCACCCTGGATCTGTCTGTCCTCTTCCTCTGACGCCCGGTGGGTCATTTGTCGGGCGAGCGCGTGTGCGTGCTCATTTCCAGGAAGGGAGGCATGGCCAGGGGTCCAGACGATACGAATGAAGGGAAGCTTGGATGGATCGGAGTGTCGAAGAATGTTGTTTGCTTGGATGGAGAGGATTCCAGTAGAATATGCCCGGCAGGCGGCTAGCGAGTCTGTTATAATTGCCCAGGTATCGTCGTCGTCAGCTTCCGCGGGTCAGGCGGTGGTGATGTAGGACACAGCCAATGCTATGGCTGTTTCCACGGCCACCCTGATAGAATCGGTGCGTACAGAGCAAGTTGTTTGCGCATTGCCAGCAACTGTAGAGCCCACTGCCACTTTAGCGTTGGGGTTGGCTGGATAACTGGCTGCGTGGGTGTGAATCACATCTGGGTCTTGGCCGTACCGGCGGGCTAGCGCTTCGGCTCTGGCACGGCGTCGGCCCTGGTTGGTTTCCGCGTGCATGTTCTTGGGGAGCGGGGCAACTTGTAAACGTGCACGACGGACAGGGGCGAGGGCCACAGGGTTTGGTGGGAGAGGTGACGAGGGCTCGGGGTATCCCAGGCTGGCGAGCACGTGACGACCGGTGTGGGTGGTGCTAAGGCGGATAAGCTGACCAGCTCGTTGTGCCTCAATAATTTCCTCTATCGTGTTGTGGACACCCAATTGAAGGAGACGTTGTGTAGAAGTGTAGGGGGGGAAGTCCCAGGGCTGCTTTGATTCCCATCCGTAAGGCAATGTTGAGGCGCTGGAGTTCGGAGCGCCGCAAATTGTGGAAGGGTACGTGGTAGGCAAGGCGGCTGATGAGTAGGGAATGAACTATGTGGAGGGTGTCTGCTTCCTTGAGGCCGGCGCGTCTGTTGGAGATGCGACGGATCATGTGCGTGATTTGCGTGATTTGGGTTTTGAGGAGGTGAACTGTGTGCGTAGCGCGGCCGTTAGACTGTAGATGGAGGCCTAGGGCTCGGACTCGGGTGACGCAGGGGATCAAATTACTGGTAAGGTAAACTGATATTTCTGGCTTGGCTACTGGTCGCATGCGGGGAGGCAACACAAGAAGAACGGACTTCTCCGCTGCGCAAGACAGGCCCCCCAGAGAGGCATAGTTCAGAACTACATCTGCTGCGTCTTGCAGTGCGTCCTGTATTTGGCCGTCCGATCCGCGTGTTGCCCACATGGTCACATCGTCCGCGTACAGCGCGTGGTGAAGCTCTGGAATTCCGTTGAGTAGAGGAGCCAGCTTAGCCATGGCCACATTGAAGAGTATCGGGGATAGAACTGAGTCCTGCGGCGTTCCTCTTCCAGTCAGTTGAAAGGGTGGTGAGCGGTGCTCACCTAACCCTATGGTGGCTGTCCTATCAGCCAGAAAGGCTCTGACGCAATTGTATGTGCGTTCTCCACAATTTGATGATGCCATATTGTCAAGAATGAGGTCGTGTGCGACGTTATCAAACGCACCTTTTAGGTCTAGTGTCAGGACGGCGCGTGTTTGGGCTCTGCTGGTATGATTCAGGATGTCGTGCTTGAGTTGGAGGAGCGCATCCTGTATGACCAGGTGGGAACGAAAACCGAACATTGTGTCGGGGAAAAAGTGGGTGGCTTCGAGATGTGGTTGCAGCCTAGCAAGAATCATATGTTATAGAAGCTTGCCCAGACACGAAGTAAGGGAGATGGGGCGGAGGTTGCCAAATGAAAGAGGTTTGCCCGGTTTGGGTATCAGGATGATGTCCGCGTGCTTCCATTCCTGTGGTAGAGTGCCCTTGCTCCACGCATCGTTGCAGTAAGCCGCCAACTGGGTTATGGCGCGGTCGTCCAGGTTGCGAAGTAACTTATATAATATGCCGTCCGCTCCCGGTGCTGTGCTTTTTCTGAGGTGTTGAAGGGCCGCTCTCACTTCTGCCTCTGTGATGTCAGCATCTAGCAGGGCATTCGTGTCAGAGGTGTCTGGGTAATGCCGATACTGGGGGCGGGGACCAACGCTGATATTGCGCTGTTTCAGTGTAGCGAGAAGGGTATCTTTGGCAAGGTTTTCCCTGTGGAGTATAATGTACGGATGGCTTTCGTGGTTTTTGCTTTGGTCTGCTTGGGGTCGAGGAGACTGCGTAGCAACGACCATGTCTTTGCTGTTCCAAGTGTTCCTTGTAGCTGGTTGCAGAAATTTCGCCAGTTGGCCCGTGTCAACTCTTCTGCGTAGCGTTCGGCTTCGGCGGTGAGCAAGGCGATCCGTTTACGAAGTTTCCGATTGGGCCTTTGCCCTCGCCATCGTTCGCTGAGGCTGCGGCGGGCATCCAAAATATTAACGAGGTGGTTGTCCACATCTGGCATGTGAGCTGTTGTTTTTACGGTTCTAGTAGTGTCTGCCAGATCACTTTGAATTTGTTTAATCCACTCTGGGAGGAAGGAAGAGGCGATTGCTCGGGGTCTCCAGTAGTTGAGGTAGGGTCAGTGTCGGGTGAGCTATCGCCACTCGGTTGGGCACGACGCTTGCGGAAGGCGACCCAGTCGGTGATTGCGACCGATCAGTTGGAAACCTTGGCGCCGAAGCCCGCTATCTCAGTGAAGAGGATGCAGTGATCACTGCCGAGTGTCTCTCCAACGTTTGACAACCTGTGGTTGCTAAGGCCATGGGTTAGAGTGAGGTCCGGACATGTATCCCGTGTAACGCTGTTACCCATGCGAGTGGGCTGGCCAGGTTCTGTAAGAACCGTAAGATGGCACCTGGCTATTGTCAGGGCTAGCTTTCGTCCCTTGGGAGTTTCTGTCATGTAGCCCCAAGTAAGGTGTGCCGCGTTGAAGTCACCCACTATAAGTACGGGGCGCCAAAGCATACGGTTTTAAACACGTGACATCGAATCCCCGGTACCCTCAAAGCAACGGGGTCGCAGAAGCTGCCGTAAAAGCTGACCCTCGAGAAGACGGGCGATGCCTACAAAACACTTTTGGCGTACAGGACGAGCCCGCTCAAGAACGGGTACTCTCCCGCTAAGCACCTAATGGGTAGGAGACTCCGCACTATTTCACCAGCTTCTGCGGACAGCCTAGTCCCCTGCCTCCCGGACAGAGACAGGCTGAGGGCATACGAAGCTGAAAGCAGGAAAAAGCACCAGCGCCACTTCGACATCCGGCATGGGGCACGAGACCTTTTGAGCTTGGACCCCGATACTGAAGTATGGATCGTGGACCTCAAAAAATTTGACACGGTCAAAGAGCATGCGGAGGAGCCGAGGTCCTACTGGGTCGACACGGATTATGGATCTGTTCGCCGCAACAGAACTCACCTGGTCGCAATGCCTCGGCGTGCCAACGAGTTGCAGCAACAAGAGACAGTCTCGCGGAACCCATTGTGCACAAGCAGTGACCATACTCACAGCAAGAGTGGCCGGTGCATGATTCCGCCATCGCGGTTTGAACCGTGACCTTTTTAAAGAGGGGAGGATGTGGGACACTCTTCTGCACTCGCACGTGTACCGCACTGCAAAGAGAATAAAGCTCTCCCACCCCGCGTCGTACCATGCCCTTGACGTCATGCACATGGCGCCGGGCAAGCATTCCTTCCAACATCGTCCGCTCAGGAAGCTCGCTGGCGACGGTAAAGCCTGTGCAGTTTAGTTACCGTTCCCGGTAACTCTCGCGCATGCGCAGTTGACTCCCGCACACACGGTAAACGCTAACGTAAACCCGGTAACGCTATGCTAAAACTCTCTATTGTTCATCTTGCATCACGACGTGTGGGACAGCCAGTTCACAAACACCAAGCTATCCTACACCCATACCCTTAACATCGGCTTCACACCCAAACAACAGTGCATTGCTGGGAAAACATGTATAGAAACAATAACGGACTTCTTCCGAGGACTTTTGTATTTTTTCTGATTTTTTTCGTGCGCTGAATGTTGTCAGTCTGCGCTCGGTCTGCTACCTGAGGCCATCTGCTGAGACCATCTGCCTTAGACATCTTCGCTGTAAAACCCTGCTATTTTCGGACTGATAACATACGCGCTGAATCGATCAGTGAGCTGATTTCAAAACTCTGCTTTCGCTCAAAACAAACGAGGCAAGCAAAAATTGACGAATCCTCGACAAATGCAACCACATATATTAACAAGACAAGGTCGATGAGCGGCTACGCAACATAAAGCGAATAAGGGAGCAGTGTACTCTCCCTACTTTCCGAGGTCGAGGCGAATTTTGGAACGAGTGCTCTGTTGTTCAGATTTGCTGAAAAAAATTGGCCGCGTATCTGCCCCTTTCGTTGCAAATGTCGTCAAAAGACGATAGTCTTTATCGACTTTTGCCAAGTAAATGCCTCCCTTCGCTTTACCGCTCACCTCTCATGTTGTTCCTTTTGCGTCGCGCTCCTCCCAAGGTAAATCCACCAAAGGTTTGCTTAAATCATTTTAAATTTCCCGCGTTCCACTGCTCCGAACCGGGTGTCTCGATGCGAACGCTGCCGTACGGCGAAGACGCGCGTTAATCGAGGCACCCTGCTTCAACGTTTATAGAACCGCGTTTCCCTACTCCACGTGCGTTGCAAGCAGAACGTGGAAAATATATCTAGTGGAACCTTGCGTAACTGTTGCCGATTGATTTCTTAAAATGGCGCCAGAAGCTATAGTGGCGCTGGCGACAGCAGGCGACGGCGGAGTAAATTCTTTTTCTGCAGTTGATGAAGTATTTAATTTCGCAAAAGTCAAGCATGTTTGAATTTTTATAAAGGAACACTGCAAATATCACTTCTGTATTGATTTGTTGTCTCATATTTACGTAATGTCTTGTTCTTCCTCAACAATGTTGACAAGTATGAACATTACACCGGACCAAGACGGGTAGATTTAGCTGTGACTATATAAGACTATTGCGCAGGCATTGTTTCGCTTTGGCCGGGTGGCTGAATCGAGTCACAGACAGACAGACGGACAGACATACAGACAAACAGACATACAGACAGACCAAAATTTCTGGGTTTAAGTAGCCCAAGAAAGACTATCGTCTTTAAAAAAGAAGAAATGTCAACTTTGAACTCTTCACTCCTTTCATTGAAACCTTTGTTCATGGCAAGTTTTCAAATAAATAAATAGATAACAAAGTAAGCATCTTGCCCCTAAAATAAAACAAAATCCCCTCGACCTACTCATACGGCTGGCATGCGTTTCAAAATAGTTATGAATGCATCTCATCGTTTGTTTACTTCTTTAATTTCCTTTATTTGCCGAACCGGTGTGTACGGATTGCTTTTCGGAAACAAATTTATGCGCATATCCAGGGACAGCACGCCGCGTTTGCATAAATTCCGCCAGTGCACCGATAGAACCCATTTGTGGCGGTGCATCGTGCAAAAGACGCAAAACTTCATATCGCTCTCACTTTTGTACGGAGCGTGTGTTGGCTGCTTGTTTATGAAAACATTTTAATGTAGGGGCAGTGGCATCGAAACTACTTCTTTTTAGGTGTTGATATTCGTTTAATAAAGGCGAGAAGAATGCAGCACTCAAAATGACTGTCCAGAAGAAAAAAATTGGCCGCGTATCTGCCCCTTTCGTTGCAAATGTCGTCAAAAGACGATAGTCTTTATCGACTTTTGCCAAGTAAATGCCTCTCTTCGCTTTACCGCTCACCTCTCATGCTCCTCTTGCGTCGCGCTCCTCCCAAGGTAAATCAACCAAAGGTTTGCTTAAATCATTTTAAATTTCCCGCGTTCCACTGCTCCGAACCGGGTGTCTCGATGCGAACGCTGCCGTACGGCGAAGGCGCGGGTTAATCGAGGCACCCTACTTCAACGTTTATAGAACCGCGTTTCCCTACTCCACGTGCGTTGCAAGCAGAACGTGGAAACTATCTAGTGGAACCTTGCGTAACTGTTTCCGGTTTATTTCTTAAAATGCCGCCAGAAGCTACAGTGGCGCTGGTGACAGCAGGCGACGGCGGAGTAAATTCTTTTTCTGCAGTTGATGAAGTATTTAATTTCGCAAAAGTCAAGCATGTTTGAATTTTTATAAAGGAACACTGCAAATATCACTTCTGTATTGATTTGTTGTCTCATATTTACGTAATGTCTTGTTCTTCCTCAACAATGTTGACAAGTATGAACATTACACCGGACCAAGACGGGTAGATTTAGCTGTGACTATATAAGACTATTGCGCAGGCATTGTTTTGCTTTGGCCGGGTGGCTGAATCGAGTCACAGACAGAATGACGGACAGACACACAGACATACAGACAGACCAAAATTTCTGGGTTTAAGTAGCCCAAGAAAGACTATCGTCTTTAAAAACTCCCATCTCCCCTCGCGGGAACCCCTGTGTAGATGCGACGCATAGGCGGAGCGGCGAAGGGACCGCGTTTTATAGCGCGCATAACGTTGAGGGGACTGCGTAAGCTGGTCCCAGTCGATGACGACGTTGATTGATTGATCGTGGGGTTTAACGCGCCGACGCAACGCAGGCGATGAGGCGCGCCGTAGTGGAGGGCTCCGGATTAATTTTGACCACCTGGGGATCTTTATCGTGCGCCGAAATCTCATACACACGGTCGTTTTTGCTTTTCGCCTCCATCAGAAAAGCGGCCGCCGCGGCCGGGAATCGAACCCGTGACCTCGTGCTCAGCAGCGCAACGCCTTAGCCACTGAGCCACCGCGGTGGGTCGATGACGACGTTGGCGTACTTGTAAAGCGGCGTGGACTCTAGGTGTTTGAGCCAAGCGTGGATGTTGCTTCGCCGGAGAACGGCACACCGGTTATATGCGCAGCGCGCCCGAAGGAGAGGAAGCCGCGGAAGAGAGAGTACTGCACATGCGCCGGCCCCAGCGCGTCTGCCGCGGCTATGACGCAACACAATCCAACACAATCCACTTTAATTCAATCCAATCCAATCCAAATCCCATCCAATCCAATCCAATCCAAGCCAATCCAATCCAATCCAATCCAATCCAATCGAACCCAATCCAATGCCGCTCGCCAGAGAGTGTTCGCTATCGGAGAGGAGAGGAGAGGGGGTGAGCGGCGGAGAGCGCAGCTGGCGCGGCGAGGAGAAAGGCGGAGGGGTGGACAACCCCGACGACGACGACGCCGGAGGGACAAGGCGAGTGAATCAGATGCTCTGCATCTAAAAAAAATTGGGCCCATCTCCCCGCGAGGGCGACTCGAGTAAATGCGTCGCACGGGGGGTGGGTGTATTGCGTCAACGTTTAGTGTTTGGGGAGTTGGTGGTAGTGAATGCGTTGTATCAGCAGCTTCTTGACGTAGTTTGAATGAGTCAAGTATATAAGGCGCGTTCGTAGCCTCCCATTCTGAGTCGGCCTTGTGGCGCAGTGGGTAGAGCACCATGTACATTGCGTTCCGCCCGTAGGGTCGAGGGATCGAAACCGGGCGCCGGAGGGTATTTTTTTATATAGTGTAGGGGGAGAGGTGCGGACAACGACGGTGCGGACTACGACTACGGACGTCAACGCGGGTGATATCGTGAGTTACTGAAATGCTCTGCATTTAAAAAAGAAGCTCGCCCTATCCGTACGCTGGTGCTGCTTCTGTCGTTTCAGCGCAATATCTCGAGACTCTTGAACCGAACTGCTAACGCGTTCCTGGGGGAATTCTAATTGGGGTTTGCGGCACGCTGCAATTCGGGTGTGGCAATAATTAGTACTCATAATTATTCTTCCACGGCTTTCTAAGATGACCACGGGTATCCTCAATCGCAACGCACATTATGTCACTATCGACCAGTAAGGTAAAAGGTGGATGCCGTTCCACTCAACGTCAAAGCTGTCGGGAGTGCGGAGCAGTGATTCGTCATTGTTTCTCTCGTGATATTCTTGTGAGTACCTTTTGTTTATTTTCTGTTTATTTGTGTCTACTTTTGTTTTCCTGTGGTTGCCTTTTCTTCCTGTGTGTTTTGCTTTTATTTTCGTGTGTGTTGCTTTTACTTTTCTGTGTTTTGCTTTTGTTTGTTTGTTCTTTTTGTGATCGATTCGCTTTCCTTCGCTGTTGCTGAGCCTCGACGGTTGCCTGACGAAGCTGGGGATGTTCCTCTCTTCTTTGACGCTTTACTTCTGCTTCCCGTTGTGGCACAGGCGGATAGGCCCTCCGGTTTCGGTGTCTTTCGCGAGCAGGCGCCCGCTGCCGCTCACCCGCCACAACTGTTCTGCGTCTATGGCGGAACAGACTGGCTCTTTGCTCGCAGGGTCTACTCCTAGAGGCTGTGGCACCCTCTCTTGACTAGTTTCGTCATCAGCCTGGGTGCGTGACGGCCAACGACATTAGACGAACGACATCCCGGGCCGCTAAAGTGCTCTCCACTTAAAATAAGTAGGCAACGTTGGTGGGCGAAATCACTGCCTATCTGGGATTGCAACAACCTCCCCGCAGCCATCTCTTTAGCGTGACCGACTTCCTACGCTATCAATCTTCGGATGAGGAGACGCGCCTCCTGCGCTGCATGCAGCTTGAGAAACGGAAAGCCACTTTCTTTTCTCACACAGCCACGTTCGTCTCATGATCGGCACGCGAGAAGTCTTGAGTTTTCTCGCACGCATATATGCAATGACGTTTCGAGGAATCCTAATCTCTTTAGGTAGTAAGCAGTACAAGTGTGTCAATTCAATGCGTGCTCTTTCTTGCTCTGGTGTTGATCTATTTCTTGTCTATTTCGTTTATTTGGTTGGTGTTCTTCCTTTTATCTGCACCGCTTAGTTTGTATTTTGATTCAGAGGTTACCTTAACGATTTCTCGGGGAATTTTGTTTCTGTCCAAATTCTGCTGGCAGCATTTATTTGTAACTAATTTTCAACGTGTTCTTTTTTGTTTACCCTCTCACTGTGCCCCTAATGTCCAACATTCACCACTCATCACTGTAGTCCTTCCCATATGGCGTAGCAAGCTCTGTCGCTAGCAGGGCTGACTTCACCAGTTCTAATTAAAGAGCTGTCTCTCTCCCTCTAAATTAGAGCCTTTTCAGAGTTTTTAGAACCGTTTTGCTTTATTATCAGGTCGATGCACACTTAGAGGGAAGAGAGGGGTCATGTCGCGACATTTCGTTTACAAGTGAGTCCAGAACGGCCACTCCCTGTTACAGCATGTTGCGTCCGCACAGCCGTGGATGGCTGCCGACGATTTATTACAACCCAAGAGGTAGGAACATTGGCAGTAGTTCGGGCGTTGGAGACAGCACTGGCCAGCGTTCGACGCGTGAGGCGCGCTCGTGCCACAGAACCCAGTGCCTCTCTCGCGCGCACATCATCGTTGTCGTCTTCTGGCGACATATCAATTCTTCCCCCCTTAGAGACAACAGTAAACAAAGTCTCCATAGCGGTCTGGAGGCCGCCTAGCCTCGGCTGGTCGCAGTTGCCGGGTGGTCCCTGCTTGAGACGTTGAGGTCGATGGTTGGGAGGAAACATCTGGAGTATCCAGCGAGTCCGGTAACAGTGGAACAGCAGAACTCGACGGCATTTCTTGTGCTGTGTCAGCGAAATCGTCTGCTGTGCTCCAGTCCGTGGGCGTCCTGCTCTGGCTCGCTTTCCTGATGTGGTTCAGATGACGGCGAACCTTTCCAAGGGCGCTTTTTACCACCCAGGATCGTGGTCCGACGCGGCGCAGAATTTCGCCTTCAATCCAATCTGGCTTTCTTAAGAACTGTCGTATGAGCACCCTTTCCCCTTCTTCGAAACGACGTGATTGTTTCAGCGTCGGCTGGTGATCAGAGGTCTGCGTTTCCTTCTCTGGCTTGAGCAGATCGAGGGGACATAAAAGTTCGCGGCCAAACATCGCTCTCGCCGGTGTCATTCCTGTGGCTGTGTGCACCGTCGTGTGCTGCCGATACAGGAACCTTGCAAGTCTGCACTGTATGGAGTTGTGTTTATCCATTAAGAGGGCTCTCTTCAGTTCTGCCACGTATCGTTCTGCTTGCCCGTTTGTTGCAGGGTGATACGCTGGTGACGTCATAGCTTGTATGCCATTTGATGCGTAGAACTGCTTTATCTCGGTTGAAATAAAGGCTCTTCCGTTGTCCGAGACGACTTTCCGTGGAATACCGAATGTAGCGAAGAGGCTCCGGAGTACGTCACTGACAACCGCGGATGTTGCCTGGGTGACGTGACGGACTTCTACCCACTTGGTGTACGCGTCCACAACAACCAAGTAGGTGCGCCCGAGTAGTGGTCCCGCGAAGTCAACATGCAGGGTGTGCCATGGTGTCTGGGGACGGTCCCATGTGGGAATCGGAGCTTTTGTTGGGCTCTTCTGCATTGATTGGCATTCAGAGCACTGTCTCACAGTATCTTCAATCATCTTGTCGATTCCGGGCCACCATACGAAACTCCTTGCACACTTCTTCATGGCTACCATGCCTCGATGACCAGCATGCAGAAGTGCCAGAACGTGAGACCGTGCAGAGCTTGGTATGACCACCCGTGATCCGAGAGTGAGACACTCGCGATGAGATGCCAGTGAGGTCGCTCTTCTCCGGTATGGAGCGAACTCATCTCCAAGGAGTCTTTCCATTGTGCCATCCTGCACTGACTAGAACAGCCTTCGCAGGATGTTGTCTTGCTGCGTTAGACGGGCTATCTCTGTAGCAGTTAACGGAGGTCGCGACAACGCTTCGAACAGTAGCCCGTCGCCTGGTGGCCACGGTTCATCGATGCATTCTGGCAGTGGTAGTCGGCTCAACGCGTCTGCGTTCTGGTGGTTCTTGCCATGCCTGTACACAATATCGTAGTCATATGCCGATAACTTGATGCACCATCTGGTCATGCGTGGTGAGAGGACTTGAGCCGTGGGTTTCCCTGGTCCCAGTATGCCAAGCAGCGGTTGGTGATCCGTAATGAAAGTTACCTTCCTTCCTGCAATATATTTGTGGAACTTGTGAGCTGCAAACACTACAGCGAGGCCTTCTCTGTCCAGCTGAGCATAATTTCGTTCTGCCGGCCCTAGCGTCCTAGATGCAAAAGCGATTGGTGCCTCTCTATTCTGGTCATCACGTTGAGCCAGAACAGCTCCTATGCCGTATGGCGAAGCGTCGCATGAGACAAGAAGCTCCTTCTGTTCGTCGTAGTGTGCCAGTACGGTGTGCTTGAGAAGCAATTTTTTGAGTTGATCAAATGCTTCTTGGTGCTGAGTCTCCCATCTCCACGTAGCGTCCTTTTGAAGGAGCTGGTAGAGACAGCTGGCAACCGTTGCTCGGTTCTTCAAGAATCTGTCGTAGAACGTGAGCATTCCGAGAAATGACTGAAGCGCTTGCTTGCAGTCTGGCGCTGGCGCCTCAGTGATGGCTCGAACTTTGTCTGCGCTGGTGTGAACGCCATTTTCGTCGATTCGGTGTCCGAGAAAAGAAACTTGCCTCACAGCAAAACAGCACTTCTTTTTGCCGAGGCGAAGATTGTACTTTCGCAGCCTCTTGAGAACTTCTTCCAGCCTGGCGGCATGTTCCTCGGCGTCCTTTCCACTGATGATGACATCATCTAAGTACGCACAAACGCCTGGGATGCCAGACAGCATAGTCTCCATGAAGCGTTGAAAAATGGCTGGTGCTGCTAAGATTCCAAAAGGCAACCGTTTCACTTTGTAAAGCCCTTTAGGCGTGTTCAGGGTCAACAGCTCGGCTGTCTCTGGCGTTACGTGAAGTTGCTGGTAAGCCTGTGCTAAATCCAGCGTGCTGAAAACCTTGCCTAATTGATATGTCGCCAGAAGACGACAACGATGATGTGCGCGCGAGAGAGGCACTGGGTTCTGTGGCACGAGCGCGCCTCACGCGTCGAACGCTGGCCAGTGCTGTCTCCAACGCCCGAACTACTGCCAATGTTCCTACCTCTTGGGTTGTAATAAATCGTCGGCAGCCATCCACGGCTGTGCGGACGCAACAATTTGGCGACGAGGAAGACTGCGGACTCACCGGCACTTCACCGGCAGGTCACCGACGTCAAGAAACGGAACGACATGGCGACGTGCGACTTCGGTCGGCTTCCACATCAAGGACGTCAAGGCCTCGACATCGGCTTCCACATCAAGCAACGACATCAAGGACGCTTCCAAGAAACGCGCTCACCTGCTAACGCTGTGCGGGGAACAGACTTACGACATCGTCTGCGCCCTCGTTCAACCCAAGCAGCCCAGCGAAGTGGACTATGATGACATCGTTGAGGTGCTCAAGTCTCACTTTGATCCGCAACCTTCTGAAGTCTTCTGCAGGGCGCGCTGCAGGGGACCAAAGGCATGACAAAACGGTCAGTGATTACGTGGCAGCGCTCAAAAAACTAGCAGCGGATTGTAATTTTGGCACCAGCACAGATATGGCTGCGAATCCGTCTATGCTACCACTGGACGTAATGTTGCGAGATCGTTTTGTCTGTGGTCTTCGGAATGAGCAGGTCCAACAACGGCTATTTGCAGAAAAGGACTTGACGTTCAAGAAAGTTTAAACTAAGAAAAACAGCGCAAACGACGGGACGAAGAATGTTTTTCTTAGTTTAAACAATGTACCAACTGGCCCGTCAGCATACCCTTCTGGGAGTTCAAGAAAGCTTTTGACTTCGCATTGAGAGCTGAAAACGCCGTTGAAGACCAGAAAAACGTGAAGGCGGAATGGAGAGAGATCCACAAAGCCAGTACAAGTACCTGCCATACGGGAAGGACAGGCCGCTCCAGCAGCTACGCCGAGAAGAAGAACCAACGTTGTTGGCGTTGTGACGCACAACATAGTCCGGACACTTGCAAGTTCCAGACAGCTTCCTGCAACTACTGCAAGAAACGCGGACATATCGAAAAAGCATGTATCAAAAAGCGGAAAGAGGTAGGAACATTGGCGGTAGTTCGGGCGTTGGAGACAGCACTGGCCAGCGTTCGACGCGTGAGGCGCGCTCGTGCCACAGAACCCAGTGCCTCTCTCGCGCGCACATCATCGTTGTCGTCTTCTGGCGACATATCACAGCAAACGCCGTCTGATGGTTACATTTGAAAACAGCCGCGATTTTCTTCATACCCTGCTAAAATATTTTGCTGTTTCACCTATGTGGCTTAGCGGGAAATGTCGGGGCATTTAACGCTTGCTGCCTGTTTTTGAACCCCAACATTTTTACGTGTTTTTTTTATTTTTATTTTCGGCATTTTATCACTGGGAAATTTTTCTCTATATACACGTCAGTTCTACGCATTGTTTTCGAAAATAAGGGTGGTTTACTATCTGTTAGGTCGGTTTGTGCGTCGAAGGGAGCCCATCACCACATTTAATTAAACTTTCGCATCGCACCGGAAGTGCACATTCTACACCGACTTGTGAAAGGAATGTTGTCGCAAGTCATAAACCAGGCCTTGGGAATCGTTCGTTTAGGCTTTCTTGGCAGCGCATGGCCCCACCCGTATCCCTTATCCTGTGTTTCAAGAAGGTCGCCCGCTTGATATTTTATACTTATTCCGCACCCGGCATTCTCCTTCGGATAGTGAAAATCCGTAACCGGTTCTTCGGTAACCTAGATTGTTCAAGCTTAGTCGACAGTGTTCTCGACACAATGAAACATTTCTGGAGAAGAATACGCTCCACCGCGTAGCACCACGCATTTCGATTCGCCGACGTTCGACTGTGCGCGTCACTTCATTGGCCGGTTCTTCGACGTTTGTTCATTGCTTCTAATTTATTTCGGAGCACACTTTTGCTCCAACACACTTTAGTTGCTATAAAAGACCACCACGTCATTCTTTACTACTGGGTAATACTACAGTTTTTTGCAATGATAGTGCTTTTAAATTCAGCCACAATGAGAATTACAACAAGCAATCGAGCAAACTTTCCTGAAACCGTCTATGCAAGCCATAAATGCTTCTACCTCCTCTCCCCTCGCACCATCCCTTACGTCCCCGAACAACTGATACTTAGGCACCCCCGTAGCAGTGCACCATTGACAATTCCTTCCCAGTGCACTGTTCCACTTTAACAGTGTGCGTTAACGTCGCAGATAATTCCTCCCAGCCTCCCACTGCAGCTCATCCTCGTTTCGTAATCATGGAAACGGACTTGGTTAAGCAGTCGGATCCGCAAAAGGACGAGCAGAAAGGGTGGCCCCAACGCCCCCTTTCAGCCGCCATGGAAAGACACACCCCCGCAGATGCAACGCTGCATGTCCTCATTTCGCCACGCACCGTACATTTAAATCTCCCCAACCCCATCCCGATCCACAACAAACTGATGCACAACTATTATATGAAATAGCGGTTTATTCATTTAAAAGCGGTCTGGCACGGGTTGTTTGAGCGGGTCCTCCCCCGAACGAACTGGTGTATGTGCTCTAACCCTATTGCGATCACCATGAACTGGCCCATGAATTGCAGGTTCTAAGAACTGGCCCAGTTATTGAGTCTACTGAGAACAACCAGCATTTATTTGTTTTTTTTTTTTCTCTTACCCTCCCTCCCCATTCCTTTCCCCCATCGTGACCAGTGGTCATCCTTTTCTATTAAAGGCTGTCTCTCTCTCTCTCTGTCCTCATTGGCTACCCTCGTCGTTCGCTTTCTCCTCGCGCCATCTTCATCATCACAATCTTTTCCTTTTAATTTGCCCCTTCGTTCGCTCTTTTCGTCCTCCGCGCTGCCCGGAGATCACTCGATCGCTTGCGTTTACACCACTCACCGCAGGAACGGACGCTTAAAAGCTGAGGTCTGAAACAAATAACGATCCCTTTCTAAAGACAGTTGAGAGAAGCTCAAAGGCCTTCCTGCATCAAAACTATTTCGGAATGCCGTCCAACCTTCCCTGAAAGAGCGTCCAATAGTTTGTCAAACCAGCGAAGACCGAAATTCCAAAAAAAGAGCCAACCCATGTGACAATTTTTCGCGCACTAAGTAAACGCATACATGAACGATCTAGATGTACACCGATTCCTGGTTTATCGATAAAAGTGTACTATTGTACTTTTTCTTCATGGTGTATCGGTGTATTCTCTTATCCAGAACCATCCCTTTTTCGCGATTTCAAGTAACCCTTCTGGCAGAATGGAAGCCCGGTTTCACGAACCCGCCGATTTTCCAGAGATCTCATCAGCTCTCCGGTCGACCAACCGGTCTATGGGGAAATGCAGTAAGTTTTTTACACCACGCCATCGGTCACACTTAGCAACCTTCCACTTTAGTATTTCCCCTTTTCCGCCTTGCGTGAACTTTGACAAACACTTGCAAGCATGATGTCAGTGCAGACATAGATGCAGGGCGAGATTGTTGAAGACATGGGGAGAGAAAGAGAGAGAGTTTTTTATTAGAAGAAAGCATAGGGGTCTGCTGGCATGTATTCGCCCACATGCTACTCTGCGGGAATGGGGTGAAGGGAATAAAGGCCCTAAAGGAAGCACGGCAAAAAAGAGCGGAAAAAACGAAGGCGTAAAAAGTTAAGCTAAAATGGAGTGTTTCGTGGGTCACGTTAAAGTCCAGGTGATCTCAGAGGATGGCGATGTATAGTTCTAGATTGTCTCTGTGACACCGATGTCTTGTAAATAATCAAACACTGCATGTGATACTTTTCGCTGGGATGATGGAGATTACCGTGGTTCAAGAAGCGCTTTAAATGATAAAGGTTGTTGTTGAGGCACTCAATCTTCTTGGCGAGGTGGTTCATCTTCTGGTTGTACGCCGGACACTCTAATGTGTTCAACAGTTCTGGCAAACCACAGTTATCACAATAAGGGTTTGTGGTTTGACCGAGGCGATGTCGGTAGAAGTTCGTAAGTGCTGCGTTGAGGCGCAACCGATGGTAAAGCGTCTCAAGTCGACTTGGGATTAGCTATGGGAGCCTCATTCTCAGGTCAGAGTCAATATGTTACAGAGAGGGGTGATGAGTTTCTGGGAAAGACCAGAGGCGCTTTCGTTTCGTTCCCCTAAGGCATGCTTCGCTAGCGCGGCAGCCTTGGGCTTCGTAAAAAAGATGTTCCCTACATTGCGTAGTTGCCGCCCTGTGCGAGCCGCCTCATCTGCTTTCTCGTTGCGGAGAATTCCGCAATGTACGGGTGTCCATTGTAAGGTCACACGATGCCCGGCGACGTAGGCTATATGGTGCAGGTAGTTGACGCCGCGGGATACATGGTCGTGAAGGCTGAAACAACTGGCGTGTGGTAGGGTATGCCGCGCTGTCTTCGAATCCATGAATATCGCCCATTCTGCTGATGGCTGATGAAGAATGTAGCAGAGGGCTTGCTTAATTGCATGAAGCTCGGCCGACGTGGATGAAGTTGCACGTTCATAGCGGAAGGACAGCGCTTTGCCGTTTGACAAAACGCAGACGCCAGATGAACTACTGTGAGGTGTAGATTAACCGTCCGTAAAAATGTGGGCCATATGTGAATTACGGCCCCTGATGTGGACAAGTGCGAGTTGGAGGAGGCAGAGTTGAGTGAGAGTTTGCATTGAGTTGACACCAGGTATGTTGAGTTTCATGCGCACCGGTCAGAGAGTCCAGGGGGGGGGGAGGAAATCAGACACCATGGTTGGTTGCGCTTGGGATGGTACAAATATGTTAACAGATTTTATCATCTCTGAGAACCTGGAACTTTCGTTGCGCTGTACGACACGGGTGTAAACTTTATTTCCTTTAAATACATGGGTATAAGAAACGGGTCAGTACTCGTGCAGTGTAGCTGGAGAGAAGCGGACGAAGCAGCCAGCGGAACAGTGGGTGCCACTGACCTCACAGGGGAGATGTCCGGTCTTGGCTTCGACAAGGAATTCACACCTTTCCTTCCCAACCAGGAGTCAGACAAACCAATAAATTTCTCCAGCAGGAAGTAAATGTATCTTATGGCCGCCGATTTCATATAACGGTGATTCCCCTGCACCTATGGTCAGGGGTGGGCAACCCGTGGCCCACGGGGCAGTTTTACCCTACCCCCAGCACGTCCTTAGAACCCCCACGACTCCCCTGTCTCTTCCTATGCAGCTGCCCAGACACGACATGACAGTCAAAGCAACCTCTTTCTTCCGCTTTCAAGGAGCGATGCCGCTAGAGTGCTTCATCAGTTCGCGCGCAGGGCCTCCATTAGTCAATGGAATACATCATACTTTGTGCATCCGCGCCTCCACAACCAGGAGCCTCAACTCCAGCGCCGCCTTTCGTGTGGGCTATCTCGATCACAGTCTAGTTTACTTTGTAGGCTGTGGCTGAGAGTGCCTTTCGCGAAGGCCTACTCCTTCGTTATCGGGATCGCCAGTAGTGCCCACTGCGACGCCACCGAGGTTGAAGAGACAATCGAACATGTGCGTTGTCATTGCCCCCAGTATTTGTGTGAAAGGCGTGTTTTGGCCTGCGGGCTCAGCCGACTGGAGAATCCACCGTTCAAAATAGAGACCATTCTAGGACATCTACTACTACAATCGACTTCGCAGAAGGCAGCAAAAGCCTTTCTGTGTTTCGTGATGGACACTATAGTGCCCAAAAAGGGACTACAGTGTGTGCGTAGCCCCACTCCTATCCCCTCTTTATCGCCTGCCCTCTCTTTCATCCCCTGCACACTGTCACGAGGTGAAGTGAAAACGATAAGGAAGACGCGCTCCACGGGATATGCTCCAAACACCGCGAATGTCATCATCGTCGTCTTGCCAAGCATCCAATGACAATATTGCAGCCACGACGGAGGAATGTGGTCACGGGGAAGAGGAAGAAGACGTTGGTGGAACGCTTCCCTTCCTTGAACAAAGCTGGTGCGCCCCTAGAGGCCGAGATTAAACACCCTGCCCAGTCTGCTTCCATCGCGAGTGCAACGCATACTTCCCATCTCAAGTAACATCTTCGAGACCATTCGACGCAGCCCTCGCTTCCTGCAAATCCCACAGCGTGCTACCAGGTGATCTCACCATGTATCCCGGGACTTCCGTACAGATGCCTGTGGGCGGCGGTTGTGGGAATGGATTGGTGACAACAACATGGCATGCTACAATTCTAGTGCGGCAACCTGCGTAAGGGGTCAATCCCGCTCGGCTGTGGACTTGACTCTTTCAAAGCCTCGCTTGGTAGTCAATTGTGAAACAATCTCGGATGCAACCAATAGTGGTCATGTTCCTGTGCTTTCGAAATTTTATGGCCCGTGCGTACTCCCAGCCGCAAAATACACGCATTCGTAAATATGAACCATTTTGCTAAGGAATTACGAGTTGCCATGCCTAAGATGGCCCACGGGGATTAAGAGCATACGGCCGCAGAGGTTTTAAATTCGATTAACGATGCAGCCGGGAGTTCCAAATTCACAGTCTCGGTAACTAGGGATACGATCAGCCCGTGGTGGAACGAGGACTGTACATGTGTACACAGACGCAGAAATGCTGCGTGGAAGAGACTGCTCCGCAGTCAGTGCCCTGCAAACTAGAGTAGCTTCAAATTCATCCGCGCTATATTTAAGCGGATTATCAATAAGGCAAAAGAGAAGTATAAGTCGCGCCGCTTTGCTTGACTCTCGGACCCATGGAAAAAGAGAAACCTATTTCGATTTTTAAGCAGTTAGAATGTGGCTCCTCCAGAGCAAAACATAGAATCACATCAGCTCCCCGGATGAAACCCAGGATTTTATTAACCAGATTGCGCAGGGCTTACATGCGCGTTTCATTTCGGCATTACCATTATTCCTTACGAGACTGTCAAGACAACTTTGAGGAGGTGACCCTGCAGGAGATTGGCGAGGGACTGAGCCGTGTCCCTGATGCGGCTACTGGACCTGATGGTATTACAGCCCGCATGCTAACACTCTTGTTCAACGAGTCCCCCGACTCACTGCTGCAAGCAATTAACCATTCCCTACAGCATTCATGGGTTCCATTTGAGTGGCGGCTGGCAAAGATCGTCCCCCTCCATAAAAAACAAGGTCTTGGATACGCGTTAGATAATATCAGACCCATAGCCCTCACATCGAATTTCGTAAAACTAGTAGAATGAATTTTGCTGCATCGAAATGAAAACGTTTTAGAACGGGAGAACGTCTTGAACCCTAAAAAGATAGGATTCAGGCCTGGCTGCTAAATTTTGTCGGCTCACATTAATTTGGAGAGCCGTATGCAGCTGGCATGCAAACGTAAAGAAGTTGGCGTGTTGGTTACCCTTGATATTGCGAAACCTTACGATAGCGTTGAATACCAAATTCTTTTTGACACAATTCAGCGTTATCCTTTTCCACACTGCACTGGTTCGTGGAGTGGCACTTTTTTATCGGATACAAAATTCATTTGTTCACAACAGGGCCTGTCCTCTCCTACATACAGTCAAACTCGAGGTGTTCCCCAGGGCTCTGCTCTCTCTCTCGCGCTGTTTAATATTTTAATGAGTTCGATTCCGGTAAATCCAGACATTCAGGTGTATATTTACGCGGCTGATATTGCTTTTTTCACTTCAGACAGAGATATACACACGTTGTATCGGCGTATGCAGTCGTAATTAAGCGCCTTAGAGGCTTGGCTGGATGGCTTTGCTTGAACCTAAATGTGAACAAATGTGCTCTCCTTCCATTCCGAGTGAGTGGTCCAGTCTTCATATCTCTTAGTTGCCAGCAACAGGACATTCCTCAGGTCAGTTCCTTAAAATATCTGTGAATTTTATACGAATATACCCTCAATTGGCGTCCGCACATTGATTACATTACTACTAAAGGGGCTCGGGCCGTGTCATTCTTTACAGTGCTAAGTCACAAAAGATTGGGCATGCGTCGGGGCACCCTACTATATATTTACAAAATGTACGTCCGACCAATTCTAGAATTTGGATGTGTGCTATTCTCCGGAAGTCCCAACTACAAACTTCGCCCGTTGATAATGCTCGAAAGTCAAGCTCTAACTTTATGTCTGGGTCTTCCCCATTATGTACAAATTAAAATTTTATGGATGAAAGCCCGTATTCCTCAGTTAGTCTGCATGCCCTCACCGTAGATGCATTTTTACGAGTCATGGAATCACCCATATCCAGGCCGCAAACTGCCTTCGTTACATGGCCTTCGTTGTTCTTCGGTAGTTCATGGCCGTGGTTCAAACAACCACAGGCAGTCTTTGTACAATCTCTGCTTGACCCATTAAATGTGGCCCTCTTCTCGGCCCAGTACTTGACAGAGTGTCGCCCTTAGATATTTCTTTTGATGAAATCTTTCCCTCTAACGCGAAATTACTCCCTCAGAACCTTTTAACGGGATTCCTACAGGATCATCTGAACAGTTTCCCATTCCACGCCATTGTTGCTACTGATGCTTCTGTCCGGAAGGAGAAGGCAGGCGTAGGTATTTTTTCTCCCAGTCTAGATTGGGCCTTTTTCCTCCGGATGCCTAACTTTACTACGCAGAATTTCTCGCAATAGTCTTGGCCCTTCGTAATCTTGGTTCCTCGAAACGACAGGCGATAATTCTCGCGGATTCATTTTTTGTTTTTTCTGCCCTTACTTCTTCAACTTCATCCCCCCTACGTCAAGTCCTTGATTCTTTATCGCCTTCCTCCCTTCGTGAACTTCGTTTCGTCTGGCTACCTGGACATGCAGGTATCTGGCCTAACGAATCGGCGGATGCTCTGGCGGGAATGGCATTGGGCGGTCCAGTAGTGGAGGTTCTGCCGCCCATTTCCCTCATAACTTCGGCTCGCTTCTGTAGGCTGTGCTTACTTCAAAGTCTGCCTGATTCTGCTTACGAAGACTCGGAGCTCGAGCACCGCCGGTACTCATGGAAGTGCAGCATAAGCCAGTCGCGAGCTTGCGACGTCACCCTCATTAGCTTTCGCTGTCGCGTGCCAAATTTAAATTATTACTTGAACCGCTCTAATATGGCCCTATCGCCGTTATGCGCCTTTTGCAAAGAACCAGAAACAATAGACCATTTCTTCTTCTCCTGCCGACGGTTCTCCTCGATAAGACGAAGATACTTAGAAAGTCCATGCAGCCGGCTAAACCTCCCGCTGTCTGCTACAGTTATTTTGTCATTCCGGGCGAAGGAACTGGGATTCTGCCACGGGGATATTTGCAGTGCGTTGCACTCATCCATCCTGGAATCAGGCCGTCTGCCGTGCTAGACATCATTAAGCTCTACTGGATACCCCTGTCAAGAATATGCGCGCCCAACTCACTGCTTCGTCTGTACCACTTTCTTCGTGTTTCTTACTTCCAATTTTCATTCAATGGTGTTCGTTTTTACATTTTTTTATTTCTTTCTCTAATCTCCTTACATTTATTTCTCTAGTCATCTACTGCTAATCCATTCGAACATTTAAATATTTCTCTTTCCCTTCAAAAATTACCTAATTTCTTTCGGTAAGGCGCCCATTTCCTGGCCAATCCCCCTGAGTCGGTACGCGCCATTTCACTGGAAACACCACCACCACTACCACAACATAGCTGTCGGGCGTTCGGACCCGAACGTTTAGCGGCGGGCATCGACGGGTAACATCCGCACCTACCATCCACCTGTCATCAACTCAAGCATCGGGAGGGGTCGACCGTGCGTCCACGAGGGCCGCGCTTGCTTAAACCACGAGAGCCTGGAACACTGTGCACCACAGGGGACGTCCATACGTGATCGGGCTCCCACTATGAACCCGTGCCGCTACTGGCCCTACGGACTCCGCCACGCCTTACCCGGACTGACGGTGCGACGGGACTCATGAAACTGTAAGCCGCGCGCTGTGTTCGAACTTTTGCTGTAGTCTTTACCGGATTGTTAAGCTGTCCTCTTTTTCGTGATACGGATCTTTGTTCTGTGTGTCTGTCGTGGGTTGACTGGTATATAAACGCAGTTATCCCTGGTCCTTTTCTCTATTACTTCGCTTCGACGAAGAACCTGACAACACCCTTTCCCCAGTGTCAAGCAGCAATCCGTACACTAAGCCTATATAACCTCTCGGCCTTTCCGTTCTCTTTTCTCCTGCTCCTATCTAAAGTCCGACACTCCAGTTTTGATTTCAGGTGGGGTTAGACAACAGACGAGAACACAGAATTGATCGCCTCTAGTTGGCACTGTCCTCCGTCTACACACTTAGCCAGATGATTGTCGAGAATTGACAAATATTATTGTCAGTTCACGGAGTTTTTCTCTGCCTGCGAAGCTCCTCTCTCCCCCTCTCCCATCCCAATTTGTCATATAACCCTCTGCCGTGTCCGCTTTATTCAACTAGCCCTGCACCTCAGAAGGCTGCCGACAACTGGTATATCATGAGTAGAAATTCGTATTGGATGCAGAAAATTTTCTACAAACCGTATCACCTCAGGGAAGGGTGTTACACTCTCTCCCTGACAAAATTAGTAGCCGTCAGGTGCGCACCGACATGACAACTGTGCGCGGCTAGGCGGCGGCACCAAAGCATAAGCGAACCACTTACCGAGCATGATTCTGGTCAATAAGCTCCACCTAGGCATCTATTTCTTTCTCAACCCTCTCTTTCGCTCTCTCTTTCTTTTCAGCGATATTGGCGGTGAGCGCGAACACAGGCGGCGCTGCGAAGTGCGCCTCCGTGACGTCAGCTTAGGGATTCTCGTATTTGTCGTCTGCTTCACTCAGGATCGCTCTCCCTGCTGTTTCTTTGCGCTCGGTCAACGTCTGATGCTTGTCCGCACCAGAATTGGCGTGTGGGTAACTTTTTATTATAATAATAGGCTTAAAATTGCATACACTAGCTCATGGTGTCAATTAAAGTATAGTTTTGGATACCGCTACGGGAGAAACATCGCCGGCGCCACCCCATTCCTTGCGAAGCCGGTCTGGTGCGGAGCGCGAAGAGTCAGAGCTGGGCGTCAGTTTCTCATGTAAGCATTCGAACAAAAGAAACAGTCAGTGCTAATAACCGACAACAGCGAAAATGGAAGACCAAAACAAATTCTATGCCTTCAGGGCTGTCGGCTTTGGCAGAAGGCATCGCGATTCCCGGTAATCATATGTAAGGTAAAACAGTTTTTTCAAGCTTGCCGAACGTTCGAACACGTTTTGTCACATCAGTTTACGTTGTCAAGGCATGAAAGTTTGCCGACATGCACTATAGACTGCAAAAACTCTAGGTGGAGTTCCAAATAACCCAGTGTGTATATACGCGCGTGCTGATTCTATACCAGGCATCTAACCAGTAAGGAGGTTTATTGAGCAGAACGTCACGTCTTCGTTAAATGTATAGTAACACATATATGTTTGTTAAGACCTAGAAGGATATTCCGGAACATTTTGCACAGCCATATCTTCCCGATATTCGGATATGCGTTATAAGAAAACTGCACTCTAGAGGAGGAGGGGGAGTAAGCGGAGGAGGGGAAAACTTTGTTTAACAATTACATCGATCTGGTTAGTGGGCCAGGTCCTCAATCCAGGACAAGAGAGCAAAAGTTATTTTCTTCAAATCATAGAACGCCATCCCGAGTAGAATAGGATTTTTTCTTCGCGCCTGGAAGGGTTGAAAAGCAATAAAGAGCTACTTGGAATTCTTCTTCGGTTTCGAGTCTTGTAATATATGCAGGTATACTATTTATTACTTTAGTTAGCGAATATATCATGCCTTCAACACCGTAATCATGTCATCATTGTTCGAGTTGAGAGACAATTCGTTATGATAACGATATAATTACGATAGAAATTCGGAGCACAAAAGCCGCCTTCGAGTACTGTGGACCAGGTTGTTTAGGGCGTGATCGCGGTGGCATAGCACAAACCTTCTCATTGTATTTGCATGTGAATAAACAAAGCACGCTGCGGATATGCACCTTCTTGCACGCAGCCGTAATGAAAGCTAACTTGTGAAGAAGGGAATGTATGCCATACAAAATGAAGGAAATATCCACACGACCTTTGTGAGGCTCCCAAACATCCCGAAACCTCCTAATAAGAAGTTGATGACGGCGCAGAAAAATTAATGCGTTGGGTAGAAAAAAAAAGAAGAAACATTAATCCGATACAAGACAACAACGAAAGAAACAGAAGAACGCCGCTTTATTTCCTGCTGTGCGATGAGCGTGTAGAGGCCGCTGCTTGGTACGTAGTATTAGACTGTTGAGTCTTCATAGGAGCATCTCAAAAATACTGCAGGGAAGCCTACGCATTTTGAATACTTATCTAGAAGCTCTGATCGCTGATCCTCGCGAATAAGCAAGAAAGGACGAGTTACACACGATCTTCTGACCGATACTCTGAAGAAAGCTGTTCTCTATCTCTTCGTGTGTTGCACACTTGTGGGGGATACAGCTTCAAGTTATTCAGATGCGTCAGAAGCTGGAAAAATAACTGAGTCGCTAGAAATACGCTTTTTAACGCACTACAGCAACGAAGCGGGCGATTTCTAGCCCAGGCACTGTTGCCCCTCACAAGCGGAGTGTAGCAGACGACAGCGGCGCGAATCCCTAAGCCGACGTCAGAGCCAGGGGGCGCCACTCAAAGATCTCACCGCCAATAGCTATCCCCGCCACTCCGTCACCGGGCACGTTAATTGTGCAGTATTTATGGTCTTCCGTATTTTGTAGCGTGAGCTACACTGGCCGAGGTTGAGCAGTTTTACGTGGCTCCTGAAGAGCCGTGCTCCGAATGCGCGAGGAGCAGTGACGTCACACGGCGCACAGAACATTGCTCGCTGCCCGTCGTCTATCACACACTGCACGCACCCAGCGTCTTCGCCGACCTCCGTTCCGCACGTGGTGGCGCGGTCCACTTGATGATCATGCGAAGGGTGGCCGGGGTGGAACCGATGGCTCGTGTGTCGCAGCAGCACCGGCGTGCACATGTGGAACCAGCTTAGCTCTGGAGCGATTGCTGACGTTGCGCCGGAGCCGCGTGATAAACATACATGTGTAACATAAAGCGTATACCATGCGTGTGTCATTGAAGCAGCAGTAAGCAGGATAATCAAGCTAATCCTAGACAACCAGGAAAGCTACGAATAAGCAGCTGAACCTTAGCTCACGCTACGTGTATCCTGGCCTACCCGAGCTAAACCACTGCTAATTTTCACTAAATACATCCGCAGTATTCTGTGTCCCCAGCCTATACCGACGTGGTTCTGACTACCTTCGATGCTTCGTCGCAGAGTTGAAACCGCTGTTGTGGTACGCAGCATCATCAAAAACATCATTCTCATCCGTGTCGCCAGGCACATCTTCAGATTTCTCACCGCATCACTCACCGTAACAGCTGTGGCCTGGATCGAGGTGGTCGCTGTCAGCTGGAGGTCTATACGCCAAGTGAATAAGAACAAGGGAAGAGAGTAACCCAGCATGGCGCCTCCGCACGAGTGATGTCGGCGAAGGTGTAGGCACCGCTGATCCCGCTGGACTGCCATCACTGCATAGTATAGATCTTATCGTACTGTGAATACACGGCGCCACCGTCCCTGATGTTTCGCATCACCTTTGTCCCGTCGCCGCGTGGCAATATATCTTATACACCGGCGTCAAAAAAGGAAGACTGAGATTAAATATCCGCAAAAATAACACGGTAAACAAGAATACGAAGTTGTAAAGATGTACCTACCCTTTTTTATGACTTCCGTCTGCGCGAAAATACATCTTTGTCGAAGTTAGGCACGCAATCGCTATAAAGGTATAGGTACTCAGATCCAGATCTGGCAATGGAAACTTACAATGAAGACAAGCACAGTAAGAATGCTGCACATTAGTTGCCGATTGTCTTAACATCTGCACCTTTTTTACTCCAGGATCTTGTGACTTCACTTCTTGATTAGGCATTCTGAACGTAGACATCCAAATATAGAAAACATGACCTAGTTGGGACAGCACTGCACACGTTAGGAACTGCATCCCGGAATGCTTTGCTAGATCTTCCTGTACCTGCAACTCCTACACAACTGATTAGCTAACTTGATAAGGCACCTGAGAACGTCACACACTGGGGGCGTCCCTGTGACAGACGGGCTAACCGTCGAAGTCACACCCGAGAGGGGCGCGGCTCCAGCTGTCGCCCTGCAGTGAATAAAGCCTAAGGGGGCGTGAGAAGAGATCCGGCCTTCATTTATTAAAGAGGGCCGATAGGTTAGCAGAAGGCGAACAGACGCGGAGACGGGCGAGCCATGGCGCCGGTGCTGATCCTGCGTGGAGAGTCTAGCTCGGTGCTGTCGGCTCGGTGTCGGGATTCCAACTGCCAGCCGCGTTACTCGTGCCTCGCGGCTCGGGATAGGATCTGCAGGCACGCAGTGCACTCCTTCGGCCTCGCGAGCTCCCTCGGCTGCCGCGGCTGAGCTGCCCACGGTGTCCGCCCCCTCCGCCAGTTGGAGAACAGGAAACTGGATCTGGTCGGGGAAGTCAACTCCATTACAGATGGCCGCCATCAAGTTGCGGACGTTGTAATTGGAGAACCATGTACAAGTGGTGCCGCAAAATCAGTGGGGTCAAGGTCCATCTTCTCCTCTCACAGAGGGCGCTCTCCCCGTTCCGCAGTGGCTCTGTCGCTGCGAGGCGTGTGCAGCGGCTGGGCTCGACATCGCGTGCTAACGACCCGGCTGCGGAAAGGGTATGCATACACGCCCGTGTGCTAGCAGCTCTCAGTGCACGTTAAAGATCCCACCGGAATTACCGGTCGCAAAATTACTACTCTATAGAGGCCCATGCTCTCTAGAGCGACAATAATCACAAATTAGGCAGAATTCTAGACTGAGGGGCGGCTGGGAACGATGATTCGGCAAAATGTTTTGTTCCAGCGGCGAATAGGTTTTGGCCAGACTGTCTTCACGTTTAGCAGTAAAAATTAACGTTCCGTACAAACGCTGAACCTCGTGCTTTACAACTTCATTCATGGCGCAGGGGTCAAAGCCCATCTCCACGACGCCATTTGCCGTTCCAGTATCAAAAAAGACACTAACGAAGCGGAAACGAACTGTAAACATACCCCAGCTTCACCTTTGTCTGTTGTCATCCCAGCGTTGACTCGTTGTTCTCTCTAACAGAAGGAGCGGAGAAAATGGAGGCGGAGTCACGCTATCCGTACACCACAATGTAGATTCGCCTTTCATACAAAGGGCCAGGCGATAGCGAGGAGAAAACAGAAGACCGAAATGGCGTGGCTATCCAGATCCAAACTAAAAAGGGTGGGGGAATCGAGGTCGATGACTCCCGCCATCCGTTAAAGCATTGACAAATTGCGCCTGAAGGGTCAGCTTCTCAAGCTTGCGTATGTTCTAGTCGGCAGGGCTGCAGAGTGTGACAGGACTGTGGTGTGTGCTCCGCAGTATGCGCGGTAATCAATATGCGACGAATGCGTGCCGCCTCAATATGACGCCTGGACGCGGCGTGTCCGCGGAGCTCCGGATGCAAAACCGAGCATCGTGCCTGATCGATGCTTGTGTTGCGGAGCTTGTTGGATAGGAACGTACTGGTGAGAGAGCGGGCAGAAGTCATCCGCGGTTTTGTTGTGGGCGTGTAAGGAGTTCGATGAGAACGTCAACCGCAAGCTACTCAGGCTGGTTGTTGTCGGTCCTTCGAACTGCGGGGCGGACAAAGTTCCCCTCATGGTATTTCGTTTTGACAAATTATTACCTAAGTATAAAGATAAAGTTCAGGGAGAAAAGAAAAACTCGCTACAAGTGTTACAGAGTGACACGTTATAGGTTTATTGCGGTCTCTATGTACGAGTACAAATCGCATTGACGTACTCGTACACGAGTACATTTATATGAATTGGCATGAGCTTCTGACGGCACCTGTAATCGCCCCTAACCAATAGCTTTAGGCGAGCACGTGAGAATTGTGGGGAGAGGCCAGAGCGCAGGAGCGTTCGCCTCCAATTTTATGAGAATTTTGATTGGGTATGTGGACGTGTCTGCCCACAGTATTTTCGGTATCACTGTAAACATGCTGACGCCGCCGACAACCCCGATACCTACGACGGATCTTCGCAGAACGGGCCTGTAAGAGAACGGCGGCTTGACTACTGCGCTTTCAAGATTTATCGTGTACGGAATCTGTGGTGACCATTACGTTTGCTCGGGCCTTTCTGTATTCTTCATTTAAGGTAATGGTGGGCGAACGATTTATTCAGACCTTTCTTAATTCTCTATTTTGGGCAGCCTCTTACCAAGGTTCTCAGCCTCAGTGATTGAACTAGGTGGTCTCCTCAATCAAAATTAGCAGGGAATTTTTCATTAGATAAACGGATTAAGGCTGGTTAGATATTTGCATACAGAGTAGGACTAACAACTGCTATCTGTCCTTTTATTGGGCTAGCGGTAGTAGCGTCATTTAGTAAGACCCAGGTGGCGTTGCCTGGGTGAAGCCTCAGGGATAGGGGAGAGAATGTCGACGGTTAGAAAGGGGTGAAGTGAATTCAATTGGCCATGTAGAAAACCCAATCTAACAGTTTCTGCAGCTACCATTGTATCAATTATAATATTCAGCTGTACGTTTTTTCTTCTTTTTTAAATTGGTTGCCATACCATCCGTCGAGCGTGAATTTCCGCGAAGCTGTATCATGACACATTCTGAAGGCATTACGTGGTCTACCTATGGCAGTCTTAGCATGAAGTGCATGAGTTTATGCGGTTTGCACTTCACACGAGGGCTTCGAATGACGTCAACCGCCGCGTTCCCCTTTCGAAAGCAGCTGCAAAATGGTTTTTACCGGGAACGCATAGGTGGCTGTTCCCATTTTTCACATGGGCTTAACCATCATGCCGTTTCGATGCTTGTTTTGTGATTTTATTTATGGAAGCGGATACTGAGTTCTGTGCTTCACGCCTGATAAGCCCGGTGCATGCACTCGGCGTATAGCGCTAAAACTGCTGGTACTGCCTGGGCTTTTCGTTTACCGCACGAATGTTTCCCGCCAAACGAGATACTAACAGCTTCGCTGTAAAATATTTTTGAGCAAGAGCTCTACCTTGCTTGTTGCGTGGAAACCGCCCCGCCATCGGTGAGCCGTGGAAAAAAACGGCTCTCTGTATTCCCATTGGTTGCGACGGCTTCCATAGCCCGTGCACCAGAAATAGAACCCGAAGAATAGCAGCCCACGCTTCTGCGCAGCCTCTGCGCATGCGCAAAGCCGTCGAAAAAGCGCAGCGGGCCACGGCTGCCGCAGCTACAGCCGTTCCGCTCTGCCAGTTCACTTGGCGGCATGAGTATTACCGGGTAAATAAACTTTCTCTCTCTCTCTCTCTCTCTCTGCAGATTATGTACGAGACAATCGCAACGCAGTGAAGCATAAGACGCAACCATCTGGAGCGAGGCAACGATCATCCACTCCACCGGCATTCTAAATTCAACCACACACTGTGCGACTAGTAATGCTCTCACGTTTAAATCGCTTAGGCAGTTCTATAGTTTCTTTTTTTGTCGTGTGTGGGGTGATTGTTTGAGTTCCTGAAACTCGGTTGCGAGCGTTCGCATATTGTGAGTATTTGGAATTGTAGTTTAATTACTATGGTTAAAGGTATTAGGCTGAAATTACGATTAGAGCAATAACTGTTTAAATGCGGTAACAATTCTACGACGTGGACATTCCTGCACGCCAATAGGCTCGGACAGAAAAATTCAGTAAACTCAAATGCATTTTTTCACCATTATAGCCCTCTCCTTTTTTTCTCTGGTCTGGGCGAAGCGTTAACGTTACAAAAACGAAGGGTTGGAGACTGTGCACTCTCCAAGTGTCTGATTGATTGATTGATTGATTGATTGATTGATTGATTGATTGATTGATTGATTGATTGATTGATTGATTGATTGATTGATTGATTGATTGATTGATTGATTGATTGATTGATTGAGAGTGAGTGAGTGAGTGAGTGAGTGAGTGAGTGATTGAGTGAGTGAGTGAGTGAGTGAGTGAGTGAGTGAGTGAGTGAGTGAGTGAGTGAGTGAGTGAGTGAGTGAGTGAGTGAGTATTTTTAGAACGTAGCCCCTTCGGCACACAGAAAGAACTTACGGAACAAAGAATTTTAACGGCGCCAACTGCTCTATCTCGAAGCGTATGTGCACATTATCGTCACCGCCGCCAACGCAATCATTTGTTCATCTGGCGCTGGCGTAGTAAGCCAGGTAGATTAGCTCTACTAACCTCCCCACTTCTTTCAAAATTGTTCTCTCTGTCAAGGCAGAGAAGTATAGTACTACCGACATATAAAATTGAGCGATACATCAGAGAGATGAAGAAAAAGGGAAGGCGAATGGCCGCCGCTACAATCCTCTAACCAGAGGCGCTGATTGTCACACCTGAGTTCGGTCGACGAACTCTAGAATTGCATTACCCGAAAGCTAAAGCTTTCTTTTTCTTTCCATGGCAGCCGGTAAAAAAAGTAACAAGGGCTGGCATTGAAATAATAGGCCAGGTTATCATTTGCCACATGCCATCCCATAAAGACGGCGGTCGGTAGAGCGCTGCAAATCACCAGTCGTCGCCGTCGTTTCTGGGGAAAGAAAGCCGATTCATACAAAAAGAGTGATGACGCCGCCAGGCGGGGAACAGCCGAGAATACTAGGGTGTGAGTATTGCGGGAGCGGGCGCAGCTTGGAGGAAATCAAAGCAGAGGAACGCAGGAGGCGGGAACTGAAGAGAATACCGGTGCGCCCGGCATAACGACCAGCAATTCGCTGCCTCCGCTCGTCATCCAAAGCTATTGTCTGTGAGACTGCGTCACCGCCTACCTCGCGGAAATCCAGAAACCCCCATATATATATATATATATATATATATATATACCCTGTCGGAAAACCCAGCGCGCCGGAACCGGCGCGATCCAGCTAATGCCTGATTATGGGACTAGCAAAAGCTGGAACACGCCGGAGCACGGAAATGCGCCGGAACACGATGGACGACGCCGGAATGCGGCGGAACGCGCCGGGCTGTGGACGCTGGAATACGCCGGACTCCCGCTGGAATGCGCCGGGTCCTGCACGCCGGAATGCGCCGGACGCACGCTGGAATGAGCCGATTCCTGTACGCCGGAATACGCCGGACGCCCGCAGGAATGCGCCGGACGACAGCTGGAATGCGCCGGGCTCTGGAAGCTGGAATGCGCCGGTTACGGCCCTGAAATGTGCCCGACGCGACGCTGCCTTGCGCCGGAAAGGTTGTGGGATACAGCAAACGCGCCCTGCAGGCACGCGCCAGCAAATGGGGTGCCCTAACTTTAAAGCAGCAACTGGGGTCGCTTTTAAATGCATTGATACAGTAAGGCCTCCAAAATGAGCAGCTCGAGTAACTTTTATTTCCGTTTATTTCATCACTGATTTCTTGGGTGCCCCTGCAGGTCACTCTGGTGCCCTTGCTGCTGGTGCCTCTGCTGCAGGGGGGGGGCCCTGCTGCTGCTGCCTCTGTGGCCATCGTGCTGTCCTCCCCAGGAGGAGCCTTCTTCCCAGGGAGCTTACCGGCGTGCCGCCCAGCTTCGGCGAACAGGTCACGCAAGGCCTTACGGCTGTTCGCCACCCTCTTTGCGGCCGGCACATCAGTCGGATGCTCGTGGAACATGTTCTGGATTACGTCTGCAAAGTAACACCAAATATACTTTGTTTTCCACATGATAAATGGTCAGAATAATAATAAACTACCATACTTATGCTCATACACACCACCCCTGCATATGAGCTTCACCACGATGCTGCCCCTGGAGGAAAAAAAATATCCCCCGACCATTGACTGCATAATACTTTCCAAAATTTTTGCCCGCGCTTTCGGACTAGTCATATTTTTTTCAGTTATGAACACATTGAAACCTGTGGGATGTGTGCAGTGCAACTTGTTTCTCACATACAAATCTTGAAAAACCGGCCCATCGCAACTGCATACTTTACGCTAGCCTAATTCTAGAAACGCATGAGTGGAACAAAAACCAGCGGTAAACACAGGACACAGAAGAAAACGACGGGACAAGCTGGCACTAACAACTGAACAAACAAGGCACTTCAACGCATAGAAATACCTTCCAGCAACAACATGCGCATGTGTGACTTGTCATGGGTCACCAAATGTTAACTATCAACCACAGCGTTTAGAAAGTTCATCTCTTTGCTGGACAGGAGCAATGACATGTCACTGACACAATTGTTACCCCCTTTCATTATATAGAAAGCTTCCAAAATTTCCCTTTGGGTTTTTGTGCTTCCCCGGCCTAATATGGCAGCATTGCTAAAGACATGAGTGCACCCGCATTGTCTACAGTGCCTCGGCAGATGAGCACCGTCACTCGTGGAAAGAGTAGCTTGTGCTCTTTGAGGCAATCACTGATACAGCAGCCTGTTTGACCGATGTACGCTTTGCCACACAGTGACAAGGGGATGTGATAAATCACACGTGTAGCGCAAGGCACAAATTTCGAAACATGGTTAGTGCCACACGTAGCCCTTCGTCGCGTATGCCAGTCAATGGGGACAAGGCTAGCTTGTTGTTATGCCTTATGTGCACAAACTTTCAGACAATGTCAAGAGAGTGAGTAAATAAACACGGCATACGCTTTGTGTTCTCAGCCCCAACAAAGTTGGGCGGTCTGTGCAGTCGCATCGACCGGCATACGCAAAGAAGGGCTACGTGTGGCACTAACCATGTTTCGAAATTTGTGCCTTGCGCTACACGTGTGATTTATCACATCCCCTTGTCACTGTGTGGCAAAGCGTACATCGGTCAAACAGGCCGCTGTATCAATGATCGCCTCAGAGAGCACAAGGCTTCCCTTTCCACCAGTGACGGTGCTCATCTGCCGAGGCACTGTAGACAATGCGGTCGCACTCCTGTCTTTAGCAATGCAACTATATTAGGCCAGGGAAGTACAAAAACCCAAAGGGAAATTTTGGAAGCTTTCTATATAAAAATTCCCTCGCACTTCCCCGAGGGGGAGAGTGTGTAAGTGCGAATGCACGGTTGTTGATTGCGCGATTACGGTGGATATCGTGATCTTAATGAGTAGTCGAGAGATTACACACACGCATACAACTACAAAGAAAGATATTTCACTCGTTATTGCTGGTACCGTTGCCCGGTCCGCCATCATCGTTATCGAGATGCAGGACCAGCGACCGCTCTCGACGACGGCGCGCGCTCGACTAATACCCTCCCGCGCCACGCGGCCGCTACACGAGCGCCCTCACGCGTCGGAATGCGGAGCGCCCGCTACGCGAGCGAGAGCTCTCCCACCCAAAGTGGAGAGGAGGCGCCCTACACCCGCAGTCACTGAGCGGAGAGAGGAGGAGGAGAGTAGCGCCCGCCGTTACGGCGAGGGCTACACGAGCGCCGAAGTGGAGAGGAGGCGCCCAACACCCGCAGTCACTGAGCGGAGAGAGGAGGAGGAGAGTAGCGCGCACCCATCTCCCCCCGTTGCTAGGGAAGACGAGGAGCGCGCGCACCCGCAGCTGTTCCTATGCGGACGACGGCGGCGGACGATTCAGGCTCGCTTAAGAAGTGCATTCGCACTTAATAAAGTTGGGTAACAATTGCGTCAGTGACACGTCATTGTTCCTGTCTAGCAAAGAGGTGAACTTTCTAAACACTGTGGTTGATTGTTAACATTTGGCGACACAAGACTATTCACACATGCGTATGTTGTTGCTGGAAGGTATTTCTAGGCATTGAAGTGCCTTGTTCGTTCAGTTGTTAGTGCCAGCTTGTCCCGTCGTTTTCTTCTGAGTCCTGTGTTTACCACTGGTTTTTATTCCATTAAAAAATGTAACAACTAGCCCAGTCCAATGCCTTCGTATCTAGAAACGCCTGCATAACATCCTTCTTGAAGTCAGCAAGAGTCGAACTTTCCGCAGCTGCAAGAAACAAGGTGACTTTCTATGGTGGCATCTTTGAGTTAGGAATATGCAGCTTTGCAATGCTGTTAGGGGCACCAGGTTCACAAAAGTAGCTGAGCAGCTAATTAGTATCAGCCCGCTGTATGGCAACCTTAAAACAGAAGATGTATTACGTCACCCCAGTAGCTAGTTGAGCAAAGGCTAGCTGTGGTAGACGTGTGTGCATGACTTACTTTTCAGTGGGGCTGTGCTGCCCGTTTTAGGTTGCTATTTCAATTAGATGCTTTTCATCTGCTTAAGGTAGGTTTCTGCTGCCAAACGTGCCCCAATCAGGTGCAGGACCCTATGGAATGCGGATATATATATATATAATATATATATATAAATGGTTTACTCGTCCAGAAAATCTTTATCTTCGGCGGAGTAGAGCACAGCGCAATATAACATTTGCTCCCTCGTCTTCCAATCGTGACCATATTGTGGTGAATTACCAAGCGAAATAATTTCGTTTTTTACTGCGTTCTTCCGCTACATGCATATGCGGGGCACCGGCGGGAATAGCAACCTCTCGCCACTGCTGAGTTTAAAGTGCCTGATGCTGTGCAACGTTTTGTGCTTTGGAGCTTGTCACCGCACCCTCTCTGTGTAGCAAGATTTCTGCTCGCGGACGCTCCACGGCTCGTGTGCTCACCCTGGTGACTCAAGCGAGGCAGTCATAAAGGGCTGGAAGTAAACAACGTCCCTGTAATGATGATGGCGATGAATAAACTTTTTTGGTTTGAGTGGAAACAAAAAAGAATTGTAGTTTTTCCAGCGTTCTCTTGTAGGCGAACTGTGCTTTGGGGCGGCACCCTAAAGGTGGTATTGGTGGTGGACTGGTTGTTGGAACACGCGGTCTGGGAAGGTGCGAATACTTTAACCGTTTAGCACGCACACAACAGTGACCGATGTTGAATGGGTTGTTTTACTGTTTTGAGGAGTTTTGTTTTCTTGTTTTTTTGGAAGGGACTCGCATGGTGATATAAATGAATTTTCCGCAGTAGGCACGAGATTTTTAATCAATGCATGGATTTTAATAAGTGCCCGACACGAAAACAAAAAAAGAGCAGACTCTAAGACATCAAAGCTACCAAAGCTACCCCATTGTTGTCGTTCTTATTAAACGCGCTACGTTTCGGCTTAGTTCAAACTTGGCTCACTCTTTTTACCTAAAAACGCCGTTCCTGTAATGCCTCCTCTTGTATTACTTTTTCACGAACACGCGGCCACGACACTCCAGCAGACCTATTCCCGCTAGCTCCGAACGACGCTCGATAATCATTAAAGCGCTAACAAGTCCCCGATCGACCCCAAACTCCGTTTTTTATCACCGTTATTCCCCGTTAGCACGGGTCTGTGATTAAAATATATGCGTCGTGGGAAAATTATCCCGAGACACCGCTGACACGGCGGCGTGTACGAAGTTGCAACCGTGGGTGTGCCTTTTTAAAGGCCATACTTTACACCTCGGATAGCGAGCGCTCAAGGAGAGGCCGCGATTTTCTATGCTGCCACAAAATGGGTAAGGAGGTGCGTGCGCCGAAAAATTGGGGCATCTTTAGCATCCATTGTGCAGCTCGCGACACCGTGGCTGCGAGTGTGATTTTTGTCCGGGTGCTGCAGTCGGCGAGCATGAGTTCGCTAATGCTTTTCCCACGATGCGGAATGTTTGGTGTTTGACTAGGAGGAGCTGTGCTTTCTGCGGCGAGGGCTTTTGCGCCCGGCTGACCTCCTTCAATGCCGCATAAGTGACGCTCATTGGGCGAAGAGAAAGCGCCTTCAGTGCGGACTAACCAACCGCACGCGACTTCTGTGGTTTCGGAGGCGAGTTTAAAAATTTTGCGGAGATAGCACGTAATTGTGAAGTCAGAACGCGAAAGCGTTTCTTTTGGATAGGCTCGTCGGCGAGTCTTCTGCCGTATTGACGCTAGGTCTGCAACCTCGAAATTAAAGGGACAGACAACCGATTTTTGTCGAGTGTATTTTATTTATCGTCCCTTAAAAACCTCAACCCGAAACAGTTTTGGTGATAGCGGCCTGAAACTTTTGAAATCTAAGGAAAGAAGAATAAAGGTAAAGGAAAGGCAGTAACGTCAACCAGGCTGTGGCCTAGTTTGCTATACTACTCGTAGAGAAGGGGAACAATGGGAAAAAAAGGTGAAAACAGAAAAAAGAAGGGGAAGGTAAGTACAGAGAGTAAACAGGTGTGGACATCGTAACGACACTATAGGCAATAGAGTTCAATGACTTCATAGAGCGTAGTTTTTGTGCTACAGTCTTCTGTGCAAGTTCGTTGTTTTTAGGAAGCACAGGAGCGCTTCTGTCGCCTTATGCGTAGATAATGGTGGAGGCCAGGGGTCCAGGATTTTCTCCTCAGAGAACGGCCGCCGAGAATCGAGCTTCCGTAAAGTTGAGCAGAGTTGCCGTCTGGCCGATGAAAAACATGGAACTCGCATAGAAGATGGCGTATGGTCTCCAGTATGTCACAGACTTCACACGCCTCCCTGTCTGCCATTCCAATGAAATGGGAGTAAGCATTTGCAAAGGCGACTCCAAGCCAGAGATGAGTCCGTGGGAGGCCTTATGGAAGAAGACGCTGAGGATGCGGGTCCAGGGCAGTAATACGAGCGCTCGTGAACTCTTGGGTAGTCCATTTGGCTATCGGGAGATCTCCCGGGCAAGTGTGCGAAGAGTCCTAGCGGCGTCCGTTCATGATAATTGAATAGATATGCTTTCCGACTTTTGCTGTGCCAAGCGGGTGGCAGCATCCGCACTTTCATTGCCGACGATACCGCAGTCACTGGGAAGCCACTGGATAGCGATGTCATGATCCGCTTGAGCAGCATGGTCATACAGTGGCCTTATCTCGGCCAGCAGCTGTCAATGAGGTCCACGGCACAGGGCTGGCTGGAGCGATTTGAGCACAGGCTTGGAGTCACAGAAGATCGCCCATCGTCGGCCGGAGCCTTCCTCAGTGGTGTGAAGGACGCAACGGACGGCGGTACGTTCTGTAGCCGTGGGAGAGTGGGAATGGGCTATCTTGAATTCTGTGGTCATCGAAAATCGTGGTATAACCACGGCTTCGGCAGAACCAGGGGTTTTTACTGAGCCATTGGTGTAAATATGGGTGCGGTCACTGTATCGCACGTGTAGATAGATGAGAGCTAGCTGGTCTAGTGCTAGCGTCGGACAATCTCACTTCTTCGTTAAGCCTGGAATAGTAAGGCGTGCTCGCGGCTGTATCGTACACCAAAGTGGGAGCAGCAGCAACGTCTCAGGCGTAGAGTTAGATTTACCACTCATTTAAGTACCGCCAAAAGGAATGGTGGTGACCATGGCAGTGAGCCGTGCGGCAAGACACTTTTAACTGCACGTGAGATTTAAAGAGGTATTTCCCAACTAGTCTCCGGCTAAAACAACAATAATGTCCAATATTTCCTATTCCTTGATTCGGTTTCTCAGTCACGCGTTGCAATTGACGGAAATGTTTGAACACGTAACGTGGCGTCACGTTTAAACACTACGTGTCGCAACTTTTCAGACTTCCGAAACATTTTTGTGCAAAACTAATATCATTTCCGCCTGTTTATTAAACAAATTCTTGCGTTTATCCCAGTATATAAAAAGCTGTGTTTCAAACGAGATAGACGAAATTCCCTCCACAAAAATCGGTTGTCTGTTCCTTTAACGTTTCTGCATCCACCAACGCTGCTACGACACTGCGCCCACAAAATCTTCAGCCAAACTGTGACAGCGCGGCTGCCTTTGACTATGGCACGTCGGAGGCCACCGGTCACGTTTGCACGCGAATCTTTCTTAGTGGGACAGATGCCGTCCTTTTAGATGCGACGCATCTCATTCACTCGCCTTGTCCCTGCATCCATCCCGTGTTGTCGCCGTTCTCGGCGTTCACCCCTCCCCCATTCTCCTCGCCGCGCCAACTGCGCTCTCCGCCGCTGACCCCCTCTCCTCTCCGATAGCGAATACTCTCTCGCGAGGGGCATTGGATTGGATTCGATTGGATTGGCTTGGCTTGGCTTGGCTTGGCTTGGCTTTGCTTGGCTTGGATTGGATTGGATTGGATTGGATTGGATTGGATTGGATTGGATTGGAACTCTGCGATGCTTCCCATCACCTCAGGGTTCCCCTCGGCAAGATGGTGTAATTTTGGTGAAACCTTGAGGCGAACAGCCAGTGGGCTTTACCTTTTAAAAAAGCTGCCCATACACCGGATGGTCAGCCCAAAAGCTCCGATAAGACCTCTGGACACATGGCGCATGCGTGAAACAGGGCTTCCAATGTGTCAAAACGATTACTTGAAAATAGGGACGTAGGAGCGGGTTCTAGATGAGACAGTACACGCATCGATCAAGAAGAAGGAGTACAAAAGCATACGTTTATCTCTTGACCCACGCATACGTTTAGGTCGTTCGTATATGCGTTTAGTTAGGGCTCGAAAAATTGCCGCATGGGTTCGTTCTTCGTTCGCGATTTGGGTCTTTGAAGGATTGACGATCGATCATATGCACTTTCAGCTAAGGTTAGGTGCGCCTTTAGCATTCGCGGTCCTCTCAACTTTCTTTAGGAAGGGGTGGTAAAGTTTTTAGCTTTAGTGCACCCGCTATGGAACGCGCCGTAGCCAATCGGAATTGAGCGCGCGTCGTGTGTGGCAGCGGCAGGGGCTGGTGCCGCCGTTGCTTCCGGTAAGTAAGGTCATAAGATCTGTGGACATGGCTTTTGTGGCCGCGTTTAGCGTACGCCAGCTTGGTGCTCACTTTCGCCAAACTGTCGCCAAGTTTATATGATGTGTTCGAGTTAAAACAAGACATTCGCACGCACCAAGACGCTGTTGGGGCGCTTGTTTGGCTATTACCTTGGGTCGGATAAATACATAGGTTACATAGGTCCCACGTGCACCCCAGCAGTTCGAAGACATGACAAGCTCCAAAATACTGTAATGAACGGGCTAGGTAGAAGTGCGCTTCAAAAAAAAAAATTTACTCGACAACAGATGCATGTCATTAAAGGTACAGTGCCACATGTTTTCTGTGCTTTTGCGTAACACAAAAACGCCCAATTGTTCAAAAGTACTTTTGCTTTTCTATCCAGATGTGCGTCCGATATCCGATATTACGTATTGCTGTTTCAACTGAAATTTCTTCTGTCGGACTTGTCTTTATGCATTTATAATGATGAAGATGATGATGATTGCATTGGTTTCCCCTTTGAAGCGGGGTGATGACATGTCATCTTACCAAAAAGGACTAATATAAACATGTTTTACACTCTTGGTTTAATACTAGCGCTGCTTAGGGCAGGCACTAAAGCTTATTAGGCCCGAAATACGTTTTTTCCCTGTTACAGGTGGTAACTGTCCTAGGCAATATTCCCCTCTCTGCCTTTCGTCCACCAGCATTCTAATCTTCTTTTCGTCCCCTCGTCAGCCTTGAAGTTAAGTTTCTCTCTGATACCCTTAAATCCCAGGGCTTCTGGAAGCCCAATATTTTCTTCATGTAGATTTGGATGGATACCCTCACATTCTAACAGTATGTGCCGCATAGTTTCTGTTTCTTTTCCGCAGACCACACATACGCCATCATTTTGTGAATACTTCCCCACAAAACTCTTTGTTCGCAGGCAACCTGGTCTAGCCTCAAAAAGCAAAGCACTGCCCTGGGAATTATCGTAGAAATTTTCCTTTCTGATGTTCAATTTCTCCGCACTGTAAATTTCTTAAGACGTTTTAGCTTCCATTTTTTCCCTCCATTTATTCGTTTCAATCTGCCTTGCCTCTTTTTTGGTTACCTTGGCTGTTTTGGATTCTCCACTGTTCTTTCCGTATTTCATCGTTAGTCTTCTAGTCTTTCTAAACCACTGCCTGTCCACGCTTTTCAAGTATACGTACCTATAAACCTTAGCTGCCCACAGGCGTTGATCCATTGCCCTCAACCTCATCTCAAAGCATATTTTACTCTGAGCTTCTCTAACTTCAAACGACGCCCAGCCCATATCTCCCTGAACTGCTTCGTTACTTCTTTTTCCATGCGCGCCTAAGGCCAAACGTCCTACCGTTCTCTGGTTTACTTCAAGGCCTGATAGAACGTCTGATTTTAGGCAGAGCACAGCATTCGCAAACGTGAGACCCGGAACCATTACTCGTTTCCACATTCCTCTTACTACTTCATATTTGTTATACCCCCACAGAGCTCTATGCTTCATTATAGCTGCGTTTCGCTTTCCCTTAACCTTAAGTTGCTCCTCGTGAGTTCTTAAGTAGTTATCCCCTTCGTTTATCCACACTCCCAAATATTTATATTCCTTCACTCTAGGTAATTCGCCTTGCTGGATAGACACTACGTCAGTGGTAGCGTCATTGAAAACCATTATTCCTGATTTTTCTGCACTGAAATTAAACCCGAGGTCGGTGCCTTCCTGGCCGCTAATATTTATTAGCCGCTGCATATCGGTTTGGTTATCAGCTAAAAGAACAATGTCGTCTGCGTATAGCATTCCCGGAATGTGCTGTTGTACCACTTCACCTTGCAGCATATGGGTTAGCCTAAACCCTACTTGATTTTCTTCCAGTTTCTTTTCTAACCCTGCCATGTAAAGCATGAACAGTATTGAGCTCAAAGGGCATCCCTGTTTCAGTCCCCGATGGATGTTGAACTGCTGGGCGCATTTCTTTCCTTCCCAAGTAAGGTGCACTCTATTTTCTTTATAGATTGCTATAAGGAACTGTACTAACTCGTCATCTAATCCCTGGAGTTTCAGCATTCTCCACAGCCGTTCTCTGTTTACGTTGTCATATGCCCCTTTAATGTCCAAGAACGTAATCCATAGTGGCCTATTCTGTGCTTTCGCAATTTCAATGCATTGCGTTATCACGAACAAATTGTCATCCAGTCGCCTGTCTTGTCTAAATCTATTCTGCAGTTCCCCAGGTATTTCATTTTCTTCCATCTATGCTTGAATTTCTGATTTTATCGCCTGCATTACGAATCTATACACCACTGACGTTACTGTGAGTGGTCTGTATGAATAAATACTGGCTTGGTCTCCTCTGCCTTTATATATCAGATTCATCCTACTTTCTAACCAGTCCTCTGGAATTTGTTTGGTTCCTATCACCTTATCTATTGCCGCTATAAACGATTCCTTACTTTTAGGTCCAATCAGGTTTATCAGTTGCATCGGTATTCCGTGCGGGCCCAGTGCTGTCTGGGGGGAAACCTCTCTCACTCTCGTTTTCTCTTTCTCTCCCTCTATATCAATCCTTCCATCCGTCTGTCCGTCCGTCCGTCCCTCCATTCATCCATCCATTCCGTCCATCCATCCATCCATCCATCCATCCATCCATCCATCCATCCATCCATCCATCCATCCATCCATCCATCCATCCATCTATCTATCTATCTATCTATCTATCTATCTATCTATCTATCTATCTATCTATCTATCTATCTATCTATCTATCTATCTATCTATCTATCTATCTATCTATCTATCTATCTAATCTCAGCGCAATATGATGATGCTTAGAACACTGTGGGCACAAACAACATTCAAAACTGACAACAAAGTATCAGCGTCAGTCCGGTGGCACCGTGTCGACAAGGTTACAAATCAGTACGAGCTGATTCGGCGTTGCCCTGTGCGCGTCAGATGAACGGCCTCAGTTTTGTGCAACGCGGGAAAGTTTTGTGTGTGGCCATGAAGCGAGCTCATCAAAAACATTCACTTTTCGACAAGACAGAGCCTAGCAGCCTAGCGTCCACTCAGGCCTCTGATTCACGTTTACGGCCGTTGCGAGCACCGACAGAAACTGGCTCAAGCAAAGTCGTGAACGAACCAGCCTTCTGCAAACGATGGCCATCGGACTTCCCCTTTCCGCCTTACCCTCCCCGGCACAGCGTGCATCTGCTCCTGTAGAAACTGTCACGAGACCCGTGCGAGTTGTTTTGTGTATTTTTAATTCTTGGTGTCGTTAGCCACACGCTGAACGCTGGTTTATGGTTGGGAATTCTGGGTACTTATGCTCGCTCAAACTCGAGTTCAGGAGTGCGACCTGGGGCTCCGCGGAGAACTTTTTAGCAGCGAAGCTGTTTCGAAAACCCTAATTTTTCATGTCCGCAGCTAAAAATTCCAACAATTTGCCAAGCGCGCGGACGTGAGCGCGGGCCTCGCGGCGACCACTCGACAGTTAACAAAACTGAGGAAATGCCTATTGCTCGTTTTTGAGTGCCTCGGGACGATCGTCCGGCGTCCGCAATCGCACAAGTGTATATTTATTTTTTGTTGGTAGCTGGTGTTGTCAGCGGCCACCAATCGCGCTGATATAAGGGATTGCCCTGCCGTAATCGTTAGCAATTGCAACATGATGGGGGTGTCCAAAAACCACTCGGAGTCACCCACGTCCTCGCTGCGGTTCTTCATTCTCCCACACCTCGCCAACATGCCTCTGACATGCCGGTCACGTGAGGGGAGGTGGTGTCAAAACAGCACGCGACAAAAGCGCACGAAAAAAAGAGCACTGACATAACACCACGACGTCAAAAGAGTGCGCGAAAAAAGAACACCGAATAACAGAACGGCGTCAAAAGAGCACGCGAGAAAAGAGTCGATCACAAAAAACTACCGACACCACGGTGTCAAAAAAGCACCAAACACATGCGACAAAACAACACAAACACAACAACACGGCGTCAAAAGAGCACGCTGCAAAAGAGCACGGCGACAAACGATTATTGATTTATTAGCACGGCGTCAAAAAAGCACACGATACAAAACCACCGTCATAACAATACGGCGCCAAAAGAGCATGCGAAAAAAGAGCACAGCGGCAAAAGATCATCTAAATATCCACACAGCGTCCAAAACGAACGCGACAAAAGAGCACCGACATAACAGCACGGCGTCAAAAGAGCCTGCGACAAAAGGGCAGAGCGACAAAACGCCACTGACTTAGTAGCACAGCGACAAAACAGCACACGACAAAAGCGCACTTCGCAAAAGCGCAATGTGACAAAAGCGCGCAACGACAAGAGAACACGCGAAAAACAGCGAAGCGTCAAAACAACACAGCGACAGAAGCACACGCCTTTGTGGAAAGCCTAAATGGGCAATTACTTGGATTTTAGATCCCCTGCGGGAAGGACGTGATTACATCCCTGCGCTTGCGGGGATATATGTGTTTAAATTATCCGCCAAAAATGGCATAGCGGATGTACCCTTCCCCCCGTGAGACAATGAAATTTTTATCAATTTAAATGCGTTTGCAAACCTCGCTGGTAACCAGGTGGTAGGCTTAGGTAGGTAGGTAGGTGCTTAGGCGCTGGAACGTCTTCGCTGCCAAATGCTGAGAAAATGTCGTCAGGCTGCAGTTAGTATTAAAACTTAAGGGCACAGGGTAAGCCCTATACTTCCCATGCATTTTTGGCCATGTTGAGGTACATTTTTCTCGGCATCTAATAACGGTATCTACATAACGTATATATCATTTTCTTTCAAATTTTGTTCTCTTTTAACTGTACTAGAATTATGAACATTCTTAAAAAATTGAGTTTTTTATAATTTTTGTCCGTTAGTACCTAAATTTTGGCATTATTTTAGTATTAAAAGTTGTGTACCAAAAAAACTGTTACGTGCAAATTTTCAATTCTAGTACAGCAGGTGTGATAAGTTATGTAGATGACAGGGAAAAAAATCAGCTCGTTGTCTTGGAAGATATAGGAAATAATGGTACCTATGTAAGAAAAAACATTGTTTTGAGATAATTGAGTTTAAAGTAAAAAAAGACGTGAAAAACAATACTTTTTTGCCAAAAACACCACTGGAGCCATTTATTTAAAAGGCACCATCTTCATATTCGCTGTCGAAGTCATTTTTTTGCTTTTCACCCTGTCGTCTGTCCTTCCTTGAATATTTTGTGCACCATCGTACAGATCTGTTCACAAAATATTTTGCTTGTGGTCAACCTCTTTAAGTCACTTGATGGTGGTGTTGCGCCCAGGTTTTGGTTTGAATTATTTCAAAATACTGGCTCATGCGTTGCTTCATCATTTAATGAAAGAACAACACCCAATGTTGCAATCATTAGAGTGTGAAGCCCAAAAAAGATGTTTTTGTCTGCGCAGCTTCGAAGGGCAAATGTGGAAAAAAGGTCCAACAGGGTCTTTGGATTGCCCTCGCTGAAAAATCAGCTAAGCAATGGTTGCTAAGCAATTTCTTAATACAGCTGGTTCCAGAAAAGCATTTTTATCTAAAACTGGAAGTTTTTTATGAAAAAAATGACAATAAACCCTCAGAACATTCTTAAGAGGATGTGGGCACTTACTACTTGCATACGGGAAAACTGCTTTTTAGAGAGAAATAAGACATTTTAAGGCAAGTGTGAATATGGAAAATGTGCACAAGGAATTGAACTTCCCTAATTGCGAAGAAAAACAAAAAGTCATTTTTTCAAAATTTCGCCTTACCCTGTGCCCTTAAAACAATCCCTTATTTGTGGCGAGCGTTTCAAGTGCAGCGCGTTTCCTTGGGTAGCAAAGAAAAAAAGGTAAAAGAAAGACAAGAATGTTAACCAGGCTGCGGCCTAAATTTTGATATGTTGCACAAGGAAGGGGGGAAATGCTCAAAAAGAAGAAAACAGAGAAATAAAGGGAAAAGTAAGGTGTTATAGTTCAGTGAGTGTCCCTAGAGTCTATATCTGGGAAGAAGCTGTAGGGGGTAAGAGGAGGTAAAGGGTTAGTGACGTTGCTTTCGAGCCAGGCATCGCAATAAGTGGGCACATTGCCAAGTCAGTGTTTTATCCCGGAATCACTTTAGCAGATGAACCTTCAAATACAAAACCACCGGTGTCGCGCTCGAGCCATCCGCAGTAACGTCGCAGATCTACGTTACCTTTAACAATGCATGAACTATCTTTTATCGGCATCACAAGAAGTGGGCACATTGCCAAGTCAGTGTTTTATCCCGTAATCGCTTTAGCAGATGAACCTTCAAATACAAAACCACCGGTGTCGCGCTCGAGCCATCCGCAGTAACGTCGCAGATCTACGTTACCTTTAATAATGCATGAACTATCTTTTATCGCATGCATCACTGCGTATAAAAAGAAGAATAAGAGGGTGGTATTGCAAGATTGTTTTAAGCGCAGCGAAAAGCTCTCGCCACCCTTGAGGCAAGTACGGTTAAAAAACAAAATAGAGGCTTTTTTCCTCGCAATTGCCTGGGATTCGACGGCTGAGCTCTTGAAATGTTAAGCAAAACTGCTCTCCCAGTTTTTTCCCACGTGGTAACGCAACCTCGAAATCAGCCCAACCAAAAAATCAAAAAGCAGAAAACAAATGCAAGAGCTACCGCACTTCTGTCGCCGCATTTTTTTTATCTAAGTACCCTACTGAGAAGCCTATTTCGCAGAACAACTAGTACCTCGGAAAGGGCACATAACCCTCTTGTTTTTTTTTAATGCTAACAATAATAATCCCCGCCCCTTCGCCAATGTGTTGAAAGCCTAGCACCACAAGAGCCCATTTTCTGGTAGACGCATAGACGCACCTTCTGCATTTTTTACCACGCAGAATCGCGCTTCGTAACGCTTCAGACAGGCCAACAATCCGTCCACGCCGCCAGGCATTTTTTGAGCCTTCCTCTAAGGTTCATCGCTATAGTGATGTAATTCGACTCTCGCGAACGCGAAACCGTTCCGCATAGATATCGCTTCGGCGGTTCTGTCACGCGGTATACGATGCTTTCTCCCTTCAGCATGTGGTGTTTTCCTTTTTCTTCAAAAGCGCCGAAATTGGCGTGGCTTGGGTCGCCTCCACGCATAAATGCGCATTTGGGGACCGGAACACAAAAAGGAGGTCGCAGCCTTGAGCGCCGCATTGCGTTTTTTTGTTCATAAATGTCGCGCCCTCGTCACTGTTCTGCCGTTCCCCCCTACCAAGCGATGAAAACGCTTTGGGCATGAGATTAGCTTTTGAAATAGGCCCCAGAATTTTGAGGTTGGGCGGCGAGAAGAGGAATCGGTTTAGTAAAGGCGAATTTTACTGCCCCGGGAACTATAGGAAAGACACCTGGAGTGTTGTCACAATTGCGCGGCTGAATTATTTCTCTAACTCAGCTTTGGGACAGGTAGGATGTATTTGTCTCTAGTTTGGGGTTGAGGTCGTTGTTCGTAGTTTAACGAGAAGGCTCGTTCGGGTGGGAGGGGAAGCCGATTTAGCGCCAAATTCAATTTTGATGCACAAACACGGTAAATTGGGCGACTGGAAGATATTCAGATGGCGAGCGCGCAACCTACTTCCTGTTGCGCAACCGGGCGCATGATCAAAAGGGCAATTGTTGTGTCCCGGTTGACAAAGCTTTGCGCAGCCACCTATTTTGCCCCACTTATTCTAAGTACGGCATTGTTTTGGTTTCCTAGAGCACACAAAGTTGACAAGAATAAAAAGCAGAGTTCTTATTGTTTTATTTCCTAAAGGTACCATTCGTACAGTAAAAACACAATTTGGATTATTTACGCTTTTAGTCGCATACAAAAGTGTAGGGCGCATGGCGGCATGCTAATAACTAGGTGTCAAGCCGGTGCATATCTGTCCAGTGCCTTGTCTACCCATTGCAACGTCCGCGTAGTCTCTGCTGGTGAAATGGGCAAAGCACAGCCGGTAGATGATGTAAATCTGACGGGGTGGTAAATGAGCCAGGTCCTGCCTTCTTGCATACTGGAGCCAAACCCAAGATCAGGAACATCAGCGTGCACATGTGTAGTATTTGGATCAGAATGAAAACTCGATTTATTTCTGGTTTCAGCCGCACATAAGATACTCTGAATGAAAAACTGGCTTCCGTATCAAAATAAACGGTATATGACATATTAAAAATCTTTCTCTGTTAATTTGATATGCTACAAAGACGACTTATGACAACACCAATCGAGAAGGCAAATTTTAAGCTAAAATCTACCTTTATTATCAACAGACGCGGATACATGTTTCTATTTGAGCGATCATAATGATCGGTAGCAACGACCCACCTTTCCTCCTAATCCAAAATATATTTCTGCAGACAAAAGCAGCCATCCCACACCAGGATATCTAAAAAATTATTCATGCATATATACTTTCGTGCACTGTATTCCTCTCGTATTTTCGGGTCCCGCAATAAACCGCTAATACAAACCTTATTAAATAAACATTACACCATCTTTCCGTAGGGGAACCCTTAGTAGTATGCGAAGCAGCCATGGGGTCGACTGAAGTTCTCATTAGTTTTCTCTTCATCGTTTCAGCTGACGTTCAGCTACGTGTGCCTTTGTTGTATTAGTAGCTTCTTGACGTAGTTTGAATGAGTGAAGGACCTAGGGCGCGTTCGTAGCACATGCTCCCGTGTCGGTTTGTAGCGCAGTGGGAAGAGCGCCACGTACCTCCCGTTGGGGCCAGAGAGTCTTGGGATCGGAACCGGGCGCCGCCTAACTATTCGTTTTTATAGTGGACTGCGGTCGCCAGGCCGAACACTGACGGGGCTGAAGAGACGCGCGTACGGAATAGAGTGCGGACCGGACAACGACAACGAGGGAGGGAGGAATACAGCCCCGAGCATAAGATTCTTCGCATCTAAAAACCTGTAACAAATTATTAGCACAGGTAAAGCTGCATTGCATATTTATCGGCTTATAGTTGTAACTGCATTCTTGTGAATATAATGCAATTGCACTTAAAGCAAAAACTCAAAGCATGGAATTGAAGCGCAAATTAGAAGTATTGTAATTATTTTAAATATGATCGTTATTATAAAGATATACAGTTGTTTAGTTTGTATATTTATTGTTACCAATTCCTTCTGCTATATGCCGTGGATTCACGTGAAGCCAAAACGCAAAACACACAGTTGAAACGCAATAAATAAAACAGCGTCCGTCTAAACTCACATGTGTAAATTTATGCAGTCACTAGTTTATTAATATAGTGCTAACAACACGTGGTATGAACCTATGGACCCTTCTTTTGAGCCAAAAGTATATGAGAGATGCCTTCTTCCCGCTGTTGGCATAAATAGGCTGATAATAATAGCGATAATAATATTACTACTACTACTACTAGTGCTACTACTACTACTACTACTAATAATAATAATAATAACAATAAGATTAATAATATAATAATAATATAACAACCACGCATCCTAAGAAAACAACTTAAACGCAGGCAGTCAAAATGTAATAAAAAGAGTGCGGATAAGCTCACAGTGTTCTATCAGTTATTTTATACGTTACTCAAATACATTTTGCTCCATACCGTGCATTCACTTGAGCCAAAATACGAAACACACGATCGAAACGCAATAAATTAAAAACACATGCATAAACAATTCTGTAGCTAATGTAGTCATTGGAACAATTACCGCGCATGCCACGTATGTACAAATCAAGACACAAAGAAGACAATCACAACGTAATAAATATTGCACGTTTATGCTCAATTTATTTCTAAAGCTGCCGCTGCAACCGCATCCTGCTATCGCGTGCAAGCGTATAAAAACAAAACGTGCAGCATGCAGATCGTATCTTTCGTCCTCCGGGAACCGAAAGAATTTTATGCCGTCGTGGCGTGAAGAATTTTGCCACCTCTCATCACAGCACGATTTGCCATTGCGGCGCGAATCCATTCATGCGTCTATTTCAATGAAACAAACTTTACGGTGGTAAAAGCGGCCTTTGGAACACCGTAGACGGTAGCCTGCCTGTGCGCGCTACGAGAAACGCCCCTTTTCAGCGGTGCGAGGTGGGAAGGCGCGGTTCCCGTTTCACACTCCGGGTGGCGTTCATATTTCCGCAATTTCGAACTGCAACGTTTAGGTTCCCTTGCATACTAAAAACTGCGGAGTTAATAAGTAAACTCGTAATAAATATAAAATGCAACAACGTTCATTTATGCTCGTATGTAGTACAGCCCCCAACTTTAGGATGGATGCGGTCACGTGACAGGAAAACTGCGAAGTTTCATCCCCCTGGCTTGGCTCCCAAATGTAGTAGCTACTAGGATGCTCAGTGGCAACAGAGCATAAAAAGATGGCTGGAAATAAATGACCGCCGTCCTTCTTTATCAAGCATTTCCCTTAAGAGTTAGCCACTCCCTCACACGCTTTGAAAGAACTGCATGCGCGCAGTTTACTGACAGTGCGGCCAGATGGTGCGGCATGCCTCGGAGGCTGTGCGCTCCGTTGCTCGCATTTGTTTTAATCCTCCCTGTAACTTGAAAATATGCGCGGTTTTGCCTAGAATTGTGCACTTCGCGATTTTTTACCTAATAGGGCTCTATTTACTTAGCTTTCTGTACCTTGAGGACACGGGCAATGAAAACTCTCCAGAAAATGTTTCTCGGTGGCTGCGTTAAAGGCGATAGCTTAGCGATTATCAGACTTTTTAACAATCCTATCACTGCTTTCTGGTGTGCAAACACAGGCCGCAAAGATTGTTTCACAAGTGAGGCGTGGTATTTTTCGAAATGAGCCGGATCAACCTAACGCGAATTTGAGAAAGAAGCGAATGTTTGTTACCGGACCTAAATGCAACGCTATCAGCTATTATATGATATATTTTACATCTCACCTAGGGGAAGTTTATGGCCACTAGTAAATAAAAATAATGCCGTGAATATGAGTAACAATAGGGTGATAAGTTTGGATTTGGCTCATGTTGAAATGAAACACTCGAGCTGATACGGCATTTTTATGCAAACTTTATTTAAAATGACTTTCAAGCATTGTGCGATTGCGTATTGGAGGAAAAGGCATTACGAATATGAAACAAGGCTTCAAGAGTTCTAGAAGTACGCAAGGAGGGCAGGTGAGGCCTCTTGGCACCATTGCAGCTATTTTCTAATTTTTCCCTAGGGTAATTTTATTGGGCACGCCTGAAGGCACTCATGAAGTAAGCAAGGTCTTCATTGCTCTGCGATGAATTTACAAACCGCTTCCCAAGAATGCTGCAGATATCTTCTTCACCTTAATGAAGTGGTTCGTACTCCCAGAGGGAGGGGAGAGATTTGCCAGCGGCTGTAAGCGGCGGCTATTTAGTTCTGTACTAAACTGGTAAATATGGCAGTAAAAAAAATAAATATAACTAGAGTTATTTCGTAGGGAGGGGGGAGAAGAAACGAAATCATTTTTGACATATCTCAGTTTCATTTCGTTCACTTTTCCTTCCGTTCGCTTCGACATTGACATCTGGGGACAGATATTTCGCCGATCTCCTAATTCCCGTCTGTATTCATAATCAGCGAGCTCTGAAAAGCAAACAAAAATCTCAAGCTGCCGAAAACACCCACGGAAGAGTCTGAACAGTCAAGCAGAAGTCAAGCTAAAAGAGTCAAGCCATTTTGATCCGTTAAACCGCAGGATCGGGCTCATTTTCGATATGAACTACGATCTGGGCACACGATTTTAGAGCGTTATCTCAAATATTTCCTTTCCAACCCTTTTTTAGGGGAAAGTTGCCAAGTTTTTCTTGTCAGAGCAGTTTTATCCGACCTGCCTAGTTTCGGTTTCTGGGTCTGCCTCATTTCGAAAAAAAACGCCTCAAGTATTGGACATTTAGAGCCCCTTCTTGGGGTAATTCTCTAATGTTTGAAAGTGCATAAGAGTCCACAGCAGACCATGAGTGTCGATTGACGATGTTGCATTGCGACGCTCGACGTACTCATACGACTTGAGTTGTGCTCTGAGCTCTGCATCATGTAACTCAGCCAACGTTCGTCGGATGTCCCTACTGGCAATGGACTGGAACTATGGGAACTCTCTACAATCGCAGCGTTCTCCGCCATAGTAACCTGGCACCTCCACACCTGTACTTCCCCTTTACTTCGCCCAATGCAGAGTAGCCCGACAGGGCTTTACCTCAGGAGGGCCTCTCTTTCTTTTCTTTATTTCGAGTTTTATGATGTTTATGATGCCCTCAAAGTTTTTCCACGTACCCAGAAGGAGGTATTGACCAGGGCTAAATACCTTACTGTAATTCATGAGGCCCTCAAAATACTAATTTATCCCTTAATAGACAGAGGCCGTAAAATGAAATTTCGTTGTGATTAAAACCCCAATAAACCAATAATTAGCACCCTTACGCAATTCAAATGACATGAAGCTGAAAGGAAAGCTTGTATTCAATTATATATATGTCCCTTTTTGCATACCCCAAATTTGTTGCGCCAATAGATAATATAAGTGGAACAGATAGAGTCAAACCCAAGCGCTCAATACGGTCCTTCAAAAAAAGTTTTTCTAGCTCCCGAGAAGCAGCGACAGCCGAGACAAAAATGTTCGATTGTTTCAGCGACCTGGCACCGCACACGTAGCTCCGTAGGTCAAAGCCCCGTTCTATAGATAGAAATTTATCCTTGGAATTCTGAAGCGCAGGTCGGTGAAGGTCACTTCGGATTCCTGAGAACCACAAAAATGAACGTTACCACCAAAATTTAAAGGTTGATACTCTTCAAAGGATAGGAGTTCATCGGAAGAAGTAGCGTCTAAATGCCAATATCGTCCTAATCTTGAAGATGCAAAAAGAGCAAGATTAGATATTGTTTGTCCCTTTACTACTACAACGTTCTATCGTCTTCTTCTTCACTTTGATTTCTTCGTCTTTTAACGCAAGCTTCTTCGACGGGCATATTTGCAGCTATTCACGCGACTGCTGCCCCGCAATAACAACCCTCTTTCCGCGGCGTGCAACTAGTTGGACTCACATTCCGTCACGCTCACCTCTCACGGGCCCCGCATACTAATTTTTGTCCCTTTCTGGCGGGGTGCCGGATCAGCGCATTATCAGGGGGCCTGGCTCCGGCTTCAAGGGCCTGGTTTCAAATCCCGCGCAAACCCAAATGTGTTTTTAGTTATTCGGTTTCTCTTTACAGTGTCGGCAATTTCGGTACTATCAGTAATTAAGCGGGCGAGGACGAGGACAAAGGCCACTTGTCAGGCTTGATGAGACATCTAAGGCTATCGCTTTTGGAAGCTTAAGTGGGACGCTGATCAATGGCACATTTTTATTTACTCAGAGGTTGATTTCGGAGTTTCGCTTGTGAAAGCCAACACCGTAGTTCCTGTTTTTTTTTACCCAGCCACCCCGCTATCACAATTTCAACGAGACAACACTTGCATTTCTTTTTCGCGGCTCTGTAATCGACTTTCGCAAACAAATAGCTTGCGCATCGTTTTACACTGTGAGCTGTCCACGCAATGTTTTTAAACTTCTGCGGTTTCCGCGCTCCGATCGTGCCTTACACGTCACGTGACCTACGAGCACTTAATTCAAATCTCTGCTTGACGCTCCTGGTGCCGGCAAGACAGTCCGTAACGAATGCTGAGGGGATGTCGTGATGTCGTCGTAGCTTTCCATTCATGGCGCGCTTCGAATGAGGTCTCGTCGGTTCCAAAGCCGCTGCTGTATACCGACCATGCCTCGCCGGCAGTATGGAAAAGACGAAGGACGGGTGGAGTCACCTCGATTTATGCCGCACTGCGAAGGCTTCTCAGCGAAAGTTGCTTACGACGACTTAGTCAGACGAAGCGTTGCGAACAGCAGAATCGCGCTCGCAATAGAGAGCTTCAGCGTAAGCATCCAGTCAATGGACGCAAGAGACTTCGTCACCACGATGCAGGTCTCCAAGACGATTTCGTTTTCGCTGACGGCATCCAGGACGCGGGAAAATCAGATGATCGATAGAACGCAATATTGGTATACGTGGGAAGTTGAACCTCTTTTTCAAAAAAAAAAAAAACCATGTTAGAAATGTCCGGAATTATCGAACAAAGTCAGATATCTCGCATTTGGGCGTAGTCGTAATGGGTTCTGTATCTCGATTTAATTCGAAGTTTTCTATTGAACGAAACAAGACACGTTTCAAGGAATGGAATAGGTAATATTACGCAACATCGGTTTTTATGTACATTTGAACCCTGATTATAAGAAACTCCCTTATCAATCCCGAATTAACAAGCAAATTTGAATTCACCAAGAAGTTGCACATACTCTTGATGCGTTCTCTTGTTTACAAAGTTGTCGATTAAAGGAAATAAGTTCGCGGGTCAAGGAGGGAGACGGCTGATAAAACAGAATATCGGTTTACGAGTGCAGTTTTTTTTTTTCACATCACATCTATATTTTCCTTTTGTTACAATCCATCAACCAATCACAAAAAGCTGATGTGTCAAGCAGCTTGACGAGTTGGCTGGCCCAGTACTGACAGCAATGGTCGGCGCAGATTTGAACAGAAAAGTCAAGTTACACATACTCGCACGCAGTATAGATTTTCATTCGTATAACCTTATACAGCATACGCATCAAAAACGCAGGGAGGAACACAGTTAAACTCGCAATTGAACACGAAAAAAAAAGATACCCGCTATCTGTCTATTCGTGATGGCAAAGGAAAAGAAAAAGGGAAAAAAGGATCCTCTCTCTGCAACTTTGCCTTGAACAGTTGTGAACATCCGTTGAAGAACAAAAGAAATCAAATACGTGAACGTGTCAAAGAACGAAATTGTGAAAACGGTTTTTGGCAAAAGAGCCATATCAATGTTTTCCGCTTCAAATTTGTTCAGCAGTTGTAGGAGGACATAAGATAGTGATTGCATGAAATAATTTTGGCGTGGTAGTGGTACAAATCATATCCCTTTAAAGCGGGTGTCATGCAAAAGCTGTTTTCATCGTTATCTCAGAAGGTCAGCCAGATACGGATCATTATTCTTCACTCTGAAGCAAAATGAACGCACTAAATGGTAGTCATAAAAATTATTTACTTTGATTTTATGGTTTGGAGAAATAATTCTGCTGTAGATGCTGGAGTAAACTTTATTCAGGGCAAGCTTTAGGTGGTGATGTCAGGGGGTCTGGGGGGGTCTTTTTTAGTGAGGAATAACCAGGTCCTCGCTGGCTGCCCTGGCTCTTCGTACCAGGTCTCGCTAGTCAAAGAGGTCTGATCTGGTCAGCCGCGCCGCCCACTGCTCGTAGGTGGGGCTGGTGTTTGGGGAGGGTCTAAGAATTTGTGAGCACTCCGATACCATATGGTGTAGTGTGCTGGGCTGGGTGCAGAATTTGCAGCTGGTGGGATAGAGGGTGGGGTGGATGGCGTGTAGGACGGTGCCGTGCGGGTATGAGCTTGTCGGTAGTTCGCGCAGAGTGGTGGCTTCGGTACGGGTTAGTTCGGGATGTGGGGACGGGAATCTTTCGCGTTCGTGGCGGTAGTGAGCCAAGAAGTCTGTGTATTTTAGTAGAAGTTCAGTTCTTGGATCGTTGCTGTAGGATGCAAAGTTGGCACGTTTGCAATGATTCGCACAACGCTTTTTTGTAACACAAAAAGCGTGTTCGAATTCTTCATAGTAGTTGTTCCCCAGACCAAATGAGCATATCGGATATGGGGTAGAAATAAATATTTATATAGGAAAACTTTTATGCGCTCAAGGACGGGCAACCTAAGTTCGTTTTAGGCCTATAGTTTAGTAAACCGTTTTACTTATTGCTTCGACATTTTTATCTCAACTCAGATTACTGGAAAGATGAACCCCTAAAACTTTACTACCTCAATGTGTTCAGTGGCAAATGTTACTCTACGCGAGGTTACAATTTTATTTTCTGGCTAAAAAGAATAGCTTTGCGTTTGCTTGGTTAATGTTTCAGACATTTTGTTACGTTCAATTTAGGAGCTGATGTTGGTTACGGTCGGAGATTGTTTCTATTTCGCCATTACTCCTTCCTGTGACTAAGAGGCTGGTGTCGCCTGCGTAACAAACTCACCATAGTTCGGGTTTTTGAAATAATGTGTGAAGGTCGTTTACGTACACTGTGAAAAACAGTGGCCCTAAATTACTGCCCTGAGGGACACCTGCGCTTATGGTTTCCCATTTTGAAGAAAACTCATTTAACGATGCATATTACTTCCGGTATTTTATGTAAGACTCAATCAAATGAAGCACCCCGCCATTCACTCCGTAGAACTGCAATTTTTTTAAGCAACATAATATGGCTGATTGATTAGAATGCTTTGTACAAGTCTATATAAATCCCTAAAGTCAGACTGCGGCTTTTAAAGATACGAACAATTATTTCCTTTTGTTTTAGTAGTGCATTTTCAGTAGAGGTAAACAAAGATACTTGGGAAAATCGATTTTATAAACTTCCTGAATTAGCGAGCAACTTAAGATCACCCGCAGCTGTGCATAGTCTTAATGCTTTCTCTACACTACGAAGTTATCCTTTCAACAAAATAATTGGCCCTAACCACTGACTTAATAATGATTTGCAAAACAGTAATAATATCCAAAAGCATGCACCCCCCGGTGAGTTCCGTGGCCCATTGCGTTTTTGTTGGTCAAATAGATTTTTCGGCTATTTAAATTAGAGCAAGTCATTTATTCGACCAATCACGCAGTTTCTTAGTTCCAATCATCGGCTTTCAGTTTGCGCAGGCCATTTAATTGGCCGATCATGCCACCTCTTTGTTCCAACCCTCCACTTTTGTTGCCGTAAATCATTTCCCATTTCTCCTATCGGAAAACCATACAAATGCTGGCTCTCAGAGGGAGCTCATTTTGCGAAATTTATCTCGACGAGTAAGTGGGTCGCACTGCAATCAGCGATAAGAAAGAGCCCTGCATTCCATCATTACCCATCTCTTCAGAAAATTAAATGCGGTTGGCCATCTCAAGAGCAACAACCACAAAATGAATTTCAATTGGTCATTGTTGCCCTCTCAAAAATTTTAACTATCGATCTTACCCACTTTCTTCTTACAACCATTTATTAATAACGTAATTGTGCTGCTATTTCCGGGGTTATAAAGGGCTTATTGATCGTACGGAAAGAGGAGGCGGAGGGGGCAGCTGGCGAGAGCAGGCTTCGCGAGCTTAGCGACATTCAAGGGCTGCGCGTCGATGTTGGATGAAGCGCACAGGCTACGTCTGCCACTTGGTGCAGCATCCCATAACCACCCTAATTACACAATAAGCATTAGTCGAGCAGCAAAGTATGTTGCCGCTTAATATCACTTGCTTGCCAATGGGAATGCGCGTGAGTGGCGTGACGCACTCACCGAATGAATACACAAGAGGTAAAATATCATGACAATATTAAGAGAACATGTGCATGTTCTGCTATTTGTTACCCTTTTAAGGGTTTGTGTATCGTATCTAATTAGCTGTAAATGGACCTCTAGTGACTGTGGGGCTGCCTAAAATTTGAGGGGTTCTTCTCTTCCAGTTGAGAACGTTGGACGAGACCAAATAAAATGGAAGATATTTGGCTTAGTCTGTGCTGCACATAAGGCACATTTAGGCAGCAAAGTGGGATTTATCGTGCATTTAAAAATTAGGTCCAATGTGGTGGCGGCGTCCGCATACACCTTGTTACCAAAAGGTGGCTTCGTATTCAACGCGGGTTATGCAATAGTACAAAGCTTGCTTCAGCTATGCAAACATTCAAGCACTGTTAGGGCCGAGCTCTCCGGAACCTTTTTACAGTTTTTCTTTCTCATTTGTTTTCGCATTTAATTTACCCGACGTATGTCGAACTAGCCCAACTGATAAAAGCCCAAATCTAGCTGCAGGGTACGAAATCAGAAATATTTCCAAAACTCCATGGTTCTCTCCAACTACCACCGCGTATCGTTTGCCGTGAGATGTAAAAAAAATACTTTGTGAGCTCATTGATTCTCAGAACCAAATCTTTCTCAACCTCAGATACAATTTTTTTGCGTCTGTAATTCGCTACATGATAGAAAACATGGTCTATAATTGCAAGCTGTTGAAGAAAATGAAGGCAGGCAAATATGGTGTGAAAAGAAACAATTGAAAAAGCTCGCAGGAAATACAAATGTCATACGTCAAGGAATGAATGACAGAAGCCCCAATACAGCCCCCCAAGGAATACCGCATAACACAGAACAAAACATCTGTTAAAGCTGATACCCTCGGAAAAAAGAAGCTACAAGCGTGGGCAGAATATATGTTGGAGGACATGGCTGCTTCGAAAAGCTGCCTTCTTTCGCCCTGAGTGCTGGCGCATATTCAATGTGTGAATAAACGACCGAGTACTGTGAATGTTTGACAATGAGAAATGAATTCCCGCTGACCGCGGAGTTATTCATTATTAACCCCAGGAACGACGATGAGATAAAATAAATCAAGGAGAAACAAATATCCAGTACACACCGGGCTAATTATGATAACTTTCTGGCTCATTCAATTTCCACTTCCTTATTTGTTTCCGCTTGTCTTGAATGTGTGAATCTCATTTTAGAATGCATTGGTCTTTATGCGGCTTGTTTTGTCTGCTTGTCTCTCCGTTCTTCTTGTTCCGTTTTTTTCGTCACAGAGTTCGGCGAAGGAAGAAACTAGTGGAAAATCTTGACGGCACATAGACACTGGGTCTTCGCTATAAATGCGATAAATCAATATTCATAAACTAATTACTCCCCTGACTGCACCGATGGTTTTTCCTCCCAACGGACGCAATCATTTACATGCATAATTAGCGTGCACATTTTTTGACGACGGGGTAGTGTAAGGTCCTCCCATTCGAAAAGGTATCGAAAATTAATATCTAACGTCCAAGTCAAGGCCACCTGCGACAGAACGCAAGCGCTGGGAGGAATATTGAAACGCGTTCGCTGGAAACGAAAATACAATAAAACCTCATTAAACGAAGTAACCGCGACAGAAAAATGGCCTTCGTTAAAAGAGACAGTTCGTTAAAAAGTTTTCGGCGTTTTTCACTCTACCCTCGGCTGTCAGGACTAAGAAAAGCAATAGAAATGAGAGATACATACGTCTTTTGCTAAATACCTCCTTTAAACAAGTCAGTTTTTTGTATCAATTATTATTTGTACATTGTATTGCATTCTATTATATTGCATCGTATGATATGGTATTGATGTCTTGTGCCATGGGGCAATCTTTCGCACAAAAAAAATATCGTATTGATTGTATTGTATTGGTCGTGATGTGTGGTTTTGTATTTTTTGTTATAACGATAGTTCGCTTTACTGGATCCACATATTCAACCCTTCGGAATCGCAACAGTCGCTGCAAAGTGTCAGCTAACTAAGCAGCTAGTCGCCCTTACATGGATAGCATACATATTAGATGCTAAATATCTCGTTAATAGGGTATTAAAGGCTGTTTTCGGTGTATATAGACTTACGATAGACATTGAAGGCCATTAAATCCCATCAGACCGATTAAACGAAACAACTATTCTGAATTGATCAAGAAAAATATCTCGTTAATAGGGTATTAAAGGCTGTTTCCTGTGTAGATAGGCTTACGATAGACATTGAAGGCCATTAAAACCGCTCAGACGGATTCAACGCAGCAACTATTCTGAATTGCTCAAGAAAAAGACGCCAACCACTTTGTTAATTGGCGTGTCATCTGTATGTTAGAACTAGGCACCGTTAAAAAAGACGCCAAAGAGCCTACACAGCGTGGCAGCTCCAACCCTCCCCCCTCTTGACCATGCCTGTAGGTGTCCAATAATTCATGCTGCTCCGTTCAAAGTAGGTCACCTGCCATTAAGGACTCCATATTAACCAGACTAGCCGTTCTGCAAACAAGAAAGTGAAGGAACAAGGAAACAAGCCCTGCCGTTAATGAGATTAATCTCTGCAGGGCTTATTGCAGCCTTCTCTCTCTCTCTCTCTCTCTATTAGGACAGCAAATTAATTACGCGGCAGCAAATTAGTTCGTTATATCCGATATCCGTTATAACAGTAGAGGTAAAAATCGGCTGCAACAAATCGACAATCTGCCTCGCGCAAAAATTCTTGATACAAAAATGCATTTTTGGGCTTCCAACCCGCTATAAACAAAATAACCCTTACCTTTCTAGTTGTTGCATTTGAAGCCGAATGAGCCGGAACCTCAGTACGTGAAATTACAACAAAACAAGATTCAATTGACAAAAAAGGCCTGTGTCTTTATTCATTTGATGAATGATGTGACCTTCATGTGGTGCCTACTCAGAGCACTGAGCACGATGGAGCTTTCCACAGTGTCCACAAACAAAAGCGCATTAATACTTCTGCAGTTTCGGATGCCTAAGGGTTTTTCCAAGTAGCTCCTCAGCCTCCTGGTCAAATAATTCTTCGTTATATCCGCTATCACACGCGGCTTACGGTTTCAGTTTGGTTATACAATTATGAGTGCCATTGAAATAAAGCGTAACCAACAAAAGATCGTATTTACTCGCTATAGCCAATAATTCGCTATATCAGTGCTCGTTATAATGAAGTCCCACTTTCATTATATATATATATATATATATATATATATATATATATATATATATATATATATATATATATATATACAGAAAGATAGGGCAGCAGTCTACAACGCCAAAGGAGGCATAGGGGCGTGGTTAGGCTCTGTTCTTTTTCACTACGGTTAATGAAGTAAACATTTTTTTAATATATATATATATATATATATATATATATATATATTGTAGCGAAGACTACGGGACATTCCCTGACAGCGCCATTGCCGCGCATTATCGTGGATCATCATCACTGCCGTGCTTTTGGCACACCTCATCTATCATCATCAGAAGGAGCTTGTGAAGAAGAGGTTCAGCTGCCTCGGCATCGCCCCTTGTCTTCTGACTGCTTCCTCGGTGTTCCTGAGCACCAATAAACCCCTTAACAGTTTGGTGGAGAGTGCGGAGTCTTTGTCCCCACCCTGGAACTTCGCAGTCGGACCATCCCTACGGCCATGCCTGACCCGCCCGTGGTTCCTCCGGCCCCAACCATCATCTGTTCTGGCGCGACCCGGCAACGGGATCCTGCCAAGTTCAGCGGAGCGGAAGACCAGGATGTCGAGGACTGGTTGTCGGCGTACGAACGCGTGAGCATGTACAACAGGTGGGATGATGTGATGAAATTCAACAACGTGGGCTTCTACTTAACTTTACTCGCCGAGACATGGTTTAATAACAACGTCGCGGGCATAGACACCTGGTCCGAGTTCAAGACGCGCTTCTTGAGAGCTTTTGGCCGTCCCGCCGTGCGCAAACTGCTCGCAGAGCAAAGCTTGCGCACCCGTGCGCAGAAAACTGGTGAAACGTTTACCAGTTACATCGAGGACGTTCTGGACCTATGCAGGCGTGTCGATCCATCCATGGCCGAAGCTGATAAAATCAAGCACGTCATGAAAGGTATAGACAACGATGCCTTTCAGATGCTCTTGGCGAGGGACCCACGTTCAATTGCTGACGTAGTAAACCTCTGCCAGAGTTTCGACGAGCTTCGGCGGCAGCGAAGCCTCACGCGGCGGCCTTCAGCTCCTGACGACATTTTAGCAAGTTTGATTGGTGACCCCGAAAGCCCTTCATTGTTGTCGCGCATAAAGGAACTTGTCCGTGAGGAAGTCGCTCGTCAGCTTTCTCTGCTGCCTTGCGTTGCCGAGACTCCGTCCCCTGTTGTGCCGACACTCAGGAGGGTGATTCAGGAGCAAGTAGCTGAAGCCCTGCCGCGTACTGCCGTTGTGGATCCTCATCACATGACTGCGTTAACCGCGCCGATGACGTATGCAGAAACTGCCGCCCGGTCGCCCCCGGCGCCGATTATGACGTGTGCTGACACCATGGGAGTCCCTCCACGTCAGGCCGCACCATCTTATCAGCGCCCGGTACCACCGATGACCCCATTTCCTCTAGTTCGGCCCCCTGCCCAGTTTAACAATGGCTGGCGAACGTGGGACAACCGCCCAATTTGTTTCCGTTGCTGTTATGCCGGGCATGTCGCGAAATATTGCCGCCGCATACCGCCAGCCACGGCTGTTCTCCGACCGCCGACTTATGGTTTGTCCAACAGGCCGCCAGTCCCCCACGACGTCTCCGATGGATATCATATCAGTCCCTCACCTGCTGACAACCGCGCTTCTGGGAATCGTCGCTCGTCGTCTCCGCGTCGCCGCTCTATTTCTCCGATGCATCGACGGCAACCCGCTTCCGAAGAGGAAAACTAGCAACCGCAGTTCCTGAGGCAAGAACTGCGTTACGGTCGAACTCTTCAAGGCCTCGTTTTTCCCCCCTGAACGTTATTGACGTATTAGTAGAAGGCAGACCAACACAGGCGTTAGTCGATACAGGCGCTGCTGTGTCAGTGATTAGTGAAAACTTTTGTCGGATGATTAGAAAAGTGATGACGCCGTTGGGTGGCTTCTCGCTGCGTACTACGAGCGCGCAACACATTCAAGCCTTGGCGGCGTGCACAGCTCGTGTCACCATCCAAGGCCTCTTGTACATAATCGAACTTATCGTGCTACCTTCGTGTTCCCATGACGTTATTCTGGGCTGGGACTTCCTCGCTCGCCACAATGCCGTCATTGACTGTGCGCGCGCGGAGGTTGAGTTTACTTCACAGTGTGACGTGTACAGTGACAAAGCGAACGCCGCTAAACTTGTCGTCAGCGAGGACACTACCATTCCGCCGCAGTGCTCTGTTTCCGTGCTTCTGGGCTGTGCCTCTTACACTGACGCCACTGTGCTCTTTACGCCATCTGTGCTCTTCAACCGCCGCAGGCGTCTTCCGCTGCCTTCCGCTCTCTTATCGACCCACGCTGGTGCTAGCCGCATGCTAGTTACAAATTTGTACTCCCATTCCTTATCTTTGCTGCAAGGTGAAACGCTCGGCTGGATTGAACCTGTCGATCATAATGCCGTAGTTGACGTGCCCGATGATCCACCTCACCTTGATATTCTGGAGTTGAGCCCAGTGTCAGCAGAAGACGCATCTACCTCCGAAGTATTTAGTAAGGCCATCGACAACGACCTCGCCCCAACTCAACGAGCTAAGCTGCTGGCACTTCTTCAACGATTTCGATCGTCTTTTGACTGCGTGAAAGCCTCGCTCAGCCGAACATCAGCAGTGGAACACAACATAGACACTGGCTCGCACCCACCGCTACGACAACGACCCTATCGTGTTTCTCCGAAAGAGCGTCGCATTATTGATGTCCACGTGGATGACATGCTCCAACGCGACGTTATTCGGCCCTCAAACAGTCCCTGGGCGTCACCAGTCGTTATAGTGACGAAGAAGGATGGATCTATACGCTTTTGCGTCGACTATCGCCGCCTCAACAAGATCACCAGGAAGGACGTCTACCCTCTACCGCGTATTGACGACGCACTTGACTGCCTACAGGGAGCTGAGTACTTCTCGTCACTCGATTTGCGTTCGGGATACTGGCAGGTGCCTATGGCAGAGGCTGATCGCACAAAGACGGCATTTATAACACCCGACGGACTCTACGAGTTTAACGTCGTGCCGTTCGGCCTTTGCAATGCACCTGCCACTTTCGAGCGCATGATGGACAACATTTTGCGCGGACTAAAATGGAAGATATGTCTCTGCTATTTGGACGACGTCGTAATTTTTTCCCCAGATTTCGACACCCATTTACGGCGCCTGGAGCAAGTTCTGACCTGTCTTGCCGGCGCAAAGCTACAACTAAACCTCAAGAAATGCCACTTTGCTGCACGGCAGTTAACCATACTGGGTCACGTTGTCTCGAAGGCCGGTGTCCTGCCCGACGAGTCTAAGCTCAAGGCTGTTGCTGAGTTCCCCAAGCCGACCTCTATGAAGGCACTGCGAAGCTTCCTAGGCCTTTGCTCCTACTTTCGACGATTCGTCCGCAACTTTGCCACCGTTGTTGCGCCATTGACGCAGCTACTCAGCAACGCTTCCACCGATCTCTCTGCGTGGACCCCTGAATGTGAAAAGGCATTCGTGACGTTGCGTCGACTTCTTACGTCACCTCCTATTCTCCGGCATTTTGACCCTGACGCGCCTACGGAGGTCCCCACTGATGCCAGCGGGGTCGGCCTTGGCGCTGTACTGGCCCAGCGAAAGTCAGGCTTTGATGAATACGTCGTTGCCTACGCCAGCCGCACCCTTACCCGAGCCGAATCCAACTATTCCGTGACGGAGAAGGAGTGCTTGGCCATTGTTTGGGCGCTGGACAAGTTCCGGCCCTATTTGTACGGTCGCCCTTTCGACGTGGTCACAGACCACCACGCACTTTGTTGGCTGTCCACACTAAAAGATCCGTCAGGGCGGCTCGCACGGTGGGCTCTGCGGCTCCAGGAGTACGACATAAGGGTTGTATATCGATCCGGCCGCAAACACTCCGATGCGGATGCCCTCTCCCGTTCTCCAATGTCAGTGTCCCACGACTCCGGGTGCCTCCGTGCTGACGACGCTGACATGTCACCACTTTCTTTCTCCGACATCCGAACAGAGCAGCGAAAAGACCCCTGGGTTGTTTCCCTCATCTCTTTGCTTTCTGGCACGTCACCCGCTCACGGATCTCGGGCTCTGCGCAGGCAAGCATCGCACTTCACGATTCGCGACGAGTTGCTATATCGCCGCAACTACGACAACGAAGGACGGAAGTGGCTGCTTGTCATTCCTCGTCATCTGCGCATCGACATTTGTGACACTCTTCATGCCGATCCCACCTGTGGCCATGCAGGGGTGCTCAAAACATACCAGCGTATCCGCCTGCGCTATTATTGGTGAGGCATGTATAACTTTGTGCGCAAGTACATCCGATCATGTGCGACCTGCCAACGCCGCAAGTCATCGCCGTCACGTTCTATTGGTCCGCTGCAGCCCCTTCCTTGCCCGGCGAAACCATTTGACCGTGTAGGCATTGACCTGTACGGGCCTTTGCCCTACACAGCCGCCGGGAATCGATGGGTCATTGTTGCGGTCGACCACCTCACGCGCTATGCTGAAACCGCTGCACTGCCTACCGCCACAGCACGAGACGTCGCCTCCTTTCTATTACGTCGCTTCATATTGCGCCACGGAGCGCCTCGAGAACTCCTAAGTGACCGAGGACGCGTCTTCTTATCCGATGTTGTCGCGAAGCTCCTCACTGAGTGCCGTATTATCCACCGCACAACAACTGCGTACCACCCGCAGACTAATGGCCTCACTGAGCGTTTTAATCGAACTCTTGGAGACATGCTGTCCATGTACGTCTCCTCCGACCACGATGACTGGGACCTTGTTCTCCCCTATGTGACGTACGCGTACAATACGGCCATAAAGGCTACAACCGGCTTCTCCCTTTTCTACCTACTCTACGGACGAGAACCATCGTGCACTCTCGACACCGTGCTTCCTTATCGTCCGGATGTTTCGGAGTGCACCCCAGCATCAGAAGCCGCCAAACACGCGGAAGAGTGCCGACAACTCGCGAAAACGTTCACAGCTGAAGACCAGTGGCGGCAAAAATCTCGCCACGACGACACAGCTGTGGCACCAACTTATTCGCCGGGGTCATTGGTTTGGCTATGGATTCCCTCGACCACCCCGGGATTGTCTACGAAGTTTCTCGCCAAGTATCATGGCCCCTACCGCGTCTTGGAGCGTACGTCACCAGTGAACTACATCGTTGAGCCTATGGCCCTCTCTACGGACCTCCGCCGCCGTGGGCGTGAGACTGTCCACGTGCAGCGCTTAAAACCTTATCACGAGCCTCTGGTTTCGTCTGCTCCGTAATTCGCCGCCAGGATGGCGTCTTCTTCCGCGGGGGGAAATTGTAGCGAAGACTACGGGACATTCCCTGACAGCGCCATTGCCGCGCATTATCGTGGATCATCATCACTGCCGTGCTTTTGGCACACCTCATCTATCATCATCAGAAGGAGCTTGTGAAGAAGAGGTTTAGCTGGCTCGGCATCGCCCCTTGTCTTCTGACTGCTTCCTCGGTGTTCCTGAGCACCAATAAACCCCTTAACGATATATATATATAACAATATATATATATATATATATAGCAACCGAATAGGTAATTCTTTTTTTTCTTTTTTTTCTTGACCTGACGCGGTGCGCAGGGATTCCTGAGCAACACCATCGTTGGTGACGTCGGCAGGTCCGGTGGCCAAATTAAACAGCTGCAGGCACGACTACCACTTGAGTAGGGAAGCGCACAGTGGCGACAGCATGTCTCGCGCATCCCTCTTCTGGATTTAGCAGGCTGTGACAAGCTGAACAGCTGTCGCCTTACAGACGAAAAGACAGCAGCCGACGACCGCCGAACAACGCGCTTCCCTGCCGCATTTCCTCTTTCACCGCGCCTCCAAAGCACTGTCGAAGAGGTGACGTCACCGACCAGGCGCAAGACCACCTAGAGAAACCGGGTTGGTTCGAGATGCGCGCAGCCATTGGCTCCGCTCGGTGGTACTCACGCTTCTTTTTTTTCGCAGACTAGCGACAAATCTGACGCGGAAAAAATACTGTTCTTTGTGTATTGAGCGGCGACTGGTGGACCTCAGCTTGGCATTCCTCTCGTTTAGCTTGTGGTCGTGGTGTTAACTCATCTCACTGGTTTTCAAGCGGTTGTAACTTGGATTTAATGCCCCGAAGCTAGTTTGAGCAGGCGCCCTGTGCAGACTGTTGCAGTAGCACCTCCCTTGTAAGCCAGTTCATCAATCTAGGCATGGGTACAGGAAAATCTGTGTTGTTAATACAGCTTTATAAGACTGGTATAATACAGAATGGCCGCCTACCATTATCCCCGGAAAAGACAGTGTATGACAGCTGCATCCTACCGGTACTCCACCACCACCTCCCGCGGCCGACTGCCGTACTTGCTGAGCACCGTCAGCTCGCTGGACGGGCACGCGGCGCTCTGGAAGCCCTCCTCTAGCTCCAGGATCTCGGCCTCCAGCAGGGAGGGCCGCTGCCGCTTCCGGGTTTCCAGCGGAGCAAATGTCGATTTCGTCGGGTTGTTTTGTGTTGAATAGCCTCTGACAACGTTTTTGTCTAGGAATGGCCGTTGTGCGGGTGATGGGGTGAGTTGTTGTTGGTTCGGTCATGGCATTGAGTTGGTCTCCTGCAAGAGCTGAGCCCACGCTTGAAGTGTGCCCATGCAGAGACCAGACTGGAGCTCCCCTACCTCAGGGGAGATCCCCTCCAGGTAGGGGTGCTCCCCTGGAGCACCCCTAAGCATGCGAAATTAAATCAAGCACAAAAAGAACAGAACTTCTGCGGGCGCAGTTTCAAGCAGGGGGTGCACGAGAGGGCGGGAAATTTGAATTGCATGTTCATAAAGAGAGGAGTGAGACAGGGTGGCAAAGAGCGTGATGGGTGGTAGCAGTGAGCGGATAACGGCGCCACCACCCATTATGGCAATACACTGCTCGCTACAGTGGCTTCTGCCTCGGCAGCTGGACCTAGTTAGAGCTGGGCCAAAGGCCGCCAGCACGACTTCTGCCCAGCTCAGCGATTTTTACTTGGCTTCGTCTCAAACACCCGTACAACAGAAGAAGCCTGCCCTTGTAGCCACTTCAGTTGCAGCTGCATTTAGACAAATTCGGTTGCTTCGGTTCGGTTAGCTTCGGTTGCATTTAGACAAATATATATATATATATAAGAAAGAAATAAGAATTCGCAGTCAAGAAGACCTCGGAAAGCAAAGGGGAGGATGTAGTAGCTCAAGATAAAGAATTTGGAAAATAAGAAAGTGGCGAAAAAATGCCCGCCAGGTGGGATCCGAACCCACGACCTCCAGAATACCGGTCTGGCGCGATAACCACTACGCTACCGGCGGGGCTACTTTAGCCTCCATTTTCTGGGGTATTTACCTTCAGGTGTTTTTGTTTCCTGCGCTTGGGGCTGGTAGCCAGCGCCACTCGGACTACTCGGGGTGAAGGGGACCTTCTTTTTAACCCCCGGGCCGTGATTCGAGCGTCTACGACATGTCGAGAGTGGTCGACCAGCGTTGAACCCTCTTAAGCTCCCTATGGCACCAAGACTGCCAGAACCGAGGCCCTCGCTATGCATGTAGCGAATCGAGAATAGGAAATGAGGGGCTCGTTGAAAATAAGACAGAAATAAGAATTGGCAGTCAAGAAGACCTCAGAAAGCAAAGGGGAGGATGTAGTAGCTCAAGATAAAGAATTTGGAAAATAAGAAAGTGGAGAAAAAATGCCCGCCAGGTGGGATCCGAACCCACGACCTCCAGAATACCGGTCTGGTGTATTTATTTATCCGTGTGTGTGCATATTCATCCATCCATCTATCTATCTATCTGTCTGCCTGTCTGTCTGGCTTTCACTAGTTCTCACTTCCTCTCTCTATCTGAAACCCAGGAATAAACGATTCCACTCGTAAATGAAGATGCAGTGAAACAGGGCACGTCTAAAATAGAAACGACTGGGGCGTCTTTTAAATGCTCCAATGTCTGTACCTCGACAAGAGAGAACACTAATACTTTCAAATAAATAAGGTATATTATGTACTTAAAACCGCAATTTAGGCACCTAACTCTACAAAAAACCCCTCCCGCAGTGCACGTAGTATGAGCCATTTTTATTTTATTTTTTTATTTTTCTTTGGCAACAGGTTTCTTCGTAACATCATACCTTGCACTTGTCCTTGTCATGTTCTTGGACTCGCTGATTCCAGCCGCTAGAAAAGCTCCACACGTCAGAAAGTTTATTTCCCGCTACACGATTAAGCTACTTTCACTTGTGGTTTATCTCCAGATGATGCTTCTCTTAGAGTAGGCAGCACTCACAACGCTTCTGGAACTTTTTTGCCCGGCAACTACTTTCAAGGGGTTATTTTTTTACCGGAGTAAACATTTCTTCTGGATTAGTCCACCTAGTTGACGACTATCTACTTTTTTTTATTTACAACTCTTGGAAAAGTTGATGTGCTAGGTTTCTAAAGCAAAGATACGAAGAAAATGGTTCTCAAACAAAAAAATAGCCTAGATGGAGCTAAGAACTTGGCTCGCACAGAGTGGAGATCGTTTCTTCCTGTAAGCGGATACCTAACGAAGTCGTTCCTCTAACGACACGAGCGGGGGCAAAGTTCACGTACGCCTACGCCGGACACACGTCATTAGGCCTCTGGTTTCATTATTTCGAGTGTGCACAGAAACTCGCTTCTCGAAGAAGGGATTTCCGGTGTCGGAGATCTTGGGAAACTTCGGTAACACGAAGAACACTCCTCGTCTGCAACACGCAGCTCTGATGGTGAGAGAGAGCTTTTCGGGGTGGGCGTTTTCACTGTTACTTTTTCAACATTTCCGTTGCCGCCGAAGTACTTTTCTTGGTGAGGAAAAACAGAACTTCATACGTTAGTAGATACTAATGAGTCTGAACGAAGATAAAGCCCAGAAAAAGGGAGTGGCTGATATCGCGTTCATCCTCTCTCGAGCAGCCAGGTGGTTGATGATGACACGGGGTGTGATTGCGACCGTCGTATGTCGCGTACCGGGTTCTGCTGTTATTATGGATTCTTTCCTATCTTTCCTCGTTAGGTCGCGTCTGATGAGGCCTTCCAGGCTAAACAAGCTGCTTTCGTGAGACACGAAACGTTACCAACGATATGTGAGCAGTAAACAGTCGTATATTTTCGTGTGTACATATCCTCTCCCCGCAAGAGAAAATATAGTGGCGAATGTAACCCACAAACTTGGGAGCGCACAGGATGGGTCGTGATCTTTGTGCAACTTAGAGAGAGAAAGAACGATATTTATTGAGTGTGGCGATGTCAGCCGCGCTAAGAGGCCCAGCTTGCTACGGTAGATGAACGTGGTCACGATGACAATGAAAATGGTGATGAAGTTAGCGATTTTGATGGGCATGGATGCGTTTAGTTTCCTATACTGCCTGGTCAGGACTTTTGATTGCGCAATAATCAGCCTGAATTTGCGCTAAGTCAAAGGCGAAGTCTAAAATCCAACTGGTTAAACCATTCCAGGATAGAACAATCGGATAGACGTTGGCTTTATAACGCGAGGGACCCAGGTTCGATTCCCACTACGCGAAGCGTTCTTCATCTGGGCACTTCACGTGAGCCCACTTATCTTATCATAATCATCGTTTTTCAGATAATATATTTAAAGTTGGCTTTCGTGCAGTGTGTTTTGCTAACGGGACGGTTTCTATAAGTGAGACATGAAAAGCTTCGCTTTAAAATTTCACTGAGGTCAGATCACACCGGCAAGCTGCTTTCCCCGCATAAAGCTGCTTGCCGAGAAAATGCACCCTTTACAGGCAGCGTTAATTCTCCAGTGACGCATCGTTCTCCGTTTCCTCCATGCACAGAAAACAGGTGGAAACGAAGAGAGTAAACACTACACCACCACTCACGTGTCCCCCGACAGCTTAGAAAGCAAAAAAGAAAAAAGGCAAGCAAAGAAACAAATGATCATTGGGCAGCCACTAACGCAAAGCCTCCCCATCAGTCTCTCGGTAGAGGACCACACGCGCATGTGAAAAAATTAAACCCATTCCACTCAATGCGGAAGGTGTCGGGAGTACAGAGCAGTGATTCGCATTATGGGCTGTAGCACCGTCAACCACTCATTTCTACCACCCAATGCAATGCAAATTTCCCGCCTCGCACGCCTGCTCGTGCGCCCCCTTCCTGAAACTGCGCCAGCGGGAGTTCTGGTATTTTTGTGCTTGCTTTTCCTCCTGCACGTGCCAGCGTAGCACTGCCACTTTTTTTCGTTTACTATCGCCAGAACCAACCCAAAGAGCGTTCATAACCAATTTAACGCGGCGCTGCTGGTTTATTACGTGTATTTTGGCTCAAATGTACCTGCAGTTTTCTTTGCGCTAAACAAGAGGGAGATGTATGACAAGCGCCAGCGGTTCGTGAGTTTTGAACGCTTATGACTATATAAGCCGCTTGGCTTTCGACGCCTCTGAGTTACGTCGTGACGACAGCCGCTACGACGGAACGCCGTGCGGCTCTACTTGGGTCCAGCGAGCGAGCTACGACGACAAGGCGAGCCCCTACAGTGCTCTGCACTTAGAAATAAATCTTCACACGCCGCGCCACGAACACGTGCACAGCCAGCCACCGAACACGTGAACACCCGTTTCCTGGCGGCCGCCACATCCAGACTCCAGATGCTCAGCGTGCTCATGACGAAAAACCGCGCATGAGCTTCGTGCGGCAAACATCGACCATGATCATGCGTGAGCAGCTGAGCGTAAGCAACAAGCCTGGGCTGCAGATGCTGTCGTGTAATAGGAGCTTAGCGTAAACGGCGTGCAATCCGACTAAAATACGCGCTATGCGAAGCCGATACACTGCGAAGAGACGCAGATAACATGCTGTGAGGATTCAAAACTGTTATGAAGCCAACGCAAAGCATCCACTTCTCCTCAATGTACTGGGACACGCGTTCAACGTGTGTGATCATTCCCGGTATGCGGGTGATTGCTCCAAGATCGAGAGAATGGACGAACTCGGCGTTGCGAGTGCTAAAAAATGCGTTTCCGGACAACAATGGTCAAAACGTCCAGAGTGTGCGGTGTGTGCAGAAACTACCCTCTAAGAGGTATTGTACTCTTTCTTTCCTAGACGTTTGGTTAGGTGTGACCATAAGGCCAGCTGACCTGGCGAAACTCAGTGCAGTTAAATAGCGGTTACTCGCGCCGCGCCTTCTGTTCATGAACATCACGCACCACATCACGCGCGACGGTGGTCACTTTGAAAGGGGGAGTCGTTGAAAAGGCCGTGAAGATGAAATACAAGTTTAGTTCGTTGAAAACACTTTTTAACGTTTGATTTGTTGGAGTTAGCAATGATAGCAATTTTATCGCAAACGTCAATTGAGTGACCAAGACATTAGGCAAAACCGACGAAGTAATTCCAACACCCCGTAAACTTTTTGGCGATTTTTCTGTGACGTCACATAATACCATTTAGGCAGCTCCTGGCCACCAACCTAACCCACCACCAAGAAACGTGACTGGGTAATCGTGGTGAGGCTTCTAGTTCCGTTTGATCGTATCACCGGAACGATAACGTGGAGTTAACACTGTGCTTTAGTGATTGCCCATATTACGTAACCCTTACACATAATACGTCACTGTAGCGCGAATATTTAAACTTTTCTTATTGTACATTCTTGTTTCGCTTAAAAAATGTCTTTCGTCTCCAGGCTTAAGCTGTTGGAGCTGTTAAACGCTAGTTCTTTCAAACGAAACAAAACTGTATGTTGTCTTCATAGCCCCTTTAATGTGTCGTTCAAATCACGGTACAGTCGTTTATCGGGAATCCGTTCCTTTCGGGCAACGTAAAACTATTCTAATGCGCATGTCTTTATCTCAAGTGATTTTATGGTTTGTTTGCTTTTGTATACCCAGCGCCTTCGCTGATTGTTCACTTCTGTCGGGCACAGTGGCTCCTCATTTTTAGCATCTATTCTTAAAAGCTCATTGCAAATCACATGGTCTACACCCTTGGGTAAACCCTCCTGCCACAACAGCGTGTGTTAAGACAAAGGATATAGGCAACCCATGCAGAGGTCGCACCTATCAACCGCATTCCGAAAGTTCAACTCCCTCCCGTTTGCAGGGCAGAATATTTTGTGCCACAGGTGTCACCCGTCACAGTCCCAAGAGGCTTTTAAGCCTATTGAGACTGCGACGGGCAACGTTAGCCTTACTTCGTTGTTTAAAGGCAACAGGTTTGCCTGAACAATTATAGGACAGTACGAGCGTTCATCGTCTTTCACTCGCCCAGTTGGTCAGACTATCTGTTTTATTTTAGGTCTTTTTGTCCGTGGTGTTCTTTTTGTACTTACGTTCAGTCTTTTTTTGCTCCTAAATCTGCCCTTCCCATTATTTTTTATAGCCTTTCTTTCTCTTTCAATCTCCCCTATCGTGTTTTTTTTTTTTCATTTTTCATGTTTAAGGTAGCCGGCCGGACTCTTTGGTTAAACTTCCTGCCTTTCCTGTGTCATTTATTTACATTAATGACCTTCGCAGAGAAATAAAAACGCAGTTGCGTCTATTTGCAGATGACTGCGTTCTTTATATTCCCCTTCATGCCCCTAACGCCGCTATCACCCTACAACGCGACCTTGACGCGACCACTTCATGGTCCAAAAAATGGCATACATCTTTAAACCTAGCAAAATGCAAAGACACTTCGTGCACAAACACACCACCACACACACAACCTACCGCTATAAAAGGAACCTGCAACACTATTCTAAACTTTTTTTCTATATTCTAAATTTTTGCATAACGCTGTCAACAAACTCGTCAAGTACTTATAATAGGGGTCGAGAAGTACCTCGGCCAAACATTAATGTTCTAATCCCATTCGATAGATAGCTTAGAAACTTACTTAAACAAATTTTTCCGGCTTTCCCGGTGTTGGCAATCTTTCAGCCCTTGTGTTATGTCATTATAGCAATATAGCGGCTATTGGCCGGTTTACTTTAAGTTGCAGCAACAAAAGCCATCCATAGCCACTTTTTAAAATCGCCGCATATGAAAAACAGAAAAGGAAATCGGATCTGATGCGATGAACAAATCACGCAATGCCGCTTTGTGCTGGCGATAGCTCAAGCTTTCACTGTGCTTTCTGACTAAAAGAAAAAGGAAAAGAGTTTATCGGAAGTGTTGCACTCACTTTAATTCTGTTCATACTTACCACGCGTGCATTTACAAATATCTAGGAGTTAACATGACGCCATCGCTATCATTGGTGTGACATAGTGAAACCATCCATCACCTTGTTTGGCACTGCCTAAACCAAATTCTCTCAATAACGCAATTTTTCCACCTTCTCTCTCTCAAGCCTACTAGCCCTCTCGACCCTCATCGCTTACTTATCCGTCAAAAGTGGTCTAGCCCGAGTGGCATAGCCTAGACCGACTCCAGCCCCACGTCTGCCCATCAACATTGCCTTCTACGACTCCTCAATACCATTTTGCATGTTCCTGCGACGTCATCAACCACTCTCTAAGGCGACGACTGGCTGCAACGTACCATACCACCGCACCCCCTATCTCTTCCGTGGGCTAGAGCCATCCTAGCCAATAAAAATTCAAGCAGCGGCAACGCCGAGTAATGCGCGTACCACACATATTCATTCGGCAGAGGTGGGTAGAGTAAGGGGGAGTTACGTCTTCATATGGAACAGGCCCGAAATCGTTTACTCGACTTCTTTTTTGCATACCAACACATGCCCCCCTTTTTGCGCGCCATTTTTTGTGCACACGTTTTTTGTGTGTGTCAATAACTGTCGACGCAACTACACCCCAATTCCAAAAAGTTGCTTACCAAGCGTTTGGGCGTAGACTTTTATAGCTCGTAGCTATAAACAAAAGAACCGATTGATGTCACAACTTGAACCTGCTTTATTTATACATGCAAAAAGTCAAGGCCATCGAGACGACTCCGCCGCTTGAGTGTCACTGCCAGAAAAACGAAGATAGCAACACAATCGTACTCTATGAATCCATCCTTTCACCCCAAAGCTGGCTCCACAGGGGTCAAGAAGCTACGTATGGTTATGATGCCCTTTAGCACACGCTACTACCTTAATTGGGAGCTTTAAACATAGCATCTTCGTGCCGAGGTATTGCACTGCCGTAGAATGGCACTCATTCGCAATACCCATTGTCACACTCAAACGCTGATTATTGATTCGCCAAGGTACAGGCAACGCTTAAAAGGCAAATGTGTCTCCCTTGCAAAACAACCTGCACAAATTAAATGGCATCGCTTTTCTTAATCCAGTTGTCGCGATTTAGTTACGGTATTAAGCCGCCGGTATAAACATAATAGCCGATTCACAATACACGTTTCCATGATTGCCACCCAATCGTAACATCATAGAATGCGTTTTGATGAACAGTAAAACTGTCCCGCTCTCTTCGGCCATTTCCGGAACAATAAACAAGTAAATTAAGCTGACTCCAGAAGTATAAAACGTTATCACAGTAAGTTATCAGGAGGGTCGCGCACAATGAGCCGGTCTACGCACCCAATAAAGTACATCTGGGAAGCATCACAGTGTAAGGATGTCCATTCAGGCCTAAAAGGTCTAACAATTTTTACGATTTTACGACAGAAACGCCACTGTTGATATCAGTAAACCATATTGCTGTAGAAGATGCTGCAAGGTTCGAAGCCACTCACTGTTTCGCCTTTCTCGTTATGCACAGGCTGGACCGGAGAAGCGATGAGGCTGAGAGCAGCTGTGGCCGCCGATGCAGCGGCATGACTCCCGGTCCTGCAAGGAGACATCCACGGCGACGTCTTGTTCTTTGGAGAGACGGAACCGTAACCGGAATTTGCCGAAACGATTTCGCTTCCTTTCCCTTAAGCTGGGGTCGAAGATCTGCTGGTGTTGTTGCTGTTTCTGTGCTGCAGGTGGAGACGCCAGCTGCGAGACTTCTTGGGAAAACCATCCCCACCCCCCTCACCCCGCATGAGCCTCCTTTTTGCCGCGAGTAAGGCTGGCACGTCTACTGCCGTGGCACAGGACCCCGGAGGCCCTGACCTCGGAGATGACGTAACCTCCTCCGGACAGAGTCGCTGCTGCCGGCGAATGCTCACCGGGCTTCAAGGAGAGATATGCGACCCAGCTGCGTCGTCTGGAGTGAAGATCGGCCGATGTCATGTCATGCTCTTCTGTGCGCACACGGGACCATAAGCCTGCTAGGCGTCGGACAACGAAGAAACGTCTTCAAGCGGTTTTTTCCTGCAGAACCGTGTAGGAAAGCCTCTATCAAAGAATACTCAGAAGGCCCCTCGAAAATACAAGCAGGTAGTCTTTTGGTCTGGCACTGGTAGTCTGGAAGTCGAAGTATACCTGGCTTAAATAAAATAAGGCAGTGCGCGAGTATTTTACGCCATGTTTTAGTGTTTCTTGCACTGTTGCGCTTCCCAAAACATGACTTGATTTGTTTAAACCTGGTTTGAGCTTGTGGAAACTATTTACTGTATTATCATAAATTAATTCGAATCTTGAATTCGAGATGACGCTACGTTTGTAGGAAGCGGGTTCCTACATTTATTTGAGAGTTGCGTAGTCCCGGTCAGAACTTGAAGGAGCGACTAAGACGAGCGACCACTCAGGCGTGCAGTCGCATTCGATCTCTGTGAGGCGCGTGGCAAAGCTAACGCTGCTGCGCCACCCCGCTGATAATGATTGTGGCGCTGGGGATTGCGATGGCGATGGTGTCGATACAGGGCTCTGCAATAAATTGTGGGAAGCTGCATCCGCTCCACGTCTGCTTCCTACAAGTTGATGCCCGTCGGCACGAGAACAAAGTCTGGAAATACCTTTTAAGCTCTTGATTTTAAATGCAGAGCATTTGTATAACTCATGATGTCACCCGTGCGTCGGCGTCCGCAGCAGCAAGCCTCCCCCTACACTATAAAAAGAAAAAGAAATAACAGTTACCGGCACCTGGTTTCGATCCCACGACCCTGCGGGCGGAACGCAAGGTACATGGTGCTCTACCCACTGCGCCACAAAACGACACAGAATCAAAGGCTACGAACGCGCCTTATATCCTCGACTCATTCAAACTACGTCGTCAGCGGCGTGCGTTGGCGACTCAGCGGCGTGCTAGCGGCGTGATAGCTGCGTGGTGTACACGTGATAGCACCAACCCCCCAAACACTAAACGTTACCGCAATACAACCACCCCCTATAAAGCGGGTTGGCGCGGGCTCCACTCCAGTCAACTCCTGCGCTCTCTTCTCTTGCGTTCGTCGGCGGTCGCAGTTGATAAGCGATGGAAGCAAGACCTTCAACTAGTACTGCGACGCAATCCAACATCAGCGTCCACCACCACCACCAACCCTACACCACGTAAACGACTCCAATGCTCTGCATTTACTCGTGTCCCTCGCGCGGGGGCATGCGACGGAGGATTTTTTGCACGGCTTTTCAAGGGGCGTTTATGCAGGTGAAGTAGATGACAAAGCTTGATGACATTTTTCTAGTAGCACTTGAACTGGGAATTAGCTGTCTTACATTGGTGATGGTACAGACGCAAGAGCACTGCACCAAAAGAAAATAGCTTTGCCAGATTTGCCCTTGTATGAATATTTCTATGTTCTCCTATGAATGGACCTTTGAAAAAATTAGAAAAATGACTATAACGGCGAGAATCGACACAGATTTTTGAATAAATTGCGGTTTTTACCTCGTATGCTGTCACCGGTCACCGTCGCCTAAAAAACCGCTGTGTCCCTCGATGACAGTCGCGTCTACTTCCCGAACTTCTGTACTGCGAAACAGCAGCCTCCACGACAACGAAGACAAACCTGGTTTCGATCACACGTAGTCCCCACGCGAATTACTGGACATAAAAATCCAATCCTCTCCGCAACATTCCCCCGACCACGAAGTGCTGTATTTGTCAACTGCACTGGTAGATTGCTCATCCGAGTCGTCACTCGCGTCAGTGCACTTCGCACTATTCCCTCGGGCAGGCCGTCCCACATCCACTTGTTACGCAGTCGGCTCTTCCGGCAAATAACAGAGCAGCGACCGTCGAACGAACAGTGATTGGGTCACAATCGCGATGCCTGTGTCTCTTCAAGAGGACTGTCGTCTGCTTTGAGAAAACAAGAATTATGCACGGCATCTAACTGATCGTCAGTACATTGTAGGTCAGCCCGCCCATGAAGTTTAGCACTATTAGCAGCCTGGATGTACGCTTTCGGTGCAACGAAGTCTTGTTGCAAGATTCCTGTCATGTGCACCGTGCGTTGCAGCTGCGGAGCAGACGATTTCTCTTTTTTTCGTTAGTGCAGACAGCAAGGAGAAGTCGCTTGCAGACGACACAATGCAGATGCGGTTGCAACGTGAGCACAACAAAAGCGAGAGTTTTTTGAAAAAAAAAATAAAAGCAAGGCACGATCAGTGAAGTCTGTTCGACGCAACACGTCCTCCTCTCCACACGGCGAAAGAAACGCTGCTCTCAAAAGGGCCGCTTGTTGGCGGCTGCCTTCGATCTGTTCGCGGGCCAGAGTTACCGTCGCAGGCTGCTTTGCGCTTCGGGGCGCGGCCGCCACGCGGCGCTTCCGAGCTGATTTCGCTCGCGGCGGAAATTTTAAATACAGAGCGCTTTAGGGGCTCGCCTTGTCGTCGTAGCTCGATGTAACGCTCGAGGTCGTACGATTGCCGGAATAATGCAGCGCAGCGAGATAACGGACCCAAAAAGAGCCCGGTGTACCGACGCAGGGCGTCCCGCAGAGCCTTCGAAAACCAAGTGGTTTAATTAGTCATAACCATTCGGAACTCGTGAACCGCTGGTACTTGTCATACATCTCCCCGTTGTGTAGCGCAAAAAAAAACTACAGGTACGTTTGAGGCAAAATATATTGTCACAGGACATCTGAAGAATTCCCCTTGACGCCATAGCCCGGCGTCGAAGACGGCGAGGAAAAGGCAGGAGTGCAGACTCAGCGGACCCAGCCATCAAGGCTTTAAATAATGTAAATCAATCCCTGCAGCCCATCCCATCGTTCGCCTCATCATTGTCCTACCGCCACGTAACGTGTTTGGTGGAGGGTGCGGCATCGTCACCCGCGTCCTGGCCCTAGCTTCGCACCGACACAGCTGCGGTGCAATCTTCGAGGATACGCTGGCCGCGTCTGCAACCCCTAACCCCGCCTCGACCAGCTCTAGACGAAGTTCCCCACTCGCGTCCCCAGCCCATCACTGACGATGATGCCCACGTGAGGCCAGCCGATCATGCCCAGCCTAGACCAGCCGGTCATGCCGTGTCCCCAGCCCTTTCGTGCAGCGCTGTTCCCATCGCCCTCATCGATTCGTTTGGCTGCCTTGTGGGCGTCGATGTTCAGGGACCAGCCGGAACCAACCCTATTATTGTCATATGTGGCGGCAAGGACTTCGCTGTGTATACTCATCCCATCTCATCCTCACCCGAGATGTCGATGCCCAGTTTTCCGGCTGCGCGTCGACGTCACCGAGCTCTATGCTGTCTGCCTTCGACGAATTGTGTGCGATGGGGTGGAGACTCTGGTATCAAAACTTGTGGACCAAAAGCTGTTTTTAGCTGCTACATTTAGAGTCCCCTATAGCAAAGCAAACGTCGCAGCGGTATCCCCAACAGCGCAGCACTCGTCTTCGGCGATGACCCTCAACACATCAGCAGCCGCGTCAACCATTGCGGCCCGCACTCGAGCGCTGCTATGACGAGGTCAAGCTGCCAAACACAGACCTTCGCAGGCGAAAGGAAGCAACAACACCGACTTCGAGCCGTGTCACTGGGGCCTCGACCGGGGCGGTCGCCTTTGTCTGTGGGGGTAGTGTCACAGGACAACTGGAGAATGCCCCATGTCGCCGTAGCACGGCGTCGAAAACGACAAGGAAAAGGCCGGCGTGCAGACTCAGCGGACTCTGCCATAATGGCTTGTAAATAATGTAAATAGATCCCTTCACCCCATCATATCGTTCGCCTCATCCTTGTCCTACCGCCACGTAATAATATGTATCAATATATGTTACAATGAACGCGGCAGCACCCCCGTTCATTTGGTTCGGAACGGTCGCTGGGTTGGTTTTTACGATAGTTAGTGAAACAAAATGGCAGTGCAACGCCGGCATGTGCGGGAGGAAAAGCAAGCACAATAAGAACAAAACTCCAGCGGGCTCCCTGTCGTATCGTTTTTGGCGCTGTTTTTTCTAAGTAGCAGAGACATAAAAGCGGATGAGAATAAAATCTTTGTTTTGGGAGTTGTACGATGTCTTCTATTTTAAGCTTGACGGAAAAGTTCCAGTCGAGAAAAAAAGCACTAACCTAGACTACAATTTTCGTCGTACTCGGAAATTGTTTCTCTGAACGACAAGAAATAGCTTTTGTAGTTCGGTTCCTTTTCTTTCGTTGTAGCTCAGGGGTGGATGTGAATTGCTTTGTCGACCGAGAAAGAGGAGGAGGACGTTTGCTTCATTGTCCCCACTTTTACGTCTTTTCATTTTGTGTTTTTTTTTTAAAGAAACGCGAAGAATTTCTTTTCCCGAGCAAGTCTCAAGTGTGTCCATCTCACGGAACGGTGCTTGATGGGTTAGCGGATGAACCAGGACAAGGCATTTTCTTGTTACTTTTTTTCACATTTATAGGATTACTAGAGCTGTCCTCCTGTTTACAAGTGTCGCAGCAAGTGTTAGCAATAACAGAGCGTTGAGCCACTGCTACTCGATGAAAATGAGGTCCTTTCCTTCCAGCGGCCGTGGTTGAGCTGGGAGCCAAGACAAACACGTTGTCTAGAGCAAAGCAAAGGGTGCTTGCGCAAGTGCGCAATGTGCTTCAAATTCTTTAACAGGGTTCTTTTTCATGCCTTTTTGCGTGTTTGTGTGGGCGGAGGGTTCGGGGTTACTTTTCACTTGACACTCAGAAAAAAATCTTCGTTAAAATAATGCTCGGCAGCTATTTGCACCATAGTTTTGGGGGGGAGTTTATTTTCCGCAGGGCATAGATGAGGGGTTGTAATTTGACGATGACAAGGAAAGTTGATTACACAAACATGCAAATACTCGCTACTCGCAGCATAGTCTTCTGTGATGTGTAGCGCATTTTTCAGCGGATACTTAAATTGCAGTTCTCTTTTCCCACTTAGCTGTTGTGAAGAAAATCTGGCGCTCGGCGCTTTACCAGCAATAGCGACGTTGACACGATTCCTTTAAGGCTGAAGTCTCAGATCTCAACGTTTCATAGAACGCGTAAGCATAAGCCCGGGTTTGCTTACCGGGAAAGGGGAAGGGCAGTGCGGGGGGAGGGCATAAGGAGGGCTCTGATAAAGGGCAAGGCAGCGCGTGCAGATATATTCAGTTCACTTTCAATTCAATTCAATTTATTGTTCTTAGTGGCGCTACAAAACATACGCAAAAAACTGTTTGGACCCATAGACAGCGGCTAGTAAGCGGTCCAATAAAAATATGTAACAATTGCAGACAACACATATCAGTACTAATGGTCGATAGTAAACCTAAATAAACGTTAAAAGGCTCGTTAGAGTACGGATTTCATGAATCGATACAATTCTATAAGCCAGTGAAATAAACGAGAGCACGTTGACTCTTTTCCAGCAATATAAAATGGCAATTGCGTATGCCACTCAGGTTACAATACATACATCATATCAGAGCACAATAATCACATAAAATGCAATAGGTTATCACATTGTATATGAAGTATCGCATTATTCGATAATGGGGGTATAAGTATGGGAGTATGTACAAATAATGGCTGCAAGCACGAATTCAAAGTGCGTCATTCATTTTAAGGTTGTGCGTTTTTATGTAACAAAAAAATTGTTATCCACTTTTACGTCATGCGGCAGACGGTTACAAATCTTGACACCAGTATATTCCAACATACGTTCACCGTAAACGTTTCTTTTTTTGGTTAAGTTGAAATTTCCAAAGGTATGGCCCACGTTGCACGTGCAGGAGTATTAAGTATAGACATGTGAAACGGAAGGCTGTTTTCATTATGTTGTGGATGCATTCAGCAGTTTTTTTTTTTACGGATATCAAATGGTAAGACGCGTAGTTCAGTAAAAAGTGCCTTGCTGGGTCGAGAGTAGCCAGAAAGTGTTATTATTCTAAGAGCTCGTTTTTGCGGTCACCTCACGCGCTTTAGGTAAGTATTGTATGTCCAGCCTTATGACTCGATGCAATACATCAGATGAGTGCGCACTAACGTGAAGTATAGGACCCGCAAAACATCGGTGTCGAAATACTCATGTAGTTGAAATAGGGCAGAGCAGCCAGACGCAATCTTGACACGGGGAAAGGGAAACAGCTGTGCGAGAAACGGGGACGCTGCTGCCTCACGAGAAATATAAAACAGAGACAGAGTGAGAGAAGGAGAGAGAGAATGAGGGAGGGAGGGAGGGAGGGAGGGAGACTAGGGAGAGCGAAGCTAACTTCGGAGGGTGATGTCCAAGGGGCTGTTGAAATGGAGACGGGCGTGACCGCCAAGTTCAACAGAAAGTTCAACAGAAAGGAGATAGAAAAAAAGTCCAACTTTAAGCTTCTGCCGCCACATTCTTACGAAATTCTATCCATTTTTTCCAAAGTATGTACATACAATAAATAGCGTATGTAATTTACGGTGCTCGCACTATGGCCCGTGGTATTCTTTTTGCTAACACAGATTCTTCATTTGCATCTCATTATACCTCCGTTATTATGCACTTGATTATCAAGTGCGACATTCGTTGTAAAATATTCGTCGCCTGTTTAATCTGACGCGAGTGCATGTTTAACGGTTAACAGTGGGTATTACGAATTCGAATTACTTAAGAATGACGTATTCCCCACTAAGAGAATGCTACGGGAAACGTTTAAATCGGTGCACTTTGCAGAAACCCAAGTTCAAGCGTGACCCCGTTTCCACATTTTCGAAGTAAGTCTGGACTGCTTCTGATCTGGTAGAAATAACAGAAACTTTTAGCGAAGCTCCTCGCGTGAGAGAGAGAGAGTAAATGTTTATTGAAAAGGAGAAGAGGTCGGCCTGAGAAATTGATCTTGGAGCTGCTACTTCCTTCTGGGGGGAGGGTACTGAGGACAGAAAGAGAAAGGAATGAATATGGAAGGTATGGGAAATGACAATGAAAGCGACAAATGAATATGTACAAGCAGTAAAACCAATAAACGTCTCACGTACAACGGGGCGCTGAATCAGATGACTACAGTTCACTTTTTAGCACATGACTGTCATTCATGAAAAAAAAAAGAAACTTCTCAGACATTATATCGCAGTCTTTTCAATTTTGTCGCAACCTAGAGGCGAGAATCCAAAGAGGAGCCGCCAAGAAATGTAAGCAGGGCTTTAACGGCTAGGCTTTGCTTCCTTTTGTCAGCCCACGTGCCCAAAATCTTTTGTTCGGACAGAGGGCGAGTGCCCCAGCGTAGAAAAGCTGTCTCAAGGTTCATTCGCTCACTAGAGTACTTCGGACAAGCACTAAGCAAATGTTCGATAGTCTCAGGACAACCTCACAGAAGGCAGTCTGGGCTGTCCTCTCATCCGATTGTGTGAAGATACTTCCGAGTCAATGCTACTCCAAGACGCAGCCTGTGTAGCAATGTCTCTTGACTTCGGCGAAGACGAGGAGCATGACTGACCCAGAACTTCCGCTCTGGATCGAGCTTGTGAAGGCGTTCATGTCCATTCTGCGGGTCCGACGAATGCAAGGCTGCAGCTTGTTTACGTGCTCCATAGAGTATCGCGTTAGCATCCTGCCTTGTGATGGGTATAGATAGGAGAGTCAGGCACACCACAATGGAACGCTCCTCGCGTGAGCTACGAGAGAGGCTGCGAGTAGCGGGACCCGACTGCGAACGCGCGCGGGAGCCCGGCGAAGTGGGCCGCCCGTCACCGGAACGAATGCGTGCATGCATGCCCAGTCGTGTACTGGTACCTGCCACCGCCACCGCTAGCGTAGCGTACGCTAGCCACTGTGCTAAAACTATCTAATAACGTTTGGTGTCCGAAAGCGTAAGCTGGATAGGTGCGACCATACTGGCAGCGCTTTCTGTGTCAAGAGTGGTATAGCCTCGCCAGAAAAGGTTACGGCCACACTGGTGCAGTACTAGGCTGAAACCACCCACATAGGAATATGCCTTCTTAGACATAAAGAGGCCAATGAATGAAAACCTAATATTATTGTCACGAAGCCAAAGACGACGCAGTTGTCTTCAAAGAAAGTAAGTTTATTGGAGTGAACTTGTGCTCCCCTAACAACTCAACGAATACACTGGCGGCGAAACAGCAGTCAAGAACGTGACGTGCGCAGTCGAGCGTCGAGAGTCGAATGCCGTGGCATCAGCTCTGCGGGAATTTATCACTCGGCGTGGGGGTTTCTCAAATAGTCGAAGTGTATCCAGAACACTGTAGATCAACGAAGGTCATTCTAGGCTGTTTACGTTAGTTGGTAACCCTCTCCATATCAGAAGAGATAACACATGTGGCACAGAAAGAAAGAACGGAACACGCGCCTCCCTTGGCCCACAGACAACACTGATAACACAGACCGGCGCAGCCGGGCGGTGAAAGCAAAACACAAATAAACAAACCCAATACATTGTTCGCGGCAATATTTTTATTTTTAATGAATTCTTCTCTAGTATTTTACGCTTCCTTTACCTGTGTCTCAGCTATTAAATTGTCTCCCATCGGTATTAGGGGCAAAGCCAAGCTCGGCTATGGCTGTTAACGTCTCCTGTAGTCGTCGTCCAATGTAGTTATGGTACTAAACCACCAGGACCTTCGTTTTCCAACGCCTCGCGCTAGGCAGTAACGCGTACTAAAAGAACACACCGGGACGCTTGTTTTCCAACGCCTCGCGCTAGAATATTTCATCTACGTGGGCAAAAACACGTACCGAAAGAACACACCGGGGTACAAGTTTTACAACGCCTGGCGCTGGAAAGCTTCGTGCTTCAAGAACACGACACTTTTACAGCAGAGCTGTGTACCTCTACCCCCTCACGGTTTCATCTCCGTGGGCAAAAACACTAAGGCGCCAAGAATATACTTATACATTACATGCTTCGCCCCTCCCCAAGTTTCACATTAGTGGGGATGGCCCGAGATTTTTTTCCCATGCCACTTTTTGTGTGGCAGGGCCCGTGCAAGGAGATCAACGGTAGAAAAGGCACTTGTGTAAAAAAAAATGTCTGCTTTACCCCATTGCGTTACAGTACTCAGCTGATTGATTCATTCATTTAGTTATTAAAATACCTAGTCATTAACGCATATTATAGATCAAAGCAGGAAAGGAGTCCCATCTGCCCTAACGATGTCAAACGAACCGATTCGCGCATACTACCCACGCGACGCCGCACGTTCCCTACACTGAAAACCCAAAAGACAACGATCCGCGCGGTACCCAGGCAAGAGCGAAAATAAAAACATCAAGCACGGTCACCCTCTGACAACACGCCCACTGTCGTTTGGCCCCCGGAGTTTCCCGTACCCTTCATATCTCACTCTCAACCCCTTCTATGCGACGTACGTGCACAGCTATAGCGCACAGGCCCTTTTTCTGGGCGCCCACTTTGAAGTTGTATTGGCTGCCTTAATTACGTTCCCGCATAATTTTTATCTCGAGCGAAACACCGTATACGCTGCTGGCAATATTCGGTTCTATTTTGGGGCTCCGGCCGGGAATCACTTACCCAGAAGTGCCTCCGTTTTGTCTTTCGAGCTACAAATAGGCAATGTGAATGGGTCTTCACAAGGAAAACGCGATTGTTGAGTGCTCCAGAGCGGGTGGGAGTAGAGGCGTATGAAGCTGTTACGAGCTGAGAGACCCTCAGTTAATAAGCAGTGCAGGCTGAAGGACGTTTCACGACAAAGCTATTCCCTTGCTTGGAGGAAAATGCTGAAGTAGAAGGCACAGCAAGGTCAACCACCTCTGTCATAGAGGTTGGTAATGACCGTTAAAAATGGAAACACAGGTAGGCACCGTGTACAGCTTTTGCACAGATGCTTTCGTGCTCGTATATACAGTGTTTGTCAAATTTTTCTAGGCCATGTTGAAAATGTTTGGGCCACAAAACTTTCAAAGAACAAGCTTACCTCTGCAGCCAAGATAAAACATTTTATGCCTGAAAGCCGGTAAAAATGTCTTTCTTTCTTGCTGTAATAACATAATTTAGTCAGAGTTAAACATTAGCTTTTACTTTGATTTCACTGCGGCTCAGAACCCATTGACGTTGCCTAGAAAATTTTGATAAACTCTCTACGTGCAGGCTATACAGATGCGGGAGTGCATGAATGTATATGCCTATGTAGTGCACAGTGATTCATTGGAAAAGTGTAAGATTAAGATTCAAATTATGGGTTGTGAACGCGCCGAAACTGCCCCTGGGATTTGGGGCTGGTCTTAGTGGAGGGCTCCGGATTAATTTCGACATTCCTTGGATCTCCAACGTGCGCTCTAATGTCGAGACACGGGCGTTGCGCTTCTCGCGTATACATCAAAAGAGCGGCCGCCGAGGCCGCGAATCGAACTCTCGTCCTTGCGCTAGGAAGCACAATGCCTTATCCCCTGAGCCACTGTGACGGGCATTGAAAGAGAGTAAAGTTCCACAATCATGAATGGTCTTAGACAAGGGAACAACTTATCGATGGGAATTTAGGAAGCAGACAAAGGTACGAACAACGGAGGAATCGTTAAGCCACCTAAGGTTTGCTGATTCCATCGTCTTGTTCAGTGATACGGGAGAAGACATGCAAAAGATGCTTCAAACACTTTAGGCCAAATGTTTTTGTGTAGTGTTAAAGATAAAAAATTTAACGCAGCTTCCACTAGTGGTGCGGGGACGGAGAAGCCGCAGAGGGGGCGGCGCCTTTCCCTTCGTCGGGGACCCGGCTGTTGCACCTCACAGGGATTTTGGAACTTTTGCCGCTGAAAGTTCCCCATGACTGGCAGACCCGGATCGTTTCGTCCGCCGGCTTTCCCATCTCTCCCGAAGTGGACCATATGAAGGCACTACGTCTGATATGTTGCGCCTCGGAAGGCGCGTTGTGCTAATAAAGCTTGCAGCCCTACACTCACAGTGCTTGAGTTCTGTAATGCGGCCAAAGGAGTGGAAAAATGAGAATTTATGTTTTCTACGCAGGAAAGGTGATGCCAAAGAGCTCAAAAATTACAGGCCCATCAGGACCATCTCCGTTACCTACAAATTATTTACCAACGTAATTCCCAATCGCATAAGTGCCACTTTGTTCTTTCAACAGCCACGAGAACAGGCCGGTTTCGGGAAGGGTCTCTCAGCTTTAGACCATGTTCACGTTCTCAGCAAGACAATCGAATAGTGTTCAAAATATAATGCACCGCTGTATATGCCATTCATAGATTATGATAAGACATTTGATTCAGTGCCTACTTCAGCAGTAATAAATCCGTTGCGTGATCACGACGTGCACGAAGCATACATTAAGATCTTCAAAGATACATACAACGCATGCCGGGGAACTATACTGCTTCATTACAGAAATTGTATATTTCCGCTACAAAAGGGTGTCCGGCAAGGGGACACAGTATCGCCCCAATTATTTACAGCCTGTCTGGAAGGTGTGTTCAGAAAGCTCAGGTGGAGCATTACCGGAGTGCGAATCAAGGGGGATTTCTCAGCCACTTAAGCTTTGCAGACGACATTGTCTTGTTCAGTCAAAGCAGTCAGGATTTGCAGCGCATGATTTGCCAATTGTGCTCGGAAAGTACGATTGCATACTTAAAAATAAACACAGAAAATCCAAGGTAATGTCGAATTAGCACGACAAGGTACACCCCTTTCACGTAGGCAATAAATTCTTGGAAAAAGTCACCGAATACGTATATCTTTGGCAAATCACAGCTGCTGGTTCAAACCATGAACGGGATATTACCCGCAGAAGAAGCATGTGGTGGTCTGATTGCGGTATGAACTCAGATATTCTGACTGGTAAGGTTCCTCTGTCACTCAAAAATCTTGTAATAAATCAATGCGTCTTTCCAGAACTGAATTACGGGGCAGAAACTAGGGGTCTCACTAAAAAACTTGAAAGGAATCTAATAGGCACAACAGGCCGTGGAACACACAATGCTAGGGATCACGTTCAGGGATAGGAAACCAGTCACATGGGTTAGGGAATACATAATTGTGGAGGACATTCTAGTTCAATGTAAGCAAAGAAAATTGCCATGGGCTTGTCACGTAATGCGAATGGTGATGCGTAACGAGACTGCGAATGCGAACTATCCGTTTGACGGAGTGGTTGCCAATAGACCGCAACCGCAATAGGGGTCGGCCTAGAAATCCATTGAGATATGACCTCCAAAAATTTGATGAAAAACATAAACGCAGCTGCACTCGATAGGCATGGCTTTAAATTTTTGGGAGAGGCTGTCGTCCTGCAGTGGACACAACCAGGCCTATGACACCCCCCCACATATATATATATATATATATATATATATATATATATATATATATATATATATATATATATATATATATATATATATATATATATATATATATATATACAGAAACATTGGTCAGCAGTCTACAACGCCAAAGGAGGCATAGAGGTGTGGTTAGGATCTTTTCTTTTTCACTACGGTTAATGAAGTAAACATTTTTTTAATAAACAGAAGAAAGAAAGAAAAACACGCGCCCAGAGTGGGGACCGAACCCACGCCTTTCGATTACATGTCGAATGCCTTACCAATTCGGCTATCTGTCCCCACTCTGGGCGCGTGTTTTTCTTTCTTTCTTCTGTTTATTAAAAAAAATGTTTACTTCATTAACCGTAGTGAAAAAGAAAAGATCCTAACCACACCCCTATGCCTCCTTTGGCGTTGTAGACTGCTGACCTATGTTTCTGTATTTTCTTCAACGAGCCCCTCATTTCCTTACTATATATATATATATATATATATATATATATATATATATATATATATATATATATATATATATATATGAAATAACGGTTGCCAGTCAAGAAGACCTCGGAAAACAAAGGGGAGGATATGGTAGGTCAGTGAAACATATAAAGAATTTGGAAAGAAAGAAAGTGGAGAAAAAAATGCCCGCCAGGTGGGAACCGAACCCACGACCTCCAGAATACCGGTCTGGTGCGATAACCACTACGCTACCGGTGGGGCTATTTTTCCCCTCCACTTTCTGGGGTATTTATGTCAATGTCATTTTTTCCTGTGCTTGGGGGTGGTAGCTAGCGCCACTCCGACTTGTCGGGGTGAAGGGGACCTTATTTTCAACCCCCGGGCCATGACTCGAGTGTCTACGACATGTCAAGAGTGGTCGACCAGCGTTGAAACCTCTTAAGCTTTCTATGGTACCAAGACTGCCAGAACAGAGGCCCTCGCTATACATGTAGCGAATCAGAATAGGAAATGAGGGGCTCGTTGAAAAACATTTCTCCCACCTCCCCTCGCGGGAACCCCTGTGTAGATACGACGCATAGGGGGTTCCGTTGTTGTTTCCGTTAGGTTGATTCTCCCATCGCGTGAAACGGGCTGTGAACCCCCTGCCGCGGCTATGACCCAACGTGGCGCGGCTATGACGCAACAGAATCCAACACAATCCACTTTAATCCAAACCAATGCAATCCAAATCCAATCCAATCCAAGTCAAGCCAAGCCAATCCAGTCGAATCCAGTCCAATGCCCCTTGCGAGAGAGTGTTCGCTATCGGAGAGGAGAGGGGGTGAGCGGCGGAGAGCGCAGCTCGTGCGGCGAGGAGAATGGGGGAGGGGTGTGGACGGACAACAACAACGGCGTATGGAGGGACAAGGCGAGTGAATGAGATGCAGTCGCATCTAATAAGACAGAAATAAGAGTTGGCAGTCAAGAAAACCTTGGAAAGCAAAGGGAAGGATGTGGTAGGTCAATGAAACAGATAAAGAATTTGGAAAGAAAGAAAGAAAGGAAGAAGGAAAGAAAAAGAAAGAAGGTTAAAAAGAAGGTGCCCTTCACCCCAAGTGGCGCTGGGTACCACCCCAAGCACAGGAAAGAAAAATACCTTTACATAAATACCCAAGAAAGTGGAGAGGAAAATCGCCCCGCCGGTAGCGTAATGGTTATCGCACCAGACCGGTATTCTGGAGGTCGTGGGTTCGGAGCCCACCTGGCGGGCATTTTTTCTCCATTTTTTTTCTTTCTTTACATATTGTTTATCTGTTTCAATGATCTACCACATCCTTCCCTTTGCTTTCCGAGGTTTTCTTAACTGCCCACTCTTATTTCTATATATATATATAGTAATGCGTATGGAGAAGGTACGACAAAAATAATGCACTCTATAAGAACTAGACGTACAGGTAACGAACTGAATGTTTTAATAGCGGTTCGCCTTAGGACGGAAAGTTAATAAAGAACGAAGCCACGTATGCTGGACGCAATCTCATCTATCGAGTGTAGCTGAGCCCACTCTTTCCCCCAAATTTCCGTAGCTCGTTCCTCCATTAATTTCTTGGCCGAGCGCTGCTGCATTTGCGGTCTATGGGCAGCCACTCCGTTAAACGTATGTTCCACCTGTTGTCCATCATGCGCATGACGTGGCCCGCCCCGGCCCATTTTCTTCGCCTAATCAGACCTAGAATCTCTTCCACACGAGTCTGTTCCCTAATCCACGCAGCCTTTTTGTTATCCCTAAGCGTGACTCCTAGTATTTTCTTTCCGTAGAACTTTAGGCAGATCTAGTTTCGTTCCAAGTCTCTTAGTGAGACCCCACGTTTTTGCTCCGTACGTCATTACTGGAAGAACGCAATGGATATATACCACCACTATGGACGTATCGTATAATACTCGCAAATTCCGCAGGCGTAAGCGAAACACAAGCCCCCAAAAGGGTTCAGATTATTGGGTTAATCAACAAATCTTCACTGTTGCGTACCCCTCGAAGCATGCAGCTGCGTCAACCGCTGGGCTTGTGGCTAAAACTGCTTGTTTTCTGGGGAATTGTTCTACAATAATGCCTATTGCGATTGACATCACCGTTGTGGCGTTGTAACTCTACCTGAATGCTGCAGTGAAGAAGAAAATCCGCTGAGGAGAGAGAGAGAGAGAGAGAGAGAGAATAAATATTTTATTTGTCGAGCAGAGGCTGATCAATGGGCGTCGCCCCGTGGAAGGCATCACTAGTCCGGGATGCCTTGACTGCGGCTGGCTGTCCTTGCTCGGGTCACCAGGCTGAGCTGGGTATCCGGGTCTGCGCTGGCAAGACAAAATTGCGACATTGAGACTAAAAATATGGAGGTCATGGTTTTATTCCCAAGCTTGTAAATCTATAAATACCGGTGCACTACAAAGCTCATTTTTTTTATTTTTGGGCTCATATGCTCGCAACATCTACGAAAACAGAAAAAATATGTTTCTGCTCAACATACTATTTCGTAATTCTAGATGTACTACATATTTCCCTCATTACTAAATCAGTTGCTACTTGCACTACCCGATTTATTTTAGTTCGTGGGCGTATTCGGTTGCAAAATTTAGGAGAACCCCAAAAAACGTTGTCTTGATAAAAAAAAACAGCACTGAAGGGGGTAATATATTGCATCATTTGCAAGATGAAAACACGACTGCATCTTCGAGCTTGTTGTCTCATTCCTTGATAAGAGTGTATTAGTTAATGACTGGCATCATTTGCGAGAAAAAATCATGACCTTAACTTCAAGTTTCTGTATCTTCTCCTTTGGACATGCATTTTAAGCAGATTAGTTAACTACTTCCACAATTTCTAAGATAAAAACAGGATTCAAACCTCACGTTTCTACGTCTCATGCCTTGATAAGAGTACATTAGCTCGTGATTGGCACCATTTTCACGATGAAAACTTGAAATATACCTCGAGCTTCGGCACCTCGTCACTTCGAAAGAGTACATTAGGTAATGATTGGCACCATTCGCAAGATGCAGTCATGCCTTAAAGGAGCCATGAAGAGAAAATACAACTTCGTTTAATTTGAAAGAACTAGGATTCAGCATCTCACCCAGCTCCATTACAGCCACAAAAGTTGTTTTTTAACAAAAAACAAGCGAGAAGTACTTAAAAACTTTCAAATTTGGCGCCACAGTGACGTGTAATGAGCAACAATGAGGTCATACGGGCCAACAATAAAACATAATTTTCAGTGCGTTAACTGCACGTTAGCATTCAAGTGATGCGGTCAAATGCAACCAGAGATTAACGTTAACAGGGCATCTGTAGGGGCTAGTTGGTTCTGCATTGCTTGAATGGAGAGCGCCTAAACTTTGACTAGAACAAGAACCAGAAAGACTACAACACAGGACGAAGCGCTTCATCCTGTGTTGTAGTCGTTCTCGTCCTTATTCTAGTCAAAGTTTAAGCGCTCTCCATTCAAGCAATGCAACTAGGGGCCCCATTACAGACGTCCAGTCATGTGTCGTCGCGACAGGTCAGTTAGGTGCCCGCCAATCGCACAAACAAGGTTCCGTGACGTCACAAAAAAGTTGCGGGAAATTGGCTAGGGGGTTGCGACTGCTTCACACGTTTTCTTTAATATCTCCGTTATTTGTTCGAAGATTGCGATGATATTGGTATCATTGTTATCGGGACTGAGCAGTCTTTCTAATAAATCAAACTTGTATTTTGTTTCCATGGCTCCTTTAAACCTCAAGCTTCTACGTCTCTCACTTTCATATGCAATTTGAGTACATTAGCTTATAATTGGCACCATTTTAAATATTAGACATCTTAAACGGCAAGTTTCTATGTCACCTCCCTTGATAGGAGTAGATTAGGTAATGATTGGCATCATTTGCAAGATGGAAACACGAAATAGACGACAAGCTTCTACGTTTGATCCCTTGGATATGCACTTTGAGCAGATTAGTTAATAATTTGCACTATTTCCAAGATGACAACGACTTAAACCTGAAGTTTCTACGTCTGATCCCTTGAGAAGGTAGATTAGCTAATGTTTGGCACCCGTTGCGACATCAAAACACAACTTACACCTAAAGCTTCTGTGTCTCATTACTTGCATAAAACTTTTGAGCAGATTAGTTAATATTGGCCAACGTTGACAAGCTAAAAGCATGACCTAAATACCAAAGCTCGGACATCTCATCACTTAAATATGCAGTTTGAGTAGATTAGTTAATATTTGCGAACATTTAGAAGATGAAAACACTGCCTAAATACCAAAGCTTAAACTACTCACTTGGATATGAAGTTTCAGTGGATTAGTTAATATTTTCCGACATTTACAAGCACAACGCATGACCTAAATCATATAGCTAAACTACCTAATCAGTTGGATATACATTTAGAGTAGATTTGTTATCAACAGGAACCATTTTTGGATCATAGAAAGAAAAATAAAAGTGTGCTTTTATGTATGCGTCTTTCTTAGGAATGGGTGCCGCCAACGCTCAAAGTAAATAACATTTCCTCATACCTTTCAGATATTTTTGTCACCTCTATGTATGTCGTGTGCTCAAGCTGTGTTTATCGTTCACAGTCACAGGGTAGAATGAGTCATGGGTTTTTACCGTTGCGAGATTGCGTATGAGGAATTTATTATTCTTGAACATTTGGGCAACATGCTCAACTATGCATAATTACGAGAACGCATCGCTGTTTCCATTTTGCTTGCTGTCGACCGTGAGGTAGGCGAAACCTGATTACGGCGAGGACATTTACTCCGTAGTTCAGAAAAGCCCCTATTTGGGGGGTTTGTTTTAATTTCGAAGCCAACAAAAATCTTTGAAGGTATATTTCTTTCCTTGTCATAGCAACTTAAGAATTGCTTTTTGCTGTCATGGCTTTGAGGGTCTCTCCCTCATACCAGGAATTTCGGCAGAGCAATCTCATCCCTCCCGCCGGCTGTAATTTTCGGAATGTCTGCTCCAGCAGCCCCAAATCTCATTTTCCCTATCAAGACGAAATCATGGTTGTTGCTTTCTTTGGCATAAAGCTGTCGGGTGAGGTAATGACGTTTCGTTTCATTATTGCGTCCATGCAGTCCGAAATTGGCCGGTTTAATGTGGACTAATACTGCGCGATTTATATACAGCGTATGCTGCACGCCGAAAGACGGTATAAAAAAATTCCCTCGCACTTCCCCGAGGGGGAGAGTGTGTAAGTGCGAATGCCCTCCCGCTCTCCCGCCCGAAGGGGAGAGGAGGCGCCCAACACCCGCAGTCACTGAGCGGAGAGAGGAGGAGGAGAGTAGCGCCCGCCGTTACGGCGAGGGCTACACGAGCGCCCTCACGCGTCGGAATGCGGAGCGCCCGCTACGCGAGCGAGAGCTCTCCCGCCCGAAGTGGAGAGGAGGCGCCCAACACCCGCAGTCATTGAGCGGAGAGAGGAGGAGGAGAGTAGCGCGCGCCCATCTCCCCCCGTTGCTAGGGAAGACGAGGAGCGCGCGCACCTGCAGCTGTTGCTATGCGGACGACGGCGGCGGACGATTCAGGCTCGCTTAAGAAGTGCATTCGCACTTAAAAAGCGTAGCTGGAGAGACGAAAGAGTCTGTACAGGCATTTGTCCTGCAAGTAAAAACACCTAATGATGATACTGACGACGATAGTTATGATAGTGTTGTGAAGAAGAACGTGTAGGAGTGAAATACTACTGGTGATGACAAAGATGGTGGTGCAGTGTAATGATTACGGTAATTTTGAAGACGTACATGCCCCTGCGCACATGTCGTTGATGAATACGAGGTTTAGACATGAGTCTTGACTATCAGTGTCGTTGTTTTTTGAGTGTGCAGAACTGATGCGCCCACTTACTGCGGTTTAACGGCACCGTCGTCCCTCGTTGTAACCGGGAGAACGAAAAGGAACCTGTAGACAAGTGAGATAGAACGAGCAGGAAAGCAGAGGAGAAAAAATTGCGGCGAAATCGTGAGGGGAAGAGCGGTATGCCGAGACGGAGCGAGACGTCCTCTCCGGCGGCGACGCGCTACGAGATAACCGACATGACCAAAAGGTCACCGAAGACAGAGCGAGCAGGAAAGGAAAAAGGAGAATGAAAGAATGGCAAAAGGGTCGAGATATGATTCACCGCAGGGACACGCTGCTAGGCAAACCATGGGCATATCGGGCGGCTTCGTGCGATCGCTGATGCGGCTATCAATTCGTGAGACGCACCAGGTATGCGTCGTCACCCAGAAGATTGCAGTTCTCCCTGCGTGCAAATTTTGCATTGAAGAGTATCGTAGTCATCAACATTTTTTGCTTTTTTATAACTTTGGCACCTATCCGTACGCCTCTTCTATGGTGTAATAAAATTTATGCTTGGATGCAAAAAAAGCGGTAGTTATGCTACTATCCATCACACTGGTACTTCATCTTCATAGCGATTCCCTGAATTAAGCATAATGGAGAGAAAAGGATCCCCATTGTATAAAGCTCTATGCATACTGCTGCCCAAAGCATACCTTCGTTGGTAGCCCCGTGGATGGCGAGAGCGAGTGGCAGTGGGGGAGTAGGTGTCATAAGAGTATAATCGCGGGTCATTGTATCACCCTATAAGTTGTTTCATTATCCCTCTCTCCCTTCATGATAGAAAATCTTCAGAGTACACGAACATACTCCCAATGCATTCAATGTCTACGCCACTTTTTTTGAGAAAGGAGTGAAGCCTAAATAGTATTTGGCGATGACGATGACACGCATTTTGTTGATTGATTATAGTGTTAGTGACAACAACGTCAATGATGATTTTCATGTGGGAAAAGTCGCAATTTATATCTTGCCTTCTTGATTTCAGAGGGAGGGTAGTCCTCGCCGAAGTTTTAGATGCGACGCTGAGAGGAGCATCTCTTGTCGGCGGCCCTGTCCTTCCTGCGTCATCGTCGTCCGCGTCCGCACAGCTACGTCTCTCCTCCGCTCGCCTCCTCTGCTCTCTCTGATAGCGCCGATAGCGAACACTCTCTCCCAACAACTGCGCGCGGCGCAAGCGCGGCGCTGCGCATGTGCAGTGCCCTCTCTCTCCGCAGTCTCCTCTCCTTCGGGCGCGCTGCACATATAAGCGGAGTACCGCGCTCCGGCCGCCCCACCTCCCCTCGCGAGAACTCAACGATGTGATGAAAACGCAATGGACGTTCACTACGCGTTTCACGCAATTCGACTAATCGACCCAACGGAAACGCCAATGGAACCCCCCTTCAGCGTCGCATCACACCAGGGTTCCCGCGAGGGGAGGTGGGCGTAATTTTTTGGCAAAGGGCAAACGCCAGGAAATACTTTCACTGATCAGAAAAACTACTGCCTATTCGCAGTCAGTGCATGAGATAAAAACAAGCGTGAATTTTGATAACAAGGCGACACTCGTAGTGTGGTTAAACCAAGCGAGAACGGGATTGATGCACAACTCGGGCGAAAGTGAAGGCCCTCATTAACTCTAGCTCGCTTCCCGACTGTACGGGTTTAGCGAGGGGGTAAACCGAAGTAAACACATGAAGCCTCCGAGCTAAAGCTTTACGCATGCACGTTCAAATGCAGACTTCGACAGTCCCTACCCACGCATCTCGGCGCGCTTCCGGCTTTGAGATGTCAGATGCCTGGAGTAGACATTTGCGACATGCGCTGTGCCGCAACAATGTGGTCCGCAAAAACTCGTACGAGGACATTTCTGGCACGAAGAATGGGGAGAATGACACTCTGATGCGGCGAGTGTCGTCGGGCATCGTCAAAGGGCCTGCGAGCTCGGCTTTGGCGTCGTGCATCGCGAACAGAGCATCGGCCGTCGTTAGCGGGCGGACAAAAAGCGCACTCAGCCTATTTAGAGTTCCTGTATATGCTCCCGTAGGGAGCATATACAGGAACTCTAAGCCTATTATGCTGTCACTGCCATCTAGTGGCCGTGCACGGAAAGAAATCGCGTATGCGTGGTGGAACTTTCCGCGAGTTCATCTTCCTTTTGTGTTGGCTCGTTTTGTAAGCGTGCTATGAATGTCGTCAGGCACGAATGTACGTAGCAGAGAGGCCACAAATCGGGCCACCTGCCGATTTGTCTGCCTTCCAATTCTTTGGCAGGCTTTTCATCCGTTTGTCAGAGGGGGCGTTCGAAAAAGTTGGTCTAACCGGTACTTATTTACGCCTTTATATTCGACATCATTACTGCAGCGTCGTCCTAATTACAAACCTTAATAGTTACATCTAAAAGAATGAAGTCAGAAATTATAGAAGTGTGCTCATTGAATTGACCCTTATACGAGGCGAAGAACAACTAAGGCGCAATATTCATGAAATAATTGTGCATGTGTACTAATTGAAGCTATATCATGACGGGGATATCTTAGAATCAGGGCCATTCACTGGGAAAACAATATAAAATCACTGTTAAACTATAATGCAGCCGGAGGCAATATTTTCATGTCGGCGCTACATTATTTCATTTCCAAAACGGAACTATCCGACTTCTCGGTCTGCAGCGGAGCAGCTGCAATAGCCCTCGGCCATGGATTCGGACACTTCATACACTCTAAGAAGACGAGGAGTGCTGGGCACTCTGTCTAGGAGTAAAAACTTTTGTCCCATATTTCACTCCCTTTGGCAGCATTGGGCGACTCTTCCGAGGAGTAGCGCGTGGTGGCCAAACGAGAGGCGAAACACTCCTCGTGGGATTTACTTGCTGCTGTCGAAGCGGAGTACTTGAACCCTGTGTGGGAATTGCTATGCCATGTACAAGGCAGCGTTCCGTCACTCCCTTTAGGCGTGAATAAGCTCTATTGGTTTCGGCGTTCCCGGATACTGCAGACGGGTACTACTACTCTCTCTTGTAAAGCATCTCGTTACGCCTCAAGAGCGTTCTGCTATTCCCCGCGAGACAGCGTGTTTTCGCTCCGCCTGCTACTACCCCCCCCCTCCATCCCTACGATGGTACTATAGGCAGTTACAAGCAAACAAAACAGGACAAGCCATTTTGAAACATGGGAAGAAAAAACAAGGTCAGACTTTATTTTTCAAAAAAATACCACAACAATCGGTTCATTCTGCAATTTCACACAAAAAGCAATTTATTTTGAATTAAAATATCACAGCATAAAAACAGTTCTTACTCCACATGCACACAGGAGACGTAACGCCTATTGACGATACATCCAAGAAAAATTCACAAATAAAAATGCAGCAAAGCAATTGATAACACTGAAATAAAAACATTAAATTAAGACAATAAAAATGACATTAACACCCACAAATAAAAAGGTACTGGCATTAGCACGAAAACGTCAGTAGAAATACAGCAGTGGGAAAATAGTTAACAGTATTAACATAAAACAAAGTGGCCTTAGTACATCAGTGAGTGCTTCACATGGACTGGAAAGCCAGCTCTTATTTAGGACACATCAAAAACATCTACAAATAAATTTTGCGAAACAAAAATCTTGGACTAAAACTATTCAGCGTGGATTACTATTAGCGCATTACAAGGTGCAATCAACACAAAGATACAAAGCCACTGACACGGGAACTTTTCAACAGATATATGTTGGTGGGACAATAGGAAACCACCGGAAACATTCCCACTGGGTTTTTTAGGCGGGTGGTTCTCAAATGAGGATGCGCTAGTAAGATTTAAAAAAGGCATAACTTGGTATTAAAAACAAACACGTTCGAGCTGAATGCTTCACAATGTTGGTGGCGGCCTTCAGAACAGTACCGACCAGGGCACCGTGCTTGAGCCGAAGTAACGTCTACAGAAGCAAGAAGGTGCACTTCCCCTTTGAAAACACAGACAGCAGCAATGGGAACTCATCCACGATGTCCAAGGATGTGAGGAGAAGTGTCTTGAATGCGACGGCCACTCCTGCTGACGCCTCGGGGATCTCGTTCTCTCTCAGGAAAAAAAAAAATCTCCGAGCAAATACCGTCTTTCCGAGCAAATACCGTCTTCCCGTGGTTCCTACATAGGAAGAAAGAGGGGGACAGCAAAGATAAGTTCTACAATGAAAAAAAAAATTTACGAGTTTGACGACGTGATAGATTAGTTTTTGCTCCGAGAGAACGCATTGAACCCGTATTGGAATGCAATACTGCTTGGCGCAGTCTCAAGTCTACATGCGAATGTGCGGTGACCTTGGATGCAGCCACGCTCATTGTGCCACTTGGCCAATGTCATGTCAGACAGCGCGCCCTACAGCTGTCTGCCTACGCAATGCGCCCCAAACCCATTAGTGCTTACGTGTCCGTAGCTTCTATTGTTTACCCCGCTATCGTTCCCGGTATAAAAACATTTAACAAAATTTAAGTAAAGAGAACTCTTTTTGTAACGTTATAATCCCCGATTAATTTGCATAGGATTTTGCCCTCAGCCGACTGCAACGTACGGCCCATTATACAATCACAAGTACAGCGTGTAAAAGTTGCTATGGGTCATATAGCTACTGTTTTCTTCATTCTCGAGTACGCTTCGTTGCATGCACGCTGCAGATCGCAACATCTGATGAGAACCAATAGGCTCGTTATTGAACGATCAGAACGCTCGAACATTAAACCACACGCGGCGACGGCGACAACCGACGCGAAAAAAGTACCGTAATGGGTACAACAAACACTATGGGCGACAGCGACAAACGAAAAAAAAAAAATAATGCATTGCTGCCAATGCCATTCGTCGTAGTTGCTGCCGCTCGCTCGTGGGCTGCTTCTGGCCGGTATAAGCCCGCGACGGCGACGGCCCGTCGCCTGCCGCAGTTGCCGCCGTCAGCGGCCTGTGTAAAAAAAATTTGTCTGTGTCGCCCACAATACCTGTTTGCCGTACCCAATGAGTGAGTTTTCTCGCGTCGCTCATCGGCTTAGACGCATGTAGTTACCCCTTAACAGTGCGGGGCGTACGCCCCGAAAAGTCCCATCTCCGGCCATCCTGCCCTCAATCAAAACGCAAAAAACCTAAACCCTGTCAGGACAGCATTTCAGTCTGCTGCTGTACGCGCGGCGGTCACTAAAATTATTGTAATTTTAGTGACTGCCACGCGCTAGACGCGCTCCTATCACTCAGCCTATTGTACGAAATTCTTTGGAGCCGCGCAGGTAGCCACAGCTACTGCACGGCAGCCACTCTAACCCTAGCCGCCGAGCTAAGAGTACAAATCAAAACGCAAAAAACCTGTCTGTACAGGATTTCAGTCTGCTGCAGTACTCGCGGCGGTAACTAAAATCATTGTAACTTTAGTGACTTCTACGCGCTAGACGCGCTCTTATCACTCAGCCTATTGTACGAAATTCTTTGGAGCCGCGCAGGTAGCCACAGCTACTGCACGGCAGCCACTCTAACCCTAGCCGCCGAGTTAAGAATACAGGGTATCGCTGCGACTACTCGCGCGACCGTGCTTCTTACCTGCGAAAACATTCGGCTAGGATACCAACACTTCACGAATCAGAGGGATTGAAACGGTGCAAGACTCGACGCTGTTTGCACACGGGTACAAAAGCCGCCCTTCAAATCTAAGCAACGGTCAAAAGGAGTGACGAAAACTTTAGGGTTAGCCGCTTCCGCGGACCGAAGCTAGACAGCAACTCTCCTTCGCTAAATACACAAGATAAGAATACCAGGTTAACTAATGGCTTACCTCCACTTCCCGCCAGCATTTCTTCGTCCGGTAGATAAATCCATGGTCGTCATCCCAAGATCCCAAGCTTAAGGCGCGAAGAGTATTAACTCTATGGCGCGAAGCCTGCAAAGGCAGCGACTGCACACCGGCTGGCCCGGCGGCTTGCGCGCGCATTGCTACACAGTGCATATAGTTCCGGTATCGGCCTCTGCGCCGCCGCAGCTGTGATGTCCGTCCGAAATAAAAACTAGTTCCATGCATGCACGCACGCACGAACGAACTAATATACGGCTTGCTTACGTGTTCGTGATCTAACGCTGACGCACAGGCATGCAAGCAGTTAGCGAGCACGCGTCACACTGCGTTCAAGCAAGCATGACGATAAGGGCAGGTCAAACTTCGCATGTTGAGCAAGCCGTCTCCGAAGCTTCGGATAATTCTCGTGCCGAGAATGCTGGCGCCGAGAAGGCGAAAACGAAAACAGACACCGAGGGGCCAAGCCCGGAGCACGAAACACCTGAAACCGCCACCGTCGCAGCGAACGCGGCCGGATGTTTATACCAACGAGTGAGAGCTTTGGAGTCTTGCCTGGGGCGTGTCACGTGTGTGTGCTGTTCGCCGAGGAGAGTCGCCCCACGCCTGCGCACCGCGTGAGACGTTTTCTCCCCGTGCTCTTCTGTCCTGATCCACTGTAACCTCAGTTTTCTCAATAATGATACCTTTAATTCTCAAAACCTAGTTTCTCCTATTCGATGCCAGCACGCGTCGTACTGTGTTCAAGCAAGCATGACGATAAGGGCAGGTCCAACTTCCCATGTTGGATGAAGCGTCTGTTTGAAAGTCCACTTCGTGCGTAGCACATGGTTTACAAAGCGCAGCCCTGTGTTCCGCGCTGGCGGGACATCACGGTCTGGCGCGATCAGTCGTCGCTCGCTCGCCCGGTTCTTGCGGGTGCACCGCCTGTGTCGGTTTTCACCGTAGACGCGAGATCGCGTGGCGGAAAATCCGCCGTGGTAGTACGCCGTATCTTCGTCGGGCTGAGCTACGGAGACGCGGCGTCCACCGCCGCGCCACCGCCGCTGGGATGCCCTCAGTGTAATCGGCGTAATCGCTGAAATCGGCGCGCAGTATTCTTTCCTCCGTGGTGCGCACCTTTTATGATGCATAGTCTGACAACTTTTTAAATGTCGATAACTAAGCCATTACAGAGGAAAAAACAAAACAAAGAAACAAAACCAAATCGAGACATGCGTTTTTTTAGTTTTGTTAAGCTTGCTCCATTCATGTCACTGAACGCTGCGAGCAATCGTTACATGAATTCATATTCTTGCACGTGTACAATGCGCGGCGGAAGTACTCGGGCGCTTTTTACACAACTGCTTTATATAATATATACGTATGCAAATAAAACATCGCTGATGAGTTGGTGTGCGTAAATGGTAGGAGTGCCTCTCCATGCTTACTCCCGCACTTGACAAGAATGAAATTGCAATTTTACTCTTCGTACTGGAGAGAGGAGACGATGTGCAGCTTTACTCTTCACTGGTGCGGGAGCGGAACTGGGGCTGCACTCCGCCGCGCACGAGAAGAGTACGCTGTCAGTTTTGCTCTTCCTCCTCATGGGAGCGAGCATTACATCCAACTCCCCGCAGCTTTCGAGGGGAGCGCGCCAACGCTTGCAGGAGTACAATGACTGTTGGACTCTTCAACTACTCCCCCGATTTCTTAGAGTGTACCACCTGGCGTGCTACGATGCATATTATTATTACTCGCACCTCAAGCAAGTACGGTGGTTCACAACAAGCGTCATGTCAAACTCTCACCAGAGCAGTGGTCCATGGCGGGCTAACATACGGTTTCCCAGTATATAATTTCGGCTCCCGACATCTGCGCGATTTGGAAATACTAAATCGTTCTATGATCATCACCATCACGGGTCTCCGTTAACACACCAGAAATGATATTCTAAAGTTGGCAGTTCCTTTTCTCCTGCTAGGACAACTCATGGAGGAAGCTCAGCTACGTCTTCAAACGCGTCTTAAGACGCTCACTGCAAAGGTAAGCAATCTTAAAATGGGACGCGTTGAACAGCGTCTTCGACGGGGCACTCTTTGAAGGTACTATCCCCCCGGGAACGTCCACGGCTTGGGCTCTTCAGGCGACGGCCTATACGGCGCTCCAACCCGGCGGTTAGATTGCATCTCGTTATGCGTATACGGCAAGACAAAGCCATTGACGAAATAGACGTTTTTCGCACACGCAGCAGTGGCCAACAATGTCGCTGCGGCAGCCTGGACTTGCCCTGAATTTCCGCACCTGGATGGGTCCTGCAATATCTCCCAAATTCATGGCCTAGTAGCAGGAGACGAACTTTTCATAATTATAGGGGCCCTTCAAAGCATCCAAGAAAATCGCCCGTCCCTTTCTCAAGCCAAACTACGCGTAATCACAGACTCCCACGCGGCACTTTGTTAAATAAATCGTTCCTTCTTCCCAAACGCAACTGCCACTACTATACTGAGGAAGATTCAGGAACTACGGCAAGAATTCATATCCGTTCGTTTGGTTTGGACCCCGGCACACACCGAGGGTGTTACAGGGAATACGTTAGTGAACATGGTTGCCCGGGAGGGTCTCTCACATCCTCCTATGGTTTCCTCAGACCCACCCCCACAGGACGCGACCTGGCATGAAAACTACCGCCAAGCAAAGACCCCCAGTCTTTAGCGCCTCTAGGAATCCTACCCTGCAGGTTTTCTCACTGCTCTGAAACGTATCTCCTTAAAAGGATAATTTATTGAAAACAAGATATACACAAACTCTGCATATACTCGCGATATTATTTTCAAATGGACCCATATTCGTACAGAATATGCTCCAAAGTGCACATTTTGTGGGTAATTAGTCGTCTCCAGTATTTACCATCTTATCTGGATGGGCTCTGCCTTTTCACAAGGAAGATCGGAACGTGTGATGAACAGGACCATATTCGTCAAATTCGCGCTAATTCCTCTGTATTGAAGGTAATTGTAGAATCTTCCTCCAAAATGATCTTTATAAAGCCGTTTGATTCGGGTTTGACTCAGCCCTATATGGGTCAGTAATTCTGTGACAAGTGCGAACTGACTTTCTAATGTGACAAAAAGTACAAATGTGTTTTTGATAACTTTTATTTGCATACCTCGTTCCTTTTCCCACTCTCCCCCATCGCCTTCAGGGACTTATTACCTCCTCGAATAAACAACCAATTAATCAATCATTTCGAATAGCAACCAGATAAAAGGTCCCGTGACACACGACCCCTTTCGCTTGCCAGTTATCTACTACGCAACAGTGTTTCAACGTTCTCATTCTATCACGCGTTTCCGCCAGTTTTTCTCCTGACAACTACATCATATATCAAGCGTTTCCATCAGTATGCTTCATGTGGACTTATACTGATCTTGGTTGGGTACGCATAACCTCCAGTAGCTCTCCAGTTGTCGTTCCGCCCTTTTGGCGTGTGTTCTGAAGTTCTATTTGTCTCTATTCTGCTCAGCGCCAAAAAAAAAAGAATAAACTCTCGTGCGAATTGTTCCCCAAATCTATCATAAACAGCATCAACCGGGCTGTCAATGAAAGAAACATCAATCATTGCTGATTAAATGCAAGGCTCACAACAAAGGATTCCTTGAACGCCATGGTTCTAGCGCGAAGAGCTCAATGCCACACCCACCGGGAGTCTTCGTCTCGTTCACGGTGTGTACAAAAAGCAAGCGATCGATTTCAGTATTTATCAGATACTTCGTCGGAAAGTGGCACACGGGCTAGATCGTGGAACCGCTAAAAAGACACTGTAAAATGATTGGCACCCTTCAGAGTGTAAATCACGGTCTATCACTTTCCCTTACAACCTAAGATAAAAAAGAAGAAACATTTCAGCGTGTTTTCTGTTTATAACACCCTCTTAAACCCTTGCAAAAACACAAAAAACCCGTTTAAAAGAGTTTTATCGTTAATTACACCCTTTTAAACGGTGTTATTTAGGTTTTCGATCGGGCGGAAGGGTGTTAGTTATAGACAAAAAAGGGTGTAAGTCCTTTCAGAGTCTAGGAGGTAGTCTCTTCGCAGTGGAACCTTTAAAGGAGCCATGAAGAGAAAACACAAGTTTGGTTCCTTCAAAAGATTGCCTCGTTAGAATCATGCTGACACCACTTTTAACGTAGACTTCGCTCAAATAAGCTGCATAATTAGGAAAAAAGGGAATGGCCATGCGACCCACCAGCTCATTTCCCACAACAGAACCTATGATGTCATACGGGCCAGCTCTGCCATTGGCGTAGGCCGGCACAAGCAAATGCAAATTGGGTAGAGCTTATAAGCTAGCCGAACGAGCGATTTGCGCTTAAATTTAGGGCACATTCTTTATAAAGCAATAAGAATGGTGGGACGAACAGTGGAAGTTACGTAAGCACATGTAAACATAGAAGTACTGATGCGTACTGCTGTTTGTACTGCGCGCATTATGCTTGGTTTGCTGCACAGCACTGCGGGGCTTTGGGGTTGCCTCAGAAGACACTGGCCGATCGACGCAAGCAACGGTGCCTTACGTGACCACATTTGTCGAGCGAGCACTGTTTCAAGAAACAATTATTTTTTCCCAGAACAAAAACAAGCCAGGTTTAATTGCGGTCAAAAACAAACCAAAGGCAGAAAACGGCTTGCCACGGTATGGTGGCGCCATGTAGGATCAGAACGGGGTACCTCGAACACCGCACTTCCCTGGAGGGTGGAGACACCCTTTGAACGGTCCCGTGCCGCTACAATTGGGTCAACGTGCTCAACGCGTTGTTCTTTTCGGTTCCCACGATACCTAGCAACGCGAAACAGGTAAGATGATTCAAACTTCGCCAGTAAACCGCGTTGCGGCGATAATTATGATGCGGTTTTGAAACAATGACTTGTTTCGACGGCGAACGAGCGACCCAAAATGGCGGCGCCAGCGTATACGCGTCTCTACCCTGTACGGCGGACGCGTGAATCAAGGCACTCTAGGCTGCAGAGCGGTCGGTTCCTGTGATGTCATTGCAGACCACGAAAACAAACGATTTAGCGGGAAAATCAAAATTTGAACTTTAATTGATTAATTTCTCAGTGAATAGAGCATCCTTTGTATCCGGACAAGCGCTGGGGGCACTACAAAACACGAAATGTTTCGAATAAAACAAACTTGCATTTTCTCTTCACGGCTCCTTTAACAATCACAGAGAGTCTCTTTCCCGCACCCAAGAATAACAAAAATTACCCCGCATTTCCCCGAGGGGGAGAATGTGAAAGTGCGAATGCACGGTTGTCGGCCCGCTTGCGGCGCTTGCGCTCGGCCCCCGCAGCCCACCGCCTCGCCGCCTTCTCTTCCATCTCTTCCATCGGGTTTGTAGTATCACGTGTACACCACGCAGTTATCAAGCCGCTATAACGCCGCTGAGTCGCCAACGCACGCCGCTGACGACGTAGTTTGAATGCGTTAAAGATATAAGGCGCGTCTAACACTGATATCACCGTCGCGTCCGTAGCTTGGTCGGTAGAGCGTCGCGCTGCGGCCGCAAAGTCCTCGGATCGAAACCTGGCGCCGGATGCTGTTTCTTTTTCAAATATAGAGGAGCACTGCGGACGCCAACGCCGCCGCCGGCGGTGGATGGTTTGGGGTCGCTTATAAAGTGTATTCACACTTAAAAGTAGAGCACGCGGCCTAGCGTGGCACGATAAAACGGCAGTTATTTCAAACACCTGCTGCGGCGCCTTTCAAGTGGATAATATCAGCATTTGCGTAGGATCAGGCCACGAACAGTGAGCAAAGAGTGTGCGATGAAAAGAGACGTAATAGAATAGTAAAGTGCAGCGGCATCATCGGGCTAATTGCAATTGCAACCTTCCCGGCGCGCGCTGAGTTCCCTCTTAAAGGAGCCATGAAGAGCAAATACAACTTGGCTTAATTTGAAAGAACTAGGATTCAGTATCTCACTCAGCTCCATCACAGCCACAAAAGATGTTTTTTTAATGAAAAAAAAAGCACGAACTATTTAAAAACTTTCGAATTTCGCGCCACAGTGACGTGTTTGGAGCAACAATGACGTCATACGGGCCAACAATAAAACATAATTTTCAGTGCCTTAACTGCACATTAGCATTCAAGTGATGCAGTCAAATGAAACTAGAGCCAAATGGAACTAGGCCAACAATAAAACATAATTTTCAGTGCGTTAACTGCACGTTAGCATTCAAGTGATGCGGTCAAATGGAACTAGAGGCCCCATTACAGACGTCCAGTCATGTGTCCTCACGACAGGTCTGTTAGGCGGCCGCCAATCACACAAACAAAGTTCCGTGACGTCATAAAAAAGTTGCGGGAAATTGGCTAGGGGGTCGCGACTGCTTCACACGTTTTCTTTAATATATCCGTTATTTGTTCGAAGATTGCGATGATATTGGTATCATTGTTATCGGGACTAAGCAGCCTTTCTAATAAACCCAACTTGTATTTTGTCTTCATGGCTCCTTTAAGACCCTCATCCGACCACCCTGCGGCTCTGCGGTTTTTCCTTTCACGGCGCGCGCTCCCCGGCCAGCACTCCCATTTTAAAGCGAAATCTTTCGCAGTGGGACCGATGGCGTCCTGTCAAAAAGCTAATGCATTTCCCCATAGACGGATTGGTCGACCTAAAAACTCTGATAACGTCAATGGACGCACGGGGCGTGCGTGAAACCGGTAGTCCATTGTGTCAAAACGGCCACATGGAAATCGTGACAAGGGAACTGTTCTGGATAAGACAATACACGTACCGATCATGATCTTATAAACCACATATTCGTATAGATTTCATCGTTCGTAGATTCGTCCATTTAGTGCGCAAAAAATCGCCGCATGGGTTCGTTCTTAGTTTGCGATTTGGGTCTTGAAAGGTTTGGTGATCTATTAGACGCACATTTAAACGAAGTTTTCACGCAATTTTAGCGTAGGTTTTGACGAACTTTTGACGATTTTTTGATGTGAGGAAGCATTCGCGCCTCTCTCAACATTCTTCGGGAAGGGAAGGTAAAGTTTTTTGTGCCTCACAACTTTCTGTACTTCACAACGGCTGTGTTTGAAACAGAAATGTAAGGCTGTCGCCTTAAAATCGCATTTTGCCAGATCGGACACAGGGAAAATACTGGTGCGAAACTCAGGCAAAACCTAAGGTCTAATACGCGTTGAACCAGCCAGGGGACACAGCTTGACAGAAATTCAAAACAGCGCAAAAAAGACGGGGTGAAAAATGACGGCACACGGCGCTGCGTCTTCGTTTCTTGTCCCGCCCTGTCGTTTTTTGTCCCGTCTTTTTGTGCTGTTATGAATTATCAATTTTCACTTAGTATGCACAAACTAGCCCAAACCATCGTTCTAACACGGCTTGACATTCCTTACGCATTGTAGGTCGTCGAAATGGACCGCCACATAAAATGATGGCCGCGAAAGATGACACTTCGTGGTCTTCCGGGTGTTTTATTTCATTTCATTATCGTGCTCCGAAGGACAAGAAGCACTGTCAGTTTTTTTTTATACCTAGGATTTTATTCTGCTGCGAAAAGGCCTTTCGGCACAAGCATTTGTAGGAATTTGGGCTCTGGCTACAAATTGCAGTCGTCAACGCACGCTGCGTTTTTCGCAAAAATTTGCCTCTTTGCTTTCTCTCATCTACAACGCACAAGAATCGTTCCCTAAGTTATTTTACATTTCACTCGAATTCTGCGGGCGCCCTACGGAAAATAAGGGGAACGCAGGAATTCCTTTTTTTCAAGGTTCTTAGCATTAAAGGTGCTTTATTCTTCGTTTAGAACAGGACATCTAAATTGCGATGCAGTCACATCCAATGCCTTCCTGGCCATCAAAAGTTTGGAAAGGTCATCATTCGAATATCGACCGCGGAATCATGAAGGGCCAGTGCGCTGTCGTTAACCAGGGGAGGCTTTTGGTCTCTTCCACGAAGACATCGCTGCGCCGCACGGCTTAAGCGTCACCGTAAGGAGCCTCAAATAGAAACGCGGCTAAGGTCTTGCTACGGTACCCGGTGATTTCACCCTTCCCCAAGGCCCCCCTGCAAAATGCATGTCTGCTTCCTCGGAGACAGGCAATGAAAAATCAAAACCAGAGCCATACTTGCCGGGATGTGGGATCTGTCCGTTTCCTGGGAAGACATGGCGGCTCATTTAAATGCTTTTACCTCTTATTCAAGTTGAATTCTCTCCCGCTCAGCTCCCGTCTCCACTTTGGAGATAAACTCTACAAGGCAGGAATGATTATCTCAGATGCGCACAAAAGAGAGATGTAGCTAGATGGTTTTTCTGCTGTTGTTTTTTCTTCTTGGGCAATTGCGTCCTAAATGAAAACTAACCGTTCCTTCTTGTTTGCAACCCATATGAGTTCTAAATGTGACAACCCCCTTAGACATGCTACGGTCTCTCGGAAACTTTCACCAAAGAAGTTTATTAAGGATGGTGATTCTGGCTGCCTTGGCTTCTGCCTGGTGCTGTGACTTCTGGTGATTCTGACTTCTGGTGACACGGCTCCTCGAAGTATTCAAAGCCAGGTAAGCCATATTCCTCCTTCAGCTCCTCGCCACTGCTTCTAGAGCTACAAACACGTGTACAAAAAGACGGATGGACGGACGGAGCAGCCCTGATTGTGAAATTTGCTGCCAGTTTTATTTTGCCTAGCTTGTTGGACATGCACGGAACCAAGCGAATATTATTCCCCCATCAACAAAGTACGAAAGACCGTTGGCCCACTGTACATTTGTTTTGTCTTTTGTACGCTTCAGGTTTGCGTTGCGCGTAACGTGTTGACACTTTCGAGGTGCGGCACTAATAAAGTTAAGGCTCTATAGGTCACGACCCTTGTTCTTGCAGAAGTATTTTTTGCAACGAGCGCCTAAAACTTCTTAAAGAGCTGGCGTAGAGCCAAGAATACCACACCAAAAGAGTGACACAAAAATCAACACAAAAAATTAGCAGTGGCTTAGCTCGGCTATACCAGGATATACGTAGCTTTAGCTAAGGTTCAGCTGGTTATTCTTAGGTTTCCTGATTGTATAGTATTAGCTGATTATCATGCTTACTGCTTCTAAAACGATTTGCAATCTAATCCAATCCAATCCAATTCAATCCAGTCCAGTCCAGTCCGGTCCAGTCCAGTCCAGTCCAGTCACTACTCCTCGAGCATGCGCAGCACGGCTCTCCAGGAGCCACGCGAAACGGCTATCAAGCGGCTCCGGAGCAGCGTCAGACTTGACTACTGCGTAGCGGAGGCGCAGAGCTGCGCACGCGCCGGCGCCAGTGCGTCTGCCGCGGCTATGACGTCACTCCTCTGGAATGCGCAGACCAGCGAATGAGCAGACCCAATTCTCTACACACCCGTACTCCAATTGAATTGGATTTGAATCCTACAAAATCCACTTTAATCCAATCCAATACAATTCAAATCAAATCTAATTCAATCCAAGCCAATCCAATCCAAGCCAATCCCGTCCGATCTGATCAAAACCAATCCAATGCTCCTCTGGCTTGCGCAGAACGGCCCTTCACGGCAAAAGCGAAACCGCTCAACCTCGGCCAGTGTAGCTTACACTACAAAAACGTGCCACGTTTCTCCTAAATTCGCTTCGAATATCAAAAGTGCCCAAACATTGGCTTCTTCCTAAGCAAAACGGCTACGCAAAGTATAAATATTGCCGGGCTTTAGAACAACCCCGTCCCATCAGGTGTTTGTAATCCAGTTCTATACTATCCAGTAGGTATCGCAATAAAGAAGAATATTTTGATCAAGAATTTCATTCTATTGTGAATTATCAGGCATTGCGCTGCCAAAAGGAAATCGGTGGGCGTTTACAGCAACATGTTTCCCTCACACTGCCACGAACACTGCGCTTATGTCCGAGTATTCAGCTTCTCATAACTAGCGCCTCCTACATCTGTCATCTGCAACTCGATGGTACCGGTGATAACAGATACTTGTACTCCTGTATTGCTACATGGCTCACTTCGCAAAGGAAACAATAATCTCCGCAAGCGCCCATGTCTCCGTCCCAGGCCTTAGTGTGGTGGCATTAAAACTTTCTAGTGTGAATGTTGCGATCAGAAACTAGCGCGGCAAGCACTGTGGCGTCGGCGCATCACATTCTGAAAGTTGAGATGATCGCGCTTGTCGCCAGGTGGCGACCGCAAGCTTGGAATCCCAAATAAGAAGCACTTGCAAACGGGAACTGTGAATCTGCTCATTTATGTGACATTTGCCGTTAAGAGAGAATTTCTCAGGCCTTATTCCTTCCCAGACGTTGTTGTGGGAGAACGCACCCACCCCCTTTTCGGCGACCAACCCAGAAGTACAAGCCTCGAGGACCACGTTTACAACGTCTTCTGCCACTACAAATAAAAAACCGGAATCTAGTTTTTATTGACATAACCACAACATCTCCGTTCTTACTCCACTTAAAAGCAAAAAGGAAACAGCTAAACACGTCTCTTCGTTGCGTTATAAGCTCATCCAGAAACAACTCATGCTTCAAGATGTACTTCTGGTACATTTGCTGAGAAATGTCCTGCGGTTTTTGGAGCCGTGTTTACAACGATGATTTCATATTTCAAGTCAGCCTCCGGGCATGCGCCCCACTTTCAAAGCTCGAATCGCACTGGACAAGGAAGCCCGAACATAAAGGTCTGCGCACGAGCACTTGTTTGTGTAGCGAGCGTTTGTAAAGGGCGCAGTGCTACAAAGTACTCAGGCTATACAAAGCTCCCAAACGAACACTCGGCGTCCCAGGGAAGTAACTGCATGGTGAACGGGTCCACGGCATGGACAGTATACTATTCCACGAATAGGAAGTGTGGAAAAGAAACAGAAGACATGGCGGGGTTTTTCTGTTCGAGAGGTTGAAAGGAAAGAAACGAAACAAAAAGAAACACGAAGGAACCACCAACGCGTACTAGAGTGCTTCTGAATGGAAATAACCCTTCATATTTCATCGTGGGCAGCTATGCACTTCCGGAAATAAACGCACAATCGCGACAGACTTCGCTGTCACTGATCCGAGCGCCATGGGGGTTTTGAAACCAGCCCCGAGGTACCGTTCCGCTGGCTGGATTCGGGGAGGGTGGACTTCCCTAATGGATCACAGTAACACTTTCTGACGCATGCACTGCATTGTTGAATGTGCGGTGAGCTTAGGCTAACGCGCAATTACACGCACACCGGCGCCCCCACTGACAGGCACCGGACATTCATGTGGAATGCGAGGAGCGCTTTATATCTTTCGGGAGGCAGTGCGGGAAAAACAGAAGAATAATGAAGCCAATAGGCGAAAAGTATGGCGAAAAGGAAAAATGTGGCGAAACGACGGGGTAAGAGGCTTGGAAGTAATGAAGCAGGCGATGGTTGATGAATTCAGGAATGTGAATGAATGAATGAATGAATGAATGAATGAATGAATGAATGAATGAATGAATGAATGAATGAATGACAAGTTATTCGTGAGTGAGTGAATTAAACTATTAACAAAACCATAAGTTAGACAACATGATCTTAATTTTTAATGAAGCAATTACGAAATTCCGTAAGGAATAAATGCGTGAAGATTAATAATTTGTTGACTAACGTGTTCTAAAAATTTCGATCGTGAATGCATGAGTAAACTAGGTTCATTCAATAATCAGGTGATTCAGTGCCAACAAAGGAATTTATTAAACATTACTGAATCAACGAACAAATCAATCAAAGAGAAAAAAACCTAAATTTGTTTGTAATAAACTAGCGAGACCTAACTTTGATCAATACAAATTAAAACAATTTTAGAGAATCCTAAATTTCGCACCTTGAAGTTACGCGTAAGGTATTAGGCGTGCCGAAATGGCTATTTGCGAAATAATTTAAACCACCTGAGATATTGACATGCGCTTAAATATCTGCGCACAAGTTTTTCCGTTTTTTAACATCATTAGAAAAACAGCCGCTGTGGCTCAGGTCGAACCCGCATCCGTGGACTCAGCAGCCCGACACCTTCACCACTGATCCTTTGGGACGGGTTGAAACGGCGTTCAAGAAGTCCAACAAAGGGTAGAGGGTTACACGAGGACGCCCACTTGTGAAGACACTTGACCGGGAAAATTAAATGGCAATGCACAGGCATAAGCTGGAAAATTTTAGCGCAGAGAAATGATGTCGAAATGTAACGGAGCGTGTTCACATATCAGATAGTGCCGCGCGCAATGTCAAACAAAAGAGATAATAAAACGAATAACGAATAAACGCATTTTTGTATGAAATGTGTGTCTGGTCGTTAAAAAAAAGAGAGAACCTACACCCTGAGCTTTAAGAAAACCAGCCTCGAGGTTTTTTGCACCATGGTTGTTGTTGTTGTTTTTTTACTGCACCGTTCTTTCTCAACCTGTGTTAAGACAGGTATTGAAGCAACGAAACGCTCGCAGAAATAGGGTGAATACGCGAGCACAGAAAAAAGATTTGCTTTGATTTCACGGCACAAAAGTAAAACACAAAGATGAGGGTGGGTAGGGTCACGACCAACTATACTGTCGTGGGTAGGGTTCAGAAAGAAGAGAATAGCGAAAATGTGGAGAGTCGCGTCAATCCTAATCTGTTTGCAGCCCTCGTCCTTTGTCGTTCCTTAAAAGAGTTGTTTCGGCTTATCTCTGTAGAGGCGCTGGTGGTACGAACCAAAAGGCACCGCAGAGAAGGAAGTAAGCGTCCCGCATCTATGCTCGCCTACTGCGATGCGGGTCAACGCCGAGAAGGTGAAGAAGCAAAAAAACGCGTCAAACGAGGGTGAGCAAAAACTACTGATGTTCCGACTAATTGTAACATAGCAAACACGTAGATATAACTATAATATTTTGTGGGGCATGTTTGTGAGGCTTTGCAAAATGAATACACGCACTAGGCTTGCGTTCCCATCTGCGCTCGCTCACTGCGTTTTCACGTGCGCAACGTGTTGAATTAATATTGCGGAAGCATGGCGTTCCCCATGAAGTAAATAATCAGGCGTTGTGAACAAAGGGTGGTACCAAAAACCAGGCCTCACTGACAATTAATGAACCCCATCGTGAAACGATGGCGATGGTTGAACGCGATGCTATCTCGTGAGGTTCCATTCTTGGTTGTCGTATAACTTTGGACTTCGACTCGCAGGCGGTTCAGACTTTTGACAGCAGCGGCTTTGGCTTTGAGTTTTCGCCATTTTATTTCGCAGAAGAAAGCTTCGCGTTCAACCATCGTTGTCACTAGACGGGTGCATGATTTTCCTAATTTCGCAAGTCCATGCACCCCTACCCAAACACAAGTAGCTACTACCGCGTCCGAAAGGCGCAATTGTATAGACGTCGGTTTCATAACGCGAGCGACCCAGGCTCGATTCTGATCACGGGAAGCGCATTTATTCTTCCGTTCACCCATAATTATCGCCATCGACACCGGAAGTAGACCCTCCTGCAGTGCGCTTTCGCCGCGACATACGCCATCAGGGATAAGTAGAAAGCTTCGCTTTAAAACAGAAGCCTCGCAGGGATCCGCGGTGGCAGGGAAGCGACTTACCACTACAGTACGTCAACGTTACACGAAAGTCAGATTTCGAGGTACTCTGAATAAGAAAGGAGAAGAGCCAGGAAGAAAGAGAGAATTTTTCAAAGCATGAAGGTCTGCTTACGTTCTTCGAAGTAAAAGGGTCATTCCGTGCCCAACGTCTCAGCCGTAAAGTCGACCATCGCAGGTTTCTTCAGTAAAAATTGTGGCTCATCCTTGCATGACCCAGTATTCTACCTCAGAGTATTTTTGTCCCAAATCATTCTTTTATTTTTATACCCGCCCTTTTATCTCCATGGTTTAAAGCAAAGTTGGGTGTGTCAAAAAAGTCATTGAAAAATCACTTCAATTTCACTTGCCACCATTCCTTGGTGGACGTAAGGTTGAGGCCCTTCATTGCACTACGCCGCGCTGTAAAACGAGTTTTGCCGTTATTGCGTTTCTTGTACCATTGAGAAAATACACAATGTTCCGCAGTTTGAAACATTTTTAGCCAATACAAGCCCACTCTTGTAGGCGATGAAACATTTTCTCCTGAAGTTCAATATCGTGTACAATTCGAAATAAATATATTGACACTGAAAAAAAATTTACGAGAAAATGGTTTTCAAATTTGGAAAAACTCTTCTTTCTGACTCATTATTACTCCTGAATTATGCATTGCTGTGCACGTATTAAAATACCATAGGCAAGGCATTCACTAGTACAAATCATTCCAGTTTATTTTGGAAAGTTTAATCGGAACAGTGGCACTGTGAAAAGGAGAAATGTGCGAGAAAAAATGTGTCAATGTTGGAAAAATCTTCTATCCGGCCCATAAAGACGAATGAATGAATGAATGAATGAATGAATGAATGAGCATTAACTCCGAAATCGCGCATTGATGTTCTCCTGCTAAAAATGCCATATACAAAGCATTGCTTGTGCAAATCATCCCAGTTAATTTCGCAAAGATTAATCGAAACAGATTTTGTTTGAGCATAAAAAAAAATTAAATTTCTACACCGACACTTCACCACGTTGTTCGACAAAGCGTCATCGCTGCACGGCGTGCGCCTGCCTTCATGGAAGACGCGCGAGCCAGCGCCTTCCCGCTGCAGGAATTACTTATTCTGCATCGGTATTTCGTAGCATCAATACGAGCAAAAGAGACAGTTCACGTGTTGATGAGAGAAGTGCAACGTGGAGGTAGCGGTGGTGGGCCAATACTACGAGTACCTGCAGACTCAACAGCTGGCTAGACAACAGACGTGCATTTCCTAATTTCGCAAGTCCATGCACACCTACCCAAATACAAGTTGCTACTACCGCGTCCGAATGGCACGATTGATAGACGTCGGCTTCATAACCAGTGTGTTTTGCGTGGTATCACTTATGTATGCCGACGATTAGGGAGCAAACAGCGGCAGGGTCACCGAGTTGATCGGATTTATTTGCATACGTTAGCGGGAATCAGACACACCTGTGCTCTAAATGCACGTGTAATATCCAGCCAGCCGTTGAGTCTACACGTACTCATAGAATGGGCGCGCCACAGCTACTTCCACGTTGTACATTTCCCACCAACACTAAAACTACCTCTTTTTCCGCATTAAGGGCCACGAAATTCCATGGCAGTGAAAGACATTCTTGCAGCGCGGAGCCGCTAGATCACGCGCCTTTCACGAAGGCAGGGGTGTACCTTGCAGAGAAGATGCTCTGTGGAACAACGTGGTGTGGTGTCGGTGTAAAATTTCAGTATTTTTTTCCCCAGCGAAAACAAAAACTCGTCCGAATAAACTTTATGAAATAAACTGGAGTTATTAAACCTAGTGAATCTTTTCTATTTATATTTTTACTGCGAGCTCAACAATACGCAATATAGAGGTTAATATGGGCCAGAATGGAGATTTGTTCAAATTTCACAATTTTTTTTTCTGGCACATTTTCCTTTTTTTCAGTGTCAATATATTTTTCGCAAATTCTCCACAGTGGTGAAATTAGGAAAGAAAAGCTTCATTGACTGAGAGGGCAAGCTTGTATTTGCTAAAAATACTTGAAAATGCTCAACTCCTCTTAGATAAGTTTCCTAATAACTAGTGTCCCGGAGAATGTTTTGAATCGCCCTAAATATAAAGAACATTCGCTAATATCTTCACGGGTTCCGTGAATGCGGATGTGTTGTGTACTACATTTTTCCCGCCGTTAATGCCTTGTGGTTGAATATGCCCATATTAAGAAGTTCTGCTGCAGAAGACACGCGCTGCAAGGCAGGCCAACGCTGATAACCACATTAAGCTCATGCAATCACCCATCAAGTTGCGCCCCTTCATATGTATAGCGGCCTGAATTTATGGCTTCAGTCGCGAACAGAGTTACGTTTCTGCAAAAAAAAAAAAAAAAAAAACACCATGAATTATCTCAGGCACGTTCGGTACTGGTTTTGGTATACGAGGCTAGATTTTCTTCCTCACAAAGTTTGTTTCGGAATAATTTGTTCGAAGATTTTGTTATTATAACACCGTACCAAAGACCATTTTTTTATTGATGCCAGTATCGTGAACGGTGATTGAATGAACCGTTTTTGATTGCTCGAAAATTGGTTTCTGTTTTCTTTATCTTTAAAGTAACCACTGAAAGTTATGGTGTTACTCTTTGACGTTGTTATTTTCCCCTAAAACTCGCAATTTCTCCCCTGCAAATTTTTGTTTATTATTTTGTGAAGCAATATCGAGAACTGCCAGGCTTATGGCAATAAAATTAGGCAAGTTCGCAAACATCACTGTCAGGCGTGACCAGCGCCAAAGCAGCCCTATGCACACGCTGCAAACGACTCTGCATTCGAAAAGCGAATTGATTGATTGATTGTGGGGTTTAACGCGCCGACGCAACGCAGGCGATGAGGCGCGCCGTAGTGGAGGGCTCCGGATTCATTTTGACCACCTGGGGATCTTTATCGTGCGCCGAAATCTCGTACACACGGGCGTTTTTGCTTTTCGCCTCCATCAGAAAAGCGGCCGCCGCGGCCGGGAATCGAACCCGCGACCTCGTGCTCAGCAGCGCAACACCTTAGCCACTGAGCCACCGCGGCGGGTATTCGAAAAGCGAAGCTGAAGCGAGCTTCCAATGTATCTGTGGCAATTTCACATTCGTGATGTTCGCGTATCCAGGTTTTTATACCCGCACATTACCTCGTGTCAGATTCATCCTAAGAAGTAGAGATCAGAGAGAAAGGTCAAATAGACGAGTTCGGTTGTTTTACTCCCCCAAGGCTCGGTTCGACCAGACCTCCAAATCTCTCCGGCTCCCCTGACCGTTTTCCCAGCCTATACCCAGACCCCCAGCGCTGACTCAAAGGTAGACAGAGTAAACTCACGGCGTACCACCTATTACTGACCTCTGAAATGACTTCGCTTTTTTTAGATAAGCTGGGGCCGTGTTTTACGACGGGGCTAGGTCTCCTCTGGCGAAGGTTTTGCTTCATATTTTGTCTACGTGTACGTTCTTAGAGTTTCTATTGCTTTACGTTCCCTTAAACGCAATCTTGCGAAAATGGCAATATGCAGAAAAGATAAAAAAACGCCTCCTTGCCGAAACGGGGCTTTGCCGCGATGCTTTCCTAGATCACAGTGAAGCCACGCCAAACCTAGTACTCGAGAAAAAAGAAAGGAGGAATGCTACAACGTGAGAGGAGAGGTGAGGAGAAGAGAGAAAGAAAGGCGAAGCTGTTAAAGGAGATTGAAGGAATGTAGGGAAGGGACGGTGGAGACGGAGGAAAAGGGGATAGATAGAGGAGGGGGAAAACGGGCCGAAAGAGCCCGTAGCTAGCGGACCTATAATACGTGGCCGCTGGCACCTTCGACCTTTTATAGCCTTGAATGCCGGTGGTGTATCTTGCCTCTTCAATCTCTCAGTGTTGGTGGTGTTGTATTTATTCTTATTTCGGTCTCCTTCTCGTGTATATCATCCCTCCCCTCTTAACTCCGCTCTCCATCCTCTTTTTTTTCCCATCCTTTTGTTTGCAGCCTCTTCCATCCTCTCGCCTCCGGATTCCCCGTCTTCGATCGCCCAGGACGGTGAGCGGTGTTAGATTCGTTTGTTAGGCACTCCCTCCCCGACCACCTCGGCTGCGTTGCTTCGCTTTGTGTGTCGCTTAGCGACTCAGGTTGAAGACACTGTCGCCGTCTGTTGCTACTCCCTTCGTGGTATTTCTTTTTGCGTGTGTTTATGTCTGGGATTTTCCGAGCTTTTGTTTATTTAAACTTCTTTGTTGGGGTGAGCGTCCCGGATACTGTAAACTCTTAAATGTACTCTCTGAAGGTGTAGAGTTTATATCAACCTTAATAAGGTGTTTTAAAACTCACTGTATTTGAAGCTTTACTGGTAACCAGCAAATTTTCTGCCTTAAGTATAAAACATTCCGAATTGTATGTAATGTTTGATTGAGAATTGTATTCTCATGGTGAGTGTCCCGGATATTCAACAATCTCAAATGCAGTCTCTTGAAGTGTGTAATTGATATAAACCGTTATGAAATGTTTGATAACACTCTGTAAATGAAGCTTTCCTGATAAATGTAGCCCGAAAAACTCTGTACCTTAAGCAATAAACAATACTGACCTCTGTCTAATGTTTGATTGAGCTTATCATCTTGTGACTGATCACGACAGCTTTTAAATCCCCTCTCTTAATAATGTCAGGGTTGCAAAACACATTTTTTTATATTTTATGGGGCACTGCGGCTGTAGTCAGCCTGATATTGTGCTAAAAGTTTGGGCAAGAAGGTATAGCACAGTTTAAAGCTTTTAACAGCTGGGTTACAACTCCCGAAAGGTTCAAAGACAGACAGACAGACGGACAGACAGACGGACAGACAGACGGACAGACAGACAGAGAGACAGACAGACAGACAGACAGACAGACAGACAGGGAGAACGAACGTTGTTTCTTTTGCTTTTATTGTCGGGTTCTTCGGCGCTTGCGCCGCTATAAGTTTCAAAATTGAAAATCGGGAATGCCGCAGCTTAGTCTCCAGCTTTTTCTTGAGCTTTATCTAACGCTAATCCACAGAAGTGGCTTTGATATTGCGACGTTTCGAATTCGTTCTGCCTAAACTGCCGGGCATATAATAAGCATTATCCGAAGTTTTAATGTCCCGTTTTGTATTCGAGTGTGCGCAACCACAACTTGATTTTCACGTTCTACGCTATTGTCGGAAGTTTTCACTTTCGGGTACGGCTGCTGGCATACAATAGCTATATTGGGTTCACACCTCGATAACCGCGAAGTGCGAATGATTAATTAATATCCATTGGTTCATTAGGACCCTCACACGTAATTTGTTTTTTTTCAGCCAATGCTACCCTGAATCTGCTTCAAGCGGCAACTGACAACATTGCACGTTTCCAGAAATTCTGACTTCCAGAATAGATTTCGGTGTTTTAGCAGACACGAATACGATTTCATTAGCCTCACTCCTTTCATTTCTGCTTAGTGCTCTTGTTAGTTTCTCATAATTTGGAAATCAGTGGATGTCTGGCCTAAGGAATATGTTTACCTAGTCGATCACAATGTTTATTTGATTGATTGTAGGAGTTAACATACCGACGCAACGCAGGCGATGAGGCGCGCCGTAGTGGATTGTTCCGGATTTGTTTTTGACCACCTGGAGATCTTTGAAGTGCGCCGAAATCTCGTACACACAGGCGTTTTTGCTTTTCGCCTACATCCGAAAAGCGGCCGCCGTGGCCGGGAATCAAACCCGTGTCCTCGTGCTCAGCAGCACAATGCCTTAGCCACTGAGCCACCGCGGCGGGTGATCCCAATGTTCGGTTTTTCCAAAGAGGAATTGTACTGCCACATAGTCGACGTTCCCTCGAGCAATTCCGGCTGGTATCGGAACCTTCCTTTTTTCACGCGGGAGGCATGACTTTGCAACCGGGTAAGCTTTTAAAGGCATCTGTTTTTTATCTTTAACTGTTTTTTTACAGCTTGTGCTGTACCATGCCATTGAAAAAACCGCTCCTGCAAGAACCCTGTTTCATAAACAAGAAATATATGTCGGAGAACAATATTCGCAACCAGTACCATCGTAGAAGAGGTTCACATGTTAATATTATGATTACTTTAAACAAGTTTACACTAACGTCTTCGGAGCCAACGAGGGCAATGAGAGCGCGCGCTCCCGTATCTATGTCATTTTTGTCGCCTGCCCATTCTTTTACCCTCTGAACCCCAAACTCTACCACTGAAGGATAAGAAACCGGGACATACATCTGGTTAACCTCCCAGCCATGCCAATCGACTTCTCCGCCTTAATTCAGCTTGTCTTGAGCCGTTCGTTGGAAACTTCGGTTTTAGTAGGTGCTTTTAATTGCTGTCCCGCAAGTTTTCCTTATGTTTTCTTGTTTTAGTGCCGAGTGTTTTTGTCTTGAACTGTGTTGTCAGTGTGCCTTAAACTGATGTACATATGATGAGTGTCTGAGTCTGAGCTGTGCATATCAAATTGTGATTGATTTTTCAAATGTAAATGAGAATCTTCATTTTGACTACTTGGTTTCTAGGAGGTGCCGCTCAAGTTGCCGCTTTTTTTCTTTGTCTTAATCTTTTGTGTGCTGTTTCTATGCCCGTTTTTATTTTATCTTACTGGTTCGGCTGGAGTAGCCGGCTCAAATCAAGCCCTCTTTGCTGAGTTTTTTTTTTTTCATTTAATAGTGAACAGCCACCGGGATGAACGTCCTCATTTTTTTCGCTATGTTCATCGTCTATTGCGATGGTGATCCGACAGCAAATGTGGTGTAAATGTTCTACGTGAATTACCTCTTGCTGATATTTCATGTTGATGAAACTGTCTTGTCCTTTATTATTTTTGCGGAACTCCCAAATAAGGTTTGCATCGTTTACTAAATGTTTTCTATAACTTGAACAAGATGTGTATGTTTTTTTTTTGCAAATTTCTGGAAAAGTGCACTATGCATTATTTCATTCATGTCGACAATTTATGAGCCTAAAGCATGTAAACATGTTTAGTGCTTGCATTTGTAAAATATTTTTCAGTGTTTACCGTACTTGTAGGTGCAGTTGTAGCTGTGTAAGTGTTGTTTTCGTGTTGTGTACTCTTGAATAATTTATGAAATTGTTAATGCCGGCTATGCGAGTGTGTTTGTGATCGGCGCCCGTCGTTGTCCCGGGTGGCCAACGAACCCCCAATCCGTCGCAAAACGGATTTTACCCAGGTCACCTCCCACTTTTGTGAACACAAATAAAGTAGGAAAGAAAAGAAGAAAAGAGAAACAGAAGAATAATTTTCACGACTAATTTAGTGACCATAAACACACGTCCTCGTTTAAATAACCCTTCAATAATCACCTGTTTTCTCTGACTATCTACGAAGAGACGTGGTGTTTGCAAAGCCTAGTAATTCAATGTAGGTCGGACTTAAACGCCAAAGAAACATCGTTCTTACACTGAGCTCCTCGAGTATATGAAAGTTAGGTTCATTTTACTACATCTACATTCTTACCTCACGGCGTAGTTTGAGCATCACAATGATCCTCACAACTCAGACGCAAATCATTCTAACAGTAGGTGTGCCGCGAGGTCGGTTGCTATATCTGCACTATTTGGCCGGCTGATATTTGTCTTATTATCGGTCCTCCATCTTTCACAGGAGGTTACTGTTTAGTCGAGGCTAGTTCACGATTGCCGTCCAAGCTCTGAAACTTTAACCCTGGGAGATATAACTGCTTCACTCTCGGGCGAATAGCAGTTGAACTTTTTCTCGCTTCAGTTGGTTTATTTCATCCGAAATAGTACAGAAAAAAAAGGCGATGTTGTGACTTCTAAAGAAAAACTGCCATTTTGAAACCTCTCTCTTTTAATGTTTTATTTTGCACGCTGCTCCCTCACGGTAGAAAGAAGATATAAGCATAGGTGGAGTACGTCCAAACTTCCTACCACCTCTTCAACGATTTCTATGCGTGTACGTGAAGTTTTTTCTCTTCTGGAGACCTCTGACAGCAACTCTTCATTTTTTAATCAATCTCTGCGTCTTATTCTCGCAACCCCCGCCACTACAGAAGCACCAATTGCATGCATTTCACAACCATTCTCCGAACATTTTTTCAGCTACCAAATACTATTGCGTTCTCCCACAACCGGCTTTTTTTCTGTTCTCCCTATCCTTCTGTGATAGCCGTTTTCTAATCAATCACACTAGTTTTCTTTCTCTTTTTCCCACAAACTCTGTAATCGATGCGCTACGCTTTATCTCGCACTCTTCTAAAAAGTGGACTCCAGGAACGCCCAGTGAATGAAGTAGATTCGTTGCCAGGCAATTTCAAAACCTTCCTCTTTTGCCGCTGCCTACATCTTTATGAAACGCGTAAGCTTGGAATCACTTGCACTATAGGGTCCCAACAATCGCGCAGAGACTCACTAATGGGATTTGTCCCCGGGATGAGACGTGTCGTCAATATCTGAGTAACACTGGATCTATAACCCTGGAGTAAGTTTTGGCTGCTGGCAGAGTTTACAATTTTTAGGCTCAGCCCCTCCCATTCACCGTTCTAGGCCATCGAAGCAGAAAACAGGCTTTCCCTTCGAGCGTAATTTTTGGTGAAATATTTGGTTTATAACAGTTCCAATATGCATAGGCTCTACCCATCGGATGGAATTGGGTGCAGTGCTAGCCTAACCTAATAGATTTGCTTCCTCCCTCCCATTGCACAAGGAGGGTGCGCCATCTCCAGGGTACTTACGGAACTACGCAGCAGGAGGTGAAACACAGAACGCTGGGGTAGTTACAAAGAGGCAGTAACTGCGTGATGGGCGCAGCATGTGGTTGCTTTGTAAGTTGTGCAAATACTTGTTCCAATTTCCCCTCGAAACGAAGTTCTTTCGATTTTCAACAGACGTCCTTTTATGACCAGGAAACACGGCGCATGCGCCGCGTGCGTCGCGTGAACGACTTAGTTGTTTGCGTTTTGCTGTATGTCCTTCTGCGAAATCCGGGTGTAAACTGCTTTACATCGAAGCTGTTAATGACTTGGCTTCCACATATCGTACCCGTCTGCACAATAGCGTAGAACGGATATTTTTCGTCTCCAGAACTAGTATTCTGTGCTGCCTTCATAAAGGGGCCCTGCAGTGACGTTTTGGTTGGTATTTCTCCATTCCAGACACGACCATCTTGACGGAGTATCGGAACGACGTTTGGTCGGTGTCTTTTCCTTCTTAACACGCGCACGTAATCGGTAGCCCCATAGTGCATCCACGGGTGAGGGTATTGGGTGTGAGAGGGGTGTGCGTGTTCACGCGCAGCCATGCACGCCTACGCAACAAACCGCCAAAGAGGATGTTGTGCCGGAGCATGCCAGCGTTTGCCACCGGTGGACGTGCTCCCTTTCTTCGTTTGTTTTAAAAGACGATAGCCTTTGTTGGGCTGCTTATGACCAAACATTTTGGTCTGTCTGTCTGTCTGTCCTTCAACTCCGCCTTCTGGCCAAAGGTAAAATAATACTTGAACAAGAGGCTTATATAAGGAAACCGTTTCCAAACCCTTAGATCGCATTTGTACTTGTGAAGACTGCTTAGCAAAAAGAAATCATTAGGAATATTTGAAGCAAGACATCAATAACTAGCTGGTGTTTGCAGTGTTCCTTTAATTAAATATGCATGGCTGCTGTTTTTTTTTTTTTGTTTTTTGCTGTCGGAAATAAACATTACGCGCTCAAAAACAAAGTTCTGACACAAAAATATAAAAAGTGCCTGGCACCTCGTGGCGAGATTTCGAGAAGCATGAACATACGCTTGGAACTCACCAGGGTCGTAGTCTTTCACTCAAAATACCATGTGGTAGCTTAAAGGTTCTTTCTATTTGTTTTCAGCGCTTCACGCCCCGGGTCAAAAAGTGCATGATCTCAAATTTTATTTCACTTTCCGCAGCGGTAGCAACTAGTTCAGTAACTTTACTTCCAAGCCATTTTGGCTAAGCCACAAGTAGTGTGTGTGGTAGCTTTTATCCGGATTTATACACTCTTTTTATTCGTTGAACATCGGTGTAACGAGGACACGTTGGGTTTCCTTCTGCAGCGACTGCGGAGCAAATAAAAAGCAATAAAATAATTTAGAATCTTTCCCCGGACACTACCTCGTTATGTATACGTAAAATCATGCCCCGTACGAGTTGTTTTTTTCTTCTTTTTTTTTCATTTCTTGCGGGGTTTCGCCACCATCCTAGCAAAAGTCAGGTCGAGCGATCACGTCTTTGTCTCAGGTTATTTCGTGAGCTCCTCCGACTGTCCGAAACCATTTTGCTTTTCCTTCTCTATCTCGCCGCTGGCATGCTAAAAAAATCGCCCAACCCAGTCGAGTCGAAACAGCGCGGGAAACTAAATCCGGGGTCGGTAAAAAAATACATGTTTGGCGCGTAAATTTAGTCCGCCTTCTGCGTGCCCCACCGGCTGGCGCCGTTCTGCTTTTAGTTATGTACATTTATTCTGTTTCCTTTCGGGAAATTCCGAACGAATCTATGTTTAGAAAGTAATTCTCGCTGTGTTCCCCTTCGTTTGAATGAAAATTCAGTTTATACCGCTCACGTTCGTCGAGCCGAGCGTAACGTTTTTTTTTTTTTTTTCGTACGAGTCATTCCTCCAAGAATATAAAACGCATTATTTTCAAAGTTGGGCCTCGTTTTGGTATCGTACTGTGTTGTTTTGTTTTCATTTGGGCTACAAGCACTTTTCCCGGTTCCTTCTACAGCTTTATGCTATTTAGTGCATAGCCGCCGTCCGGACATTTGATTTCTCACTCGGCACACCTCACTTTGTTCTCCTTTTGTTTTGTTTTTTTAAGTCCGACGTAGCTTTACGTGTTTTTTTTTCTTACCTTACGCCGTTTTGTTATGCGTTTTATATCTTCCCCGTTGGCTAGTTCTTTTGGTATTTTTTTAGCCTCAGCAGAGGACCGCCGGTCAATTTTCCCGGCTATTTCGATGTAACCAAGCGTAGCACAAAAATACACACGGGCCGGTAAGAAAAGGCCGCAGATAAGTGGCACATTTCTTGTTCGGAAGCCGCCGCTTCCTTCAGACATCCTTTCCATTTGGGCAGCTACGCACAGTCTTTTCCGTGAAAGTGCGCTGGCGGAACTACAATTCGTTTAAACAGAGCGTTGTTGGTCTCAAAATATCGCCTATTTCATGAAGGAATACGGAACGGGAATTGAGCAGCAACGCATTTCTTGCGCTTGCGTTGGTGGTACTAGTTTTAAGACGAATTGTCTTAAAACAGTGCCATCTTAATCAAACGCTTTCGCATAATCTACAAATGTTCCCTAATTTGTTTTAATATTATAAAATCTGATGTTGTACTTGTTGGTGCGTTGCAATTTAAAAAAAAGAGCTATGAGAGCAGGAGACAAGCAGGAACAAGGGCAACATATATACGCCCCTCGGATTTTTCCCTGGATTAAATTCCGCCATTACATAATAAATAACATAAATTTCATCCATTGTTTAGTACTCTCCTGTAATCCCTGTTATTAGAAACCTGGCTGTAATGCTTAATTAAGTTCTTTGAGAACGCTCTCCTTGTGAACTAGAATTATGGGGGGGGGGGGGGGTTTTCAGGCTATTGACGAGTTTAAAGTCCTAAAGCCTTCTTAGAATAATTTCGGCGCTTATCCCGTCATTTCCTGCGGCGTTCTTTCCTTTCATCCCTTTAAACACACCATCTCCCCGACGTGTTTAGTTGTTATCAGAAACTCGCCAGACAAGTTAGTTGTTTTATCTCTCTCCAATTCCTTAAGCGTCGTTTCCCTGTCGCCCTACGCAGCTGTTTAAACCTCGCCAACAAAAGCTAGTTGTTTTAGTACTGTTTTAAGGTCTAACGCTGTTAGCGTCCAGCTCAGCATAGAAGGTCTTTTGTGCTCGCATTGTTTCAGCCATATTTTCCCTAATGTTACCAGTTGCTGTTTTTCTGCATTGCCATTTTCAATAGCAAGCTTCTTGTTTTCTATCTTTAAACCTTCTTTTTTTGGCTGTTCTTCACGCTTAACCACGTTGTCGGAATGAATGTCGCTAACATTCTGTCTCTAAATTTATTTAAAGAGCACCCTCTATTCGATCTACTCATCCAGTCTCGCCACTTGTATATTCCTGCATGTAGAAATAGGTTCTTTCATTTTCTGACATATATCACGCCTTTATTTTCTTACTCTTTCCACCTTTTAAGTACTGCTGTCTCCGTTTTATTCTAGCTAGGTTTTCAATTTTTTGTCTATGCTGTGTTCTCTCCCGCAAGTTAAGAATATGACTTTGTTTTGAAGTGTTTTTCGAAACTCTTGTGCCCTGACTCTGACCTGTTACAAATTTTCTTTCCTTATTTTAACTAGTTATGCCGTTTTTCTACTTTAGGCGCAACATTATTCTGCTCGTAACTAACCTGTAGTACTTGTTGTTGACCTTGCGAATCACTTAGCACTTGCCACAGTACGGGGATCGAGACCAAGAATGAAGCCGATTTCAATTTTAGTTGGAGCTTTAGTTGGTGCCATTGGCGCTTTTCCATGTCAGTTTCCTATTCTCCAGCTTGCGGAAGAATTCTTTATCCCGTTAGTATTCTTTATTCTCCGAGCATCTCTCTCTTCAAATGCAGCCAGTGTATATTCTCCGCTTTTCCGACTACCGATTTCATAGTCATCCACTGCGCGTTGCCCTACGTGTTTTCTTTTCAACATATTGCGCAAACATTTTCCATTGCTATAGGCGACTTAGTTTTTACCTTATTTATTAATGATTCCAAACACTCGTAAAAACTGTCAATGAAGTGCCTCCTTCCGGTAGCAAGGTATTGGCGCATTGGTTGTACTGCAGGCCAGCCCGCTTATAACGAACACATCAGTAAACTTAAATCAAGTCGTTATATCCGTTTTTTTGTTATATCTGAACCTAAAATATAAGTATACCGAGGGTAAAGAGAAAAAATGATTTGTTGTTTTTATAACCAGGATTTCGTTAAAACCGGGTTCGCTCTAAGTGGGCTGCATACATACCTTCCACTTGTATCCTCCTGTTTCGCTTAGTCACAGTAACGACGGCCCCTTCATCGGTGCTCCACTATTTCTACACATTCGCTGCAATCCATGTGGATTAAGAATCGTACCTCACGCTTCTAATTTCTCGATGATCACGATAGCGCCAGGTGTGTCCGTCATTCAATTCGTAAAGCCTCGTCGCTCGAATTTCAAATTCTACTCTTACTAAGCCATCCCGTAAAATCTTAGCTAACTGAACTCGGTGTTGCGATAATGGCCAGGCGAGTCTGGAATAAACTATTTTGCTTAAAAGTTTGTCGACTTCATCTCCACGACTGTACTCGACTCTGGCGTAAATACTCCGGGGATGTTAAAGGTCTACGTCGATGCACCCATGCAGTCTTCAAATTCACATGTCTGGTCGCTTCTTCCGCACGAACGAAATCCTGGTGCGGGCGCCCGCGTAAATTGCCTCGTGTGAGTCGCACGTGAATTGCCTGTAGAATTAAAGGTCGTGAACGAGTGCGGCAAACCCGCCGTATCAGCGCCCGTTCTGCGCACGCCACTGTTGTATGGTACGCAGCCATCCCGGCTTTGCAGCCTTACAAAACGAACCATTCTCCCAACTCCTCCTCTGAGGTACACCATTCGCTTCCCTCCAGCTCTTCCTTTTATCCGCCGAAATAAAACCAGAAGCGCAGGAAATAACGCAAAAAAAATCTACGAAGTACTGATTAGTGTTCCCCTCTAATGACGTCATTACGCTCGCGGAGTTTTGTCCTCCCTACCAAGCCCGAAGAAAAGCAATTCCCCTCGGCGGACACGGTCCCGGTCGCCCGCTGTCGCGCGCTTTCCGTGTTTCTAACTGGCATTACAATGGCCTGGAAGCCAGAAACAAAGGAACATACCGGGGGAAGCAGCGTGAAGCTAACTAAACACGCCCGTGCCAAGCCAATCCACGACAAGCCAAGCCAAGCTGACCCTTTACCCTTTTGAGTGCGAGCAAAGCGCGGCTTGGATCCGTGAAGTTAATGTCGGGTGCGTGAAATCAACCCCAGCGGGTGCGGAGGAAAACAACGTCCAGCTAACTAAATACACCCGTGCCAAGCCAATCCGCAACAAGCGAAGTCAAGCTGAGCCTCTAACCTTTTGAGCGTACGCAAAGCCTGGCTCGGAACCGTAAAGTTCCTGTGAAAGTGACGCCAGCGGGTAGGGAGAAGGCCGTCGGGGACTCGCATAATGTTCCGCCGGTAAACTTTATTGCCCCAGCTTAAATCTGGCGGGTCGACGGCGTGCGTGTCGTTGTAATAGGACGTTACTTGTTCCTCCCTTCGCTTTCTGCTCTAGCCACGGTCACCGGAACGAGGGCTGCATGTTTGTTCCTATTTGTAACCTGGGACGCCGAGATTGCTGCTTCGCGAGAAGGACATGTTGTTCTGAAAGAATTACGCCATTTTACGAGTTAGTTTGTATTTCGCTCGGTATGGCTTGCAAACTGCTGGAACGAACTGGATCGCCCATTCCACCACTTTTTGGGGGGTTTCACATTGATGTTTTCAAATTAAGGCCCGGTAACACCAACGCCCTCATACTTTGCTCGTTGGCATTGTGCCAGGAGTGGTTGTGTCGCTATATTCTACTTTCGTATATTTTCGCGCAGGCTCTTTCTTATTGTTCAACCGTGTATCCGTCCTTTCTTCTCATATTTGCCCTCAGTGTAATGAAATCTATGTGTGTGATTAGCAATATCGTCCAAACAAGGTACGCTCGTGGAATAACTTAGTAGAAGGCTTCTGTCTAAACAAAGGCTGTGGCTCCAAATCAATTCTTCTTTTCTTTACTTACTTCGGTACACCTCGGATCTTCATTGCCCGTTTACACTGAATTTATTTTTCTGTAGGAGCATTCTTTCAATAATTTCCCGGAGTAGCGAGCCACAAAAAACTACCTTTGCTTCAAATCTTGGGCCCCTTTTCTAGCAAACCCTTTTGTAGTGTGTTTCGGAGCCGGCTATATATAACAGAGTCTTTCGTGTTCCTTTGTTCCTGGTAATAATGAGGTAGCGCAAAGCGCACCATCCCTCCTCTGGAACAGAGTGAAAGAGGTCTTCTTATGGACAAAAACAAAGCTATATATATGTAGGTATATATATATATATATATATATATATATATATATATATATATATATATATATATATATATATATATATATATATATAGAGAGAGAGAGAGAGAGAGAGAGAGAGAGAAAACAAGGGTTCGGGGCGACCTTTTAATCCGAGGCTCGAGCGAGGAACGCCCGAGTATACACCATGATGACGAGTATTCATGGAGATAAGGACGAAGTGCTAGAGCATGGTCGCTAATGATGATGTTTATGTACAGATGAAGAGGAAGCACTGATGGCAGTCCGAAGACCCCACACCAAGAGCGACTGTGCCAACCGGTGCGGGTAGATTGCCCAAGGGTGCTCACAATACATATATATATATATATATATATATATATATATATATATATATATATATATATATATATATATATATATATATATATATATATATATATATATATATATATATATATATATATATATATATATATATATATATATATATATATATATAGAGCGCACCTTCGTTCTTCGTTAATTGTATACTGGGCTGGAAGCATTTGTGTGACAAATCTTATTATGTAGCCCTTCACAGCTCATAATTCCCTTATATCTGGCAAATCCTCTGGTAATGGCATTTGCTAGGGCCTCGTTAGTAAATGCTTACTGTGATTCTCACAGCGAGCTAATAAGTGCTGCTGCTAAGCTCCTCTCCGCTAAATGGTTCTTGCTGTGTTACGAAGATCTCGCTTGTATAATTCTGATATTCATTTTTTTGCTAGGTGATTTTGCTTGAAGCTCCCGCCTTTACAACGAAATCTTTCGAGTTCTCAAAAGGCAGCTGAGAGCGAAAGAATTCGCGCTGCAACATCAACACAACGGATGAGAAATCAACGGCATACTCTAACATCAGAACGGCTCTGGCAACCGCAATGCGAAATAATGGAAACGGCAGGTAAACGTGCACGCACTGAGCCGCTCGGAAATATGGCCTTACCCAACACTTGCAATCTACATTTTGCTTCAGCACTTATGCATTGTCTAAATGCATTGTGCTTTTGTCCAAGCACAGGGTGTAAAATAAACCTGTGTTCATTGTTCTTAATGGCATTCGAATTTCACTAACATTTCGCCCCCAAGGGGCCAAATTGTACGAGGCCAAAGTGCGCGTAAAGATCCCGCTGAAAGTTATTTCCTGAACAAAACTGGTACACTGTTCACCTTACAAAAGAACTAATCCTGATAGAAGCGGTTGCTAAAGTAGCGTTACGCGGTGACAGGGCCGAATACATGAACCATTAAAGATGAGGGGATAATTTACAGGGACAGCCATTACTGCGCGAACACTGGCAAAATGTGCTAGAGAAAGGGAGCCAATAAAATCCCGGCCCCTTTCTATTAACGTGAAACCAGGGGAGAGGCGAAGCATGCAGTGTATAAGTGTAATCTTGGCGACTTGTCATTTTTGCCAACGGAGATAAACCATTGTGGGAAGAGGTATACAGTTTGCTGTAAAAGTCTGTAGGCTTTCTAGTGGGTGCATTTTACTAGCACAAAAGACGGACCACACGAGAAGGAAAAACACGGGACGAACGCACTGGATTTATTAGAAAATGCACATACACACCGAGACAGCGACGCACACGCAGGGGAAAAAAAGAGAGGGAGAGAAAAGGGACACTTATTAATCAACACGTGGCCGGGTTAATCTTTGCTGAAGGAATATCAGTTCTTTAGTGGACAATGCCACAGAAGGGGTGCTGATACACTCGTCGCCTTCTTGATGGATAGAATATGCCTGATAGATTTCACGTTCACGTTGGGAGCGTGCCCTGCGCAGGACCTGTGTTTTTTCGAATTCTGGAGTACATTTGCACCTGCGACAATGGTCGGCCAAGTTCACCCCTCCTATTACAGCCAATACTGCTGAGCGATGCTCTCTAAGCCTGTCATTTAGGCATCGCCCCGTCTGCCCAATGTAACATTTACGGCAGTCCAGCGGAATGCGGTAAACTACACCAGTACTGCATGGCACAAAGAACGTGGCGTGCTTCTTCGAGCACTCAGGTCTTTTCGTTTCATTGTTCACCTTGTGGCTCATTCTTGCCTACTTGTGGGGAGCCGAAAACACAACGGGCACTCCGCATTTTCCCGCCACCTTTTTGAGGCGATGCGAGAGCTGGTGGATGTATGGGACCACCGCTGGTCTCACTCTTTCGTACGGATCATCGCCCACAACATTGTGTCTGGCGCTTTTATTTCGGCGACAGGGCTCTCAGCCACACAAGCAATGGTTTCTTGGGGGAAACCTGCACTTTTTAAGCGCTTGACCTGTGTCGTGACGCTAGTGCCAACCTGGTGTGCACAGGACTTATCTAGAGCAAGGTGCAAGCAGTTCGTTGCTATGCCCCTTTTTATAATTTTTGAATGAGTCGAATCATAACTCAAAATTTCTTTTTTAGATCAAGGATTGTACCTCCAGCATACGTTTTCACGGTTCATGCAAATGCGTATGTCAAGGCACTGCAGACACCCGTTTTCCGGCATTTCGTACGTGAACCAAAGTCCTTCAGCATTTGCTCTAAAAACGCCTAGAACACTGTCGACAACAGGTGCACTTACTAGAGGCTCGACCCCTTTTAAAATAACCAGATAGTCGTCAACATATCTAAAAACCATGGCAACAAATGCTGAGTCAAGTCACGGGGCAATACGCTTGTCAAAACAGGATAAAACCAAGTCACTTATATTCGGTGCAATACAGGAACCTATACATATTCCTTCCCTCTGAACAACGTAGTCATCACCAAAGTGCACCACAGTTGAAGAAAGATAAAAACTGAGCAATTTTAAAAAATTGTCAACTGACACCCCCGCAGAATTCTGGAAGGCCACCGGCCCGAAGTCATCTATGCACTCTCCGACTGCACACATAATTGCCTTCTGAGGCAGTGAATAGAAAAGATTCTCAACATCGACTGAAAACGCATAAAACGATTCCCCACGAAAGTGCTGTTCACACAGAACATCCAGGACTTGCTGGGGGTTCCGCACTAAAAACGGGTCATTGACTGGTAAAAGGATGAGATGCTTCTGGATAAATTTAGACAATGCTCCTTGCCACGAATACTTCTCTGTTACAATCGCTCGGAAAGGCATGTCGATTTTGTGCGTTTTTACTGAGAAGAAAACACTCAACGAATCGTTCTTCGCACTGCAAATACACTTGATAGCACTAGACAATTCCAACTCTGAGAAGAGGCTGGTGGCTTTCTTTTTCAATTGAGCGCCTGATTTCTTTGAAGTGACAAAATTTTTGGCATTTTTGATTACAAGCCATTTCAACGGAACAGCAGGCTGGAAGCGGAGGCCCCAGCTGCAAAATGGACTCGAGTGGCAGTGATAGGGACTGAGCATCCGACGTAAAAGGTGGGTTCACTGTCTGCATCTATTTTTATTTTGAATGTTTCCCACATAAAAAAAATATTTCTTGCACCCATATTGTCAAGATACGGCAGCGAAAAAAAAGTGGTTAGGGGAAGAATGTAATTTAGACGTTTCTAATCTGTGCACTCCGTCAATTTGGGCATCGTGATTGCGGAAAAAAAGGAGCGCTTACAATCGAGTAAATACGGTATATGTATGCGTTCTTCCTCCCCTTGTTCCGTTGTGAACGTGGCCATTCCCTCTTTTTTTGTTTTCGTCCAGCTGAGCTTTCGATCCCAAAAACCGGAAACTATCACCACACTGGAAATAAAAATATGTCGTTGTCAGTTGGGCCTTGGGAAACATGGACTTGATTTTGAAATTCTAAAGCGATTTCAGCGAGAATGTCACTAGTCGGAATACGCTTGCGATAATCCTAGAAATACCGGAAACCTGTCCTTTCGCACAATGCGCCGTCTTAAGGGCGCGACGCACCTTAAGAAGATGGGACATTTAAAAGCACCAAAATTAATGCCGCATAGGGAAAGTCAGCGCTGATTTCTTCGAGCTGAAGCGCATAGCACGTAATTTTCTCTAACGACAATGACGCCAGTCGTCGAGCCACGGCACTCACCATTGCCTATTACAATGCTTGATGGTACAGCATGCACTTCATTTTCCTGCATAAAGCACTCAACCATAGATAAAAATATGAAATTAAGTATGCTTGAGGCGCTCCATGTCACTAGTTCTTTCTATTTATTTTGGATCTTTTTCATCCCTTTAGTATCGCAGAGAAGAAAAAAAACGGAAGCTTACATTTTCACCTTGGCTTTCAAATACGTAGTGAGTGGTGAGACGAAGTCAGCTGCTGGAGAGGCATTGCTAATAGGCCCTCTAATCCCCTCTAATCCCCTCCATCACGAGTCGTGCATGGGGCAGCGCTACGGAGACGTTGCCGGTTGGAATATTTATAATTAGTTCTATGCAAATCCTTTGTTTTTGGCAGTTTTTCCTGTTATCAAAATTGCTTTTCAGCCACAAACAGTTTCCTACGATGACCACATCAAACCCTTTCTGTCACATAATCCCGTCAAGGTCTGGCGAAACCGTGTATGAAAAGTGCCTTAAAGAACGTTCCTCTTCCTCCAGGTTTATATGAATGTCAGAAAAGAAAGCCATTAGTCGGTTTTTCAGCCCCGTTTTGATGTCAAGTACATCATGGCACAGTGGGGTTCTTTAACAACTTCTTTAAAATATCATTGATGCACAGCTTCGTCATCAGCGGCCTACGGTAGGTTGCGTGTTATGTTCACTCACGAACATTTTTTTCTCCCTCTGGAACCATAAAATGATGTGGGCAATTTTGTTCCCTGGTAATGTGGTAATAACTGAAATATGATGGACCTGATGGCACTTTAGTATTCGGGAGACTGAGGAGATGTTACCGTGATGAGGGCAGCTACATCAGACTCCTGACCAAGGTCGTGACAATGATGATGACTGTGCGCCGTATTGTACTTAAGCTTACGCTGACTTTTCTTCTTGTACTTTTTGCGAAGTATTGCGTCATGTTCTCCAAACAAAAATTCTGGCGGTTCAAACTCATTCTTTCAGCTGTTCCGTAAGTGGAAGAGAGCTCACATTTCGCAATCCGAGAATCTTACCGAGCATTGTGTTTGCTTAAGTGTATCTAAGGGAATTCTCGCGACCAGCCTCTCCGCACTTTTTCTTTTCACTTTTTGCTGAACTCTCTGTCAACAACATGAAGAGACTCCCTCTTTCTCTTCAACTTCCCGTCCTTCTATCTATTTTGCTTCCCCGCTGTCGAATTCATGAGATACCTCCCTCTTCGTCACCCCTCTATTCTCTTCTCCGCCCGTAATCTAGACTCCCGAGTCGATGGCCCCCCTGCCTCGAGCGGTGTCGTTAACCTGCCGGCTCTGAGCATATAACTGGCAAACCCGTGACGAGATTTTCGCGGTGCGTGCTTGGCTGTGCACAGCGTCAGCACTCTCTCTCTCCTCTCCCCACGTCACCAACCTTTCCTCGCGCACTACAGCACCATACCGTTCCTTGGAAAGCCACGTCTACGCTTCGCTGCAAACTGCCGCCTCAGTCGATATATTGAGCCGCTGCCATTGGCGGCGACTCGCCGGGACCGTCTCAATGATCTCCCTGGGGGAAAGAGCGTTCTGGGCGGATTAGACTGAAGATTACGTTTGGCCTCCTCTTCTACGGTGGTCGTGGCTTTGTCAGAAGGTTGCGGCCGTGTACACGTTTCCCTAGATGCGTTGATTGCAGCGCTAGTCAGCGGGTTGGTGGCTTTGCAAGCGAGCCACGTGCTACTGAAAGTTGAGGTGTTCGCCCGAGGCGTCAACCTGAGAGAGAGAGTTGGTTCTATTCCTTGTGCGAGGCGTCGATGTGTTTACATGAAAGAGGTTGGATTTCACGGGGTACTTTCCCTGTAGTTTCAGCGTGATTGTCTGACATCTGTTTGGTGTTACAATGGCGGAGGAGGTTTAAATGAACACCGGTGGTTAGGATGGAGGAACAAGCGATGGAGCTGAAAACAGAGACAGGATGTGAGCATCCCGGAGTGTGTAGTGATAAAGACCATAGAGAGAAACGAATGCTGGCCCAAGGGAAAGGAGTAGAAGGCGTCAGGAGCTCTGCGAAGTGTGCGCATGATTTTGCTCGGTGGTTTGAACTTCTCTCCCTGGGGTGTTCAGGTAGTTCAAGACTTGCTTAAGAAACTGAGGTCCTACGTGCGGAACAGCTGTGTGCGCTGCCAAAATTATGGGTACACGTACGTGAAAAAGGTAGGGCCCGGGCAACTTGGTTCGATAATCTTTGAGGGTTCAGCTTTCCACAGAAGCTCTAAACGCTAAAAATTTGCAAAAAGGCTCTGTGGGAAAAAAAGGAAAGTCAGCTTTTTGTTCTGAAACTTAAAACTGAAGTTGCATCAAACAGCATTTAGGCGATTGTTCGTTAAAGGCTTTTCGAAATATGTGCGGATTTTTCGGACATGCTCTCTGCCTTTTGCGTTTGAATTTTAAATATCAATTACTCTAGCGATATTCAATAGCATTTGGCAATGGTAGGACTGAAGGCAAGGAGTCCGTGAGAAAGGAATGACAAAAGAGCACTCTTTTTTTCACTTCAGTACAGACCCTACCACCCAGGTCTCACTAGCCCAGGTGGCCGAAGACGCCACACACATCTACATGAATCCTGCCGTCGCCGGAAGGACACTTAAATCGACCTGAAAATGGTCCCACCCGTGACAAGAATAAAGTTTTATCTGATCTGACTCCAGTGAAAGAGTCGCATTTTGCCTTCCTGCAATGTAATAGTTTCGGCTAACGAGTTGTGTTTCCCCTGAAGGCGAGTAGTTATCATTAGTAGAAGAGTATGGCGCCGACTACAGCTTTTGGTGGTACCAAAACCTAACGGTTCTTTCCGGTCTGGTATTAAGGATTCAGCCTGAGGTGCCCCTTCGAGCGAAAAGTGGCGTTGTTGTTCTATTCCGGAAATGGCAACGTTGTTTAAATAACAAGAGAAAACCTTACAAATTGTCGCAGTTTGCCTCAAAGTGCGTATGTACATTAATTTCGATAAAGTAAATCAATAATTTTGAAACAAAGATGATGTTCATGAAAATTTCTATATAAATCTAACCCGGGGCGTCACCGCACAGCGTAAAAGGATTTACACCCTTTTTATCTATAACTCGCACCCTCACACAATATCAAAAACAAAAAAATACACCCTTTGAAATGACATGATTAACAATACAGTACCCTTTAAAATGATATATTTCTGTGTTATTGCTAGGGTATGGTGGTGAAACAAACATTTTTTGATAGGGTGTAAGAGTGTTAGTTATACAGGGATTTACAACCTTAAGGATGTAAATAATTTTACAGTGCAGGCTTTATCAGCACGTCTTTAGCTCACCCTAGACGCAGCTCATTGCCTGCCCGTCCTCCAGACCCACATCTTCCCCAACCGCACTCAGCTCATTCACACCCACCCACACCTTTTTGACTCCCCAACATGCCTTGCCTGCGGGGCCCTCGACACGCAGTATCCTTCTCTGTGCGAGTGCCCAGCAGACCCCTTTCTCCCCTTCCTTCCCCCTCCCTCTGGGAGCAAGCGCTGCGCGACCCAGAGGCATCGAGTCAAGACTTGGTGACCACCCGGGCACTGGCGGTCGCGGCGGCCCTCTGGACCGCCCCCAGCCCCCCCACCCTGATCCAGGAGTATCAATAAAGTTCTCTCTCTCTCCCTCTCCCTCTCTCTCTCTCTCTCTCTCTCTCTGTCTCTCTCTCTCCCCCTCTCTATCTATCTATCTCTCTCTCTCTCCAACGGCAGAGGGAGATTTAGTCTAGCGTTTTCGGCGCTGACGTCATGTCGCGTGGAAGGAGACGGCTACGGTACATGTGTAGAGCACGTTTACCCAAGCCTTAGAGAACTATGGTTCTTGGGAAGCTTTGGCGTGGAGGAACTTTCCCAGCCTGTCTGCCCAAGTAATCTGCGCCTGAAGACGAAGAATGTAAAGCGAAGGAAGAGACCCAAACACGCCAACTGGTCCGCCAGCTGGTCCGAAGCTAGACAAGTCCAGCGTGTTGTGGGGAAAGTGTGGGGACTGAATTTCAACGCTGCACGGAGAAGATAAAGTGTTCTAAATTAGCGTATGGTTCGGGTTTTACGGTTTAGCGTATGGTGTTTAGCGTATGGTGTTATGTTTTAATAAGTGGTTTTTCCTGCTTTCCCTCTATGCACCAGTTAACACGACCTGTATAAGTAAAGAAGAGCAGAACAAGTTTCTCTTTGTTTCTTCTGCTTTGCCTCCATGTACCAGTAAAGGGGACCTGTATAAGTAACGAAGACCAGGATAAGTTTCTTTTTGTTTTTTCTGCACTCCCTCCATGTAAAAGTAAAGAAGACCTGGATACGTTCGATTGATTGTAGGGTTTAACGCGCCGACGCAACGCAGGCGATGAGGCGCGCCGTAGTGGAGGCCTCTAGAAGATTAATTTTGACCACCTTGGGATCTTTAACGTGCGCCGAAATCTCGTACACACGGGCGTTTTTGCTTTTCGCCTCCATCAGATAAGCGGCCGCCAAGGCCGGGAATCAAACCCGCGACCTCGTGCTCAGCAGCGCAACGCCTTAGCCACTGAGCCACCGCAGCGGTATACCTGGATAAGTAAAGAAGACCAGGATAAGTTTCTTTTGGTCTTTCCTGCTTTCCCTCCATGTACCAGTAAAGAAGACCTGGATAAGTAAAGAAGACCAGGATAAGTTCCGTTTTGTTTTTCCTGCTTTCCCTACAATTTTGACCACCTGGAGATCTTTAACGTGCGCCGAAATCTCGTACACACGGGCGTTTCTGCTTTTCGCCTCCATCAGATAAGCGGCCGCCAAGGCCGGGAATCAAACCCGCGACCTCGTGCTCAGCAGCGCAACGCCTTAGCCACTGAGCCACCGCAGCGGTACACCTGGATAAGTAAAGAAGACCAGGATAAGTTTCTTTTGGTCTTTCCTGCTTTCCCTCCATGTACCAGTAAAGAAGACCTGGATAAGTAAAGAAGACCAGGATAAGTTCCGTTTTGTTTTTCCTGCTTTCCCTACAATTTTGACCACCTGGGGATCTTTAACGTGCGCCGAAATCTCGTACACACGGGCGTTTCTGCTTTTCGCCTCCATCAGATAAGCGGCCGCCAAGGCCGGGAATCAAACCCGCGACCTCGTGCTCAGCAGCGCAACGCCTTAGCCACTGAGCCACCGCAGCGGTACACCTGGATAAGTAAAGAAGACCAGGATAAGTTTCTTTTGGTCTTTCCTGCTTTCCCTCCATGTACCAGTAAAGAAGACCTGGATAAGTAAAGAAGACCAGGATAAGTTCCGTTTTGTTTTTCCTGCTTTCCCTACAATTTTGACCACCTGGGGATCTTTAACGTGCGCCGAAATCTCGTACACACGGGCGTTTCTGCTTTTCGCCTCCATCAGATAAGCGGCCGCCAAGGCCGGGAATCAAACCCGCGACCTGGTGCTCAGCAGCGCAACGCCTTAGCCACTGAGCCACCGCAGCGGTACACCTGGATAAGTAAAGAAGACCAGGATAAGTTTCTTTTGGTCTTTCCTGCTTTTCCTCCATGTACCAGTAAAGAAGACCTGGATAAGTAAAGAAGACCAGGATAAGTTCCGTTTTGTTTTTCCTGCTTTCCCTACAATTTTGACCACCTGGGGATCTTTAACGTGCGCCGAAATCTCGTACACACGGGCGTTTCTGCTTTTCGCCTCCATCAGATAAGCGGCCGCAAAGGCCGGGAATCAAACCCGCGACCTCGTGCTCAGCAGCGCAACGCCTTAGCCACTGAGCCACCGCAGCGGTACACCTGGATAAGTAAAGAAGACCAGGATAAGTTTCTTTTGGTCTTTCCTGCTTTCCCTCCATGTACCAGTAAAGAAGACCTGGATAAGTAAAGAAGACCAGGATAAGTTCCGTTTTGTTTTTCCTGCTTTCCCTACAATTTTGACCACCTGGGGATCTTTAACGTGCGCCGAAATCTCGTACACACGGGCGTTTCTGCTTTTCGCCTCCATCAGATAAGCGGCCGCCAAGGCCGGGAATCAAACCCGCGACCTCGTGCTCAGCAGCGCAACGCCTTAGCCACTGAGCCACCGCAGCGGTACACCTGGATAAGTAAAGAAGACCAGGATAAGTTTCTTTTGGTCTTTCCTGCTTTCCCTACATGTACCAGTAAAGAAGACCTGGATAAGTAAAGAAGACCAGGAAAAGTTTCTTTTTGTTTTTCCTGCTTTCCTTCCTTGTACCAGTAAAGAAGACCTCGATAAATAAAGAACACCAGGATACGTTTCTTTTTGTTTCTCCTGCTTTCCCTCCGTATACCAGTAAAGAAGACCTGTGTAAGTAAAGCAGATTAGGATAAGTTTCTTTTTGTTTTTCCTGCATTCCCTCCCTGTACCAGTAAAGAAGACCTGGATAAGGCATAGATAAGTACGGAAAGTCACAAAGCTCGAAGGCATATTTAAGTGTTCCGGGTATTTTTCTCTTTATGAGCACATTTTTCGGGAGTCTCTGAAGCATCATTTACAAGGCCACAAAAACAAACAAAAACATTTGGAGCGAATTTAAAAGTTCTACTTTGTACAAACGGATTTTAACCCACTTTATATCTCTGCAGAATTTCTTGCCATCTATACTAAGAGAAAGTTGAGCTCTAAGCATTCTTTTCGCGAACTCTGAGACGTCTTTTCAACTGTTTCGAGGTGTGCGGAGGGCCGTCGATAAACACTTTGTTGGACAGTTTTACCTTTTTACGTCTGTTTACGATCCACATGATCAGACAGTGAGAATTGAGTTTTGCTGGCTCCATTGAAAGGTGCGCGCTGTGCGCAACTCCGCAGTCACTAAACATCGCAGGCGTACTAACGGTACGCGAAAAGACATCTTAAATTAAGGCCCCGAGCGCTGCACAAAGTACCACGTAAAGAATCTCTGTTGTGAAAAGCACTTCAACCAATGTTCATTAAGACGTGACATGTTTAACTCCTAATTTGAAGTAATGTATTAAATCAGTGAGATCAACGTATAGTGTAAGCACAATTTGTTTTGGGAGCCTTAGTTGCCCAGATGGCTTAAATTTGGTTCCTGTCGTGCCTTCTTAACATCTGAGGTTGCAGGCATTCCTTGCTCATTCATTTAATCCCAGTTATCTCTTCTTTCGCTACTTCTTTTTCTTTCTTTCTTTCTTTCTCTCTGTCTTTCTTTTTTCCTTTCTTCCTTTCTTTCTTTCCTTCTTTCTTTACTTCTTTCCTTCCTCTATACAAACAAAACATTTAAGTTTGTAGATACGTTTAACTAATAATGAACAATTGTTGCAAAACTTGCTTCACGGCACTTCCGCTCCGAACGAACGTCTAGCCTTTGTTGTGGACACACCGCTGCTCAAGAGACAAGTAAATTCCCTGGAAGGTCACGGTGGGATGTACTCTAAAGGGACCAAAATGTCTTGCCTTTCGACACCTGAATCGCGAGCCTGTAGGCGGTGACTAATGTTCAGCAAGGGACCACTTCCGTGCTCCGAAAGAAAAAAAAGGAAGGATTGCGTATAGAGAGCCGAAAAACGGAAAAGAAAAGAACCGAAGCCGAACCCGCCGCTTTTGTTACGAAGCACTTGTTGCGGAAGAAACAATTCGTCGTCCTCTTTTTCGACGCGCGTATTTCAATGCCCGGCCACAACAGCGCTCCCATTTTTCAACTTGCCCTTATCTTTGTCTGCGATAGATGAACAAACGTCTTCCCACAATGGCCATCGGGTTTCTTCTGACCGCCTCGTTCGATTAAGTTAGTTTACCGACAATTTAATTATTTTCTGTGATCCCTCGAATACACCGTCCTATCAGTATGTTCGGTGTGGTACGTCCCATTGCAATAACGTTCATCCATCATTTGACGCCTGCGCCCGGCAGTTCTAGCATTTCGAAAGCGCAAGATTAACAGACCTGCTTTAGGGCTCTTTTCACTACGACGCAGTATACGTCTAACCTCCGAGGTTTTATTCCGATGAAGCCGATTTACTCAGCGCGGCTCAGGATCTCAGGATCTCAGCGTGGCTCAAATTTCAAACCATCATCTGTCTTATCGACTTTCTTTATCCTTTTTTTTACTCAGTCTATCTTAATTTCAGAACACGGGCTGTGGGTAACCCATATGTTCTAGTTTAGTAAGGCAAAATAAGGAGCTAATAACTAGTCCAACTAATCCCGCTGCCGAGAACAGCAGCGTGTTCCAGAACAAAAAGTAAGAACAGCCCCGATGTCTTGATTATCAAAGCGGGACAGTTCAAAAACCGGAAAATTTGTTCTTTTGCGCTGCGAGGTTTATTCGTCGTGTAAGGCTGTCAGAGGAGTGAACTGCGAACGGTAGCGACAGGGTTGCCGTAGTGTCACTAGATGAGGTATAGGAGTACCACCCCTGAGGCATGCAAGTCAGCAATTGCGGCCATTTTGGTGTTTATCAGGGTTGCGAGACTGCCGCTTCGACGGCCATGCCGCTAACTTCTACCGGGTCGCTTGTTAACAACACTACCGAAGATGCTGCAAAACGGCATCTTTAGGCACGCTTCTGCTACTGAAATGGTGGTACACGGGTTATCTTTTATTCGCTTTCGGAACGGAGTCAGTCGCGCACAGCCGCAGAGCAGGGAGGACAAGCTAAGTCTACCAGCGTTTACAGATTGAAAAATGCATAAGCAACAAAATGGCGGCGCCCATGAACCACCGAAGTGTAAACAAATGCCACGTGATGCGAACTGACCAATGATCATGGCGGCGGCACAGAACAATAGGGAAAAAGAGTGCCGATACTCTGTAACCTGATCTAGTGATACTAGTTTGCCGCACTGACCGCACGGTTTTTCTGTGGGTGCCTGCCAGGAAGGGAAACAACAGCGGTCGAAGCAGAGGTAAGATAAAAGCGAAACCTGCGTGATTACAGAATAACAAAAGGAGAATTTTGTCAACGCGTTACTAGAAAGGCACGTTTAAGCAGAGGTAAGATAAAAGCGAAACCTGCGTGATTACAGAATAACAAAAGGAGAATTTTGTCAACGCGTTACTAGAAAGGCACGATGAAAGGTATAAAATGCTGTGTCTCATGAAGTGAAGAAAGCGCAGCTTAGTGCAAAAGGACCACCATTAATGGTATTTGATCATCAACTTTGATGCTGGCGTGGACTCGTAGAGTTCCTGGATAAAGAGGAAGTGCCCGAAGCTGAGCACGGTATGGAAAGCACAGCCTAGGGTACCGGGAGGAACGAGGGAAGTTAGGAAGAGCTCCGCGGGTAAGCCATGTTGAGAAATGATCATCCTTTAAACGTTGACAATATGCGGCTACGTCCTTGGCTGCGCTGGGCATGCGCCGTTGATCGTCCTGCCGCATGCCTCAGTTACTGCGGCGCTCCAGCAGTTCAATAGTAAAATGGCCATTGCTGCCACATTTCATGGTTCACTTTAACCCACTCCAATTTAATCCTTCAGTACTCCGCTAGTGCCGCTTTAATTCCGGTCGTCAACAGTGATCCCACTGCGCATGCGCAACAGATTGCACGACATGCCTTGTTATTGTCAATCCTTACAGAACAAAATTCTCCATGCATGCTTGAGAAACAAGAGGCATCCCAATAACCTTTTTTTTTTAATTTCGTGAAGGAAAGTGTCTTTTTAGAGTACCGCAACCCTTCATTTCTTGAAAACAAGAACCTTCAAAAAACAATTCTCAGGGTACAAGCACGCTTGCACTCCCGTAATTCTAAGCAAGCCTATGCTTGCCTCGTAAGACAGAAACGCAAGTCGAACATTCTATTCGGAAAGCAAAAAGGCCACGATGACAGCAATTGAAAAACGTGAAGCCGAATAGAAGTATCCTCTCTAAGCACATAACACCAAACAATTTACGGTAAAAACTTGTAACCGAAACCGTTTAAGAATGTCGGGGAAATTAACACCTCCCTCTAATTCTGTTACAAGACGGTAGTTATTACACCACATTAGCTACAACAACAACAACAACAACTTGACCGTGCTACAAACGGATGCCCTAGTATTAAGGCGAAACCTTGAAGAAATCAACAAACTTGGACGAGGTGGCTCTTGCCCCTGTATCAATACAAATAGGAAGCCTCGGATTATTGTTGTCGCAGTAGTCTCCCTGAATTATCAAAGCTTAGCGGCGTCTTCAGTTCGCTCTCAGACCAAAAGCCCAACTCCCGATCAATGAAAAGAATGTCGACGATTACTGCAAGAAGTTTTGTGTCAAATGTGTTCCAGTATCCAAGGGTACTTTTTGCGCCACTAGCTGTTTTGCGTTTTCTTTTCTCCCCCATTTAGTTCACCGTCGAGCCCATTCGGCTGTATCAGATATCCGCACGAATACATCGGCAGTCTTTTATTATGCAACCCCTGATTAACAAGTTAGCAGCGACAGTATTCGAATCTATGTTTCAACGTACCGAGCTCGGCCATGGTCTGAAGAATTCAAATCTTCGGCCTACAGGGGGTGCGCCTGAAAGCCATCTCATTAAGAGAGTGAGCTAGATCGAATTTGCCTTAGCGGATTAGGGCGCTCAATAATCCATCAAGCTTCATACAGGTTCTTTAGGCGCAGTTTCCCGCCAAAGGCGTAAGATAAGCTTCGTTCACGGAAACAAAAATAAAGAGGAATATTCGAGGCGTTAGCTCTTTGCGTTGTTATCGGTAGGGCCCATGAGACTCAATGCCTAGACATGCCCCGACGGTTGGGAAAACTTGGAAATATTGACGGTCCATTTAAACTAAGATACATGCTTGTATGCGTGTTTTAGAACAGCTGTGGTGAAGGGCAGCCATTTTTTTCTCTGTGCAATGAATAAATTTAGAGCCAGGTTTAGGCTTAGCTAACGCAACGCCTAAGCCTTCCTTTGCTTCATCCTTCCGTACCCTTTTCAACCCCCTACATGCAACCACCGTCTACCTCCGCAGGTCCTTGCTAATTTGATTTACGGGCTAATGTCATCTTTGTTTTCTCCCTCGTTCTCTCCCGTGCCCGGTTCATTAACGTGAGCACCCGACGATGGCTCGTCTTATCTGACGACACCCTTAACGAGGTAACAGGGCATGTCGCCTGCTCCCTCTCTTCTTTTAAAGCTTCCTTGTATATTCTTCAGCGCAACCATTTTCATCCTCCTTTTTTTTTCAACTAGACTTTTTTGGAAGACGCTAGTCTAGCCCTGAGCTTAATATTTTGTTCACGAAAACCTCCCCCTTCCTACGCTCATTTCTTTAGTTTTATTGTTCCTTTTCGTGTTACAATTATCTAGGTATATTCTTTTAATCTCATTTATCACTTTATTGTTCTATTTATACAATTTCACGTATGCCTTTACGTTGGGCTCTCGCTTTTAATTTAGTTGCGTGAGAAAAGGGGCGTTTCGTTTTCCGTTTAAGTAATGGGTTCTTTATTAGCGTGTATGCCTTTCTTCCTTGTGGTTTTTAATGGGTGAGCGTAATACCTCGGTTGCTCTGCCGTGTTTAATATGCAGAGGGTAGGTTCTAATAATGAATCTTTTTAACGACTAACATGAAACAGTGTCCTATTTACCCGTTATTTTTCTTTCTTTCTTTCTTTTTTTCTATCTATCTATCTATCTATCTATCTATCTATCTATCTATCTATCTATCTATCTATCTATCTATCTATCTATCTATCTATCTATCTATCTATCCGTCTGTCTGTCTGTCTGTCTGTCTGTCTGTCTGTCTGTCTGTCTGTCTGTCTGTCTTGATTGCTCAGTCACATGGTTATGCAGCCTTGAAGTCAAACACCCTAGGTAAGCGATTAGGCGGACAACCATCTTTATTGCTGTTTTTTATTGCGATAGTATGCCCGTTGCAATAAATGCTACGTCACAGGTATATATTAACCCCTGTTTCCCGAAGAAACGCAAGGAGGGAGTGATGATGGGGTCCCCAAATCCACCGATGAAGGTCAGGTGGTGTGCCAGGGTGGAGGCCTGTGCCTCGGAGGTGTCTTGTTCTCGCCGCTTCCAATGAAGGGCAAGTCCAGAGCAAATGTTCAGTGTCCGCATCTTCAGCAGGAGCCATGCAAAAGGGGCAGTTCTGTGCGAACGGGGCATGGTAACGTGGTGGCCACTCCCGGGTAACAGCGGGAGAGGGCTACACCAGCACGAAGTCTTCGCAGCAAGACCTCCTCCCAGCGAGCGAGTCTGCTAGGGAGGTCCGTTCCACACGGTGGAATTAGAGCTCGTGTGGCGCGACGAAGATCTTCTTTGCTTTGAAGAAACTGTTCTGGGGTGTCTAGTGGCAGTAAAGGCAATGGTCATGGAATAAATGCAGTGTGACAGGCACCATCCGCCGCCATGTGAGCGGGGAGAGTATTTCGCCGGACCCACGAGAGCCGCAAAGGGCAGGGGTACGTGTCCTGTTGTCCGGTACAACAAATGGCCGTCGCTGTAAAGAATAAATAAAAACATGTTTAAGTACATACGGGACAAAACACGGCGTAAAAGCCCGTCATTTCACAAATACGTCATCTTCCCACGGTCTCTGCTCGTTGCTAGAGGCAGAACACAAGCTAAACGAGTGCGTTCCGCGTGACAAGTGCGCTTGACAACACGTGAGTAGCACAGCTGTATTCAGCAGCGCAGATTCTGCGATTTTCGACAAACTGTGGCGTGTGTCATTCACCAAACGGCGTGTTTAATTACATTTCGCCAAATAGCCATAAAACCAAAGTGAAGAAAGAGACGCAAACGCGGCGTAGGAGTAACGCTATGTTCAGACTACCTACGCAAAAGCCACATCGTCATATAGGGACGTAAAAAAATGGCATGTCACGCAGTTCGCTTGGCTAAGATGTGAAATGACGTCATTCTTTTAAAATGTTACGACATGTGGGGCAACAGTCTGAACCCGTCCTAGCGCATCCTATCGCGGTAATTCGCGCCCAAAGACGCACAAGCAAAAGCGAAGAAAAGGAGGCAGATGTGATGTAGCAGTAATAAAGTCCATGAAGTAATAAAGCGAAATATCGCCACGCTTTCGCCTTCATAAAAAGCACGCACACTGAAGCGCTCAAGGATTTCTTTCATCAGGGGTGGTATTCCCGTGTTTTGTCCCTTTTGTGTCCCTTTCAAAAGTGTCCGTTTTGAGAGAGCCCTGATTGGCTAAAAGCGAACAGCCGGATGTGACGCCATGAAACCACGGCGGAGCTATGAGCCGTGGCTACTCGGAGCAGACGATTTCGAGCAGACGATTTTTCGTCGCCTTATTGTTGGTTTGCTCGCGGAACAATAAACACATAAAAGATACTCTGATACGGTTTCAGTTCTTTAAAATGCGTTTGAAAGAATAGTTACGGTATTTGAACCAAAGGCCCAGTGCTTAACCGGAAGTACGTCACGATGAAAGGGACGCAAAAGGGACGTTTTCAAAAGGGACAGTTACGAGAATACCGCCCCAGTAGATCTTCCTCTCATTCCACACATACATACATACATATACATACATATACATACCCTAAGGGCCCGTGGGCATTACATAGGGGGGGACTAAATTATACACAGATAAAATCAGTTCTTGGCAACACAGTTCAATAAATCAACCACATGAACAATAGGAACTACTACACTAAAAAAAACATTTTAGGCACAAGAAGCGCCGTACAGCGGAAATACAGATGTGAAGCCGTAAAAAAAACATCATAAATATTTATTTTCAAGGAAGGCTAAGAGTGCAGATTGAAACGATGAAGTCTGCGTCAAGATGGCTATGTGGGATGGCAATGAATTCCATTCGGCGATGCTGAGTAGAAGCGGGGAATTTTGATAAGCGTTTGTTCTGGCGAATATAGGGTGGACTTTATGCGCATGATCAAGGCGAGATGAAACGTGCGGGGCTGGACGAATGTGAGTGCGTGCAAACGGGTGGGCGCTGTGATACAGAGAGTGGAAGTATGACAGCCTGGAAAATTTTCTGCGCGTGGCAAGGGGTGGAAGGGCAAGGGATTTTTTCATGGAAGATACACTTTGCTGTCGGGAGTATGATGATAAAATGAACCTTGCAGCTTTATTTTGAACGGATTCTAGTAAGTTTGTAAGATAAAGATGGTGGGGGTGCCATATTATTGACGCATACTCTAATGAAGGTCAAATTAGCGAAAGATAAGCGTGAAGCCTGGTGTCAGAGTTAGCCTGCCGTAATCGATGCTTTAGGAGGCCAAGTTTTTTCAGCGCTTTGGTAACGATAAATTCGATGTGAGAGTTCCAAGTCAGGTTTGCATTAAGAATAACTCCTAAATATTTAAATGACGAAACTGGTTCAACTTGCGTATGATTAATTGTGTAACTATTAGGGGATTGATCAGTACTTGTAGAAAATTTTACATATTTTGTCCTATCCGTATTAATTTCCATTTGCCATGTACGACACCGATTTGTTAACTTTGTTAGATCAGATTGTAAAGTAACAACATCATCCAGATTAACTATTGTTCTGTAAACCACACAGTCGTCAGCGAAAAGGCGTATGTTGGAGTCTATGTTGTTAGCTATATCGTTTATATATATTAGGAACAGTAAGGGGCCCAAAACAGAGCCTTGTGGTACCCCAGATTTAACGCGCACGCTTTTAGATAAGAAATTATTTATTTTTACTGACTGAGTGCGGTTATTTAGGAATGCCTCAATCCAACGAGTAGTGTTTAGGTCCAACTGGAGATTGCGAATTTTAAGCAGTAATCGCTTATGGGGCACGCGGTCAAAAGCTTTAGACATATCTATAAAAATGGCATCGATGTAAGAAGAAGAATGCAAAGAAGTGTGGAGATCAGTTATTAGTTCAAATAGTTGTGTCTGGCAGGACTTATTGCGCCTGAAACCATGCTGCGTTTCCAGGAGAAGATTATTTAGGTTCAAGTGGGTCATTATTTGGGAATACAGTATGTGTTCTAATATCTTACAACAAACTGATGTAATAGAAATTGGCCTGTAATTACAAGGACTAGAGCTATCCCCTGATTTGAAAATTGAAGTTACTTCTGCTATTCTCCAGTCGTCTGGGATACATCCTGAGTCAAGTGATTGCTGAAAAATTAGAGCTAGAAGAAAAGATGATTTATCCATCGTGAGTTTCAGTAGTTTGGTAGTGATGCCATCGGGTCCAGGACTGGTGCTAGGGGAAAGGCGATTGATAGCGCAGGCTACACCATTTGCGGTGATGGCTATTTCAGGAAATGGATGACTTATTGCTATTTCAGCAAGGTTTAATGACTCATTTATTGGTAGTTCTTCAGTAAATACTTCACTAAAGTGGTTATTTAGAGTCTCAGCGCACTCACTGAGTGAAAGTGCGCTGCCATCAGCACTTTTTAATGCAGGGAATGAGTTAGTTTGCTTAGGGTTTACCGTGCGCCAGAACTTCTTTGGATCGGTTTTTAATAGAGTAGGTAAAGTTGAGTTAAAGTATTTATCCTTGGCCTCAACAACCGCCGTCTGTGCCAGTTGAGCGAGCTGTTTGTACCGTAGCCAGTCAGCAACTGCATTGTCAAAGTCAATGTCAAAGTGAGTTTTATTTACATCGTCAAAAAGAACGATGCGGGTAGGCCCGGGCAAAAAGTGAAAAAAATCACTTGAGGGACGCCCGAGCCCCCCATGTACAAGATATACAGCGAAATCGCACAGAGCGTATATGACAACATTATCCCTAATATTGCAAGAACAACACAATCGCAGACGAACTTACGAACAAAGCATAAAAAAAGCATAAAAAACAACAAAAAAAGCATAAAACCAAAGTAGGATCACCACTGCATAAAACAAACAGGGAAAAAGCGAAATGCAGGTATGGTGAACGAGAGAGAAAAGAAAATATGTGAACACAACATCACAAATGAAATGATTAGATACATAATGCACTTCTAAGGGCAGCAGGTGAACATGTTTCGGGAATTACATCCTTTGACAATAATTTATTCAAAACAGAGGGCAAGGTGTTTCGGAGCATTTGGTGTCCGTACATTGTACGAGAGAAAGGAATGTGCCAAATTTCTTTTTTGCGAAACGAATATTCTGCGAGATTTTGTCTGAGACAGGGTATTTCAAGAAAACTAAGTTGGTTGTGTCGGATACATCGCTTATATTTTAAGGCTAAATGATATTCGTACATAGTATTAATCGGTGATATGTGGAAACGAGTAAACAGTTCTTCTGTGTGAGCAAGGTAGTGTACGTTTGCAATATAGCGGACGGCTTTCTTCTGAAGCATGTATATTTTATTAATATTTGTTTTTGTGGTGGTACCCCAAACCAAGAAACAGTAATTTAGGTGCGATACAAAAAGTGCATTATAAATTATTAATTTTATATGCGCTGGCAGAAAATACCGAAATTTCGCGAGAATTCCGGTGCACTTTGCCAAATTCCCCAGTATGAACTGAATCTCAACGTCCCAACTCATGGTCTTATTAAAAAATACTCCCAAGATCTTGACGGTATCTACAAACTGTACCTGTGAATTACCTATGTATATACCCATATCGGGTGGAGTGGAAAATTGTCTTGTACTGAAAAGAATGGCTTTCGTCTTTTTTGTGTTTATAAGTAATGAGTTTGCTTCACTCCAAACCTTAACTTTAGCGAGAACATTGTTTATAAGAGGAACCAAAGATTGGGTGGATCTACCTGTGAAAAACAAACTTGCATCGTCTGCATAAATTACAAACGTCGGCTTGCTGTCAGTCAAAACAAGGTCATTTATATATAAAATAAAAAGAAGTGGTCCTAAAATACTGCCCTGTGGCACACCAGCACTGACAGTTTGAAAGGAGGATGTATGTTGCCCTATTTTAACGCATTGTAGACGATGACCTAGGTAAGATTTAAGGAGTTCAAGTGGAGTGCCTCGTATGCCATAGAGTTCTAATTTTTTAAGTAATGTGTTATGGTTAAGGTGATCGAAAGCCTTCGAAAAATCTATAAAGATGCCCACGCATAATTCTTTATTTTCAAAAGCGCTAAGAATAATTTCTTTCTGAGACAATAGAGCTGATTCAGTAGATTTACCTCGCATAAAACCATGTTGGGATGTGGATAACAACTTGAACCTGTTGCAAAATTTAACTAGCCTTTTTTCAATAATTTTCTCTAAGGCTTTTGAAAAAACCGGTAATATAGAAATCGGTCTATAACTCGAGAAGCTATTTTTATCTCCGCCTTTATAAAATACAATTACCTTAGATTTCTGCAATTGCCTTGGAAAAGTTCCAGTTAATAAGGCAAGGTTATAAATATGCGTTAATGCAGGAACTATTAGAGTGAGGACAAACTTTACTGGTGCGATTTGAATTCCATCTATGTCGCAAGACCTGCTGTTCTTAAAGGAAGAAAAAATGTTGAATACCTCGATATCATCAGTTGGTTCCAAAAATATGCTATTGTTGTTTCGTCGTATAGTATTGTAAATAATGTCAGAAGTCAAACCGGTATTTATAGTATCTTTGAAAAACTCATTAAATTTCTCTGCAAGTTCCAGACCCTCAATACGTTCACCCTCAAAAACAAGATCTGTGACTCCTGATACAGATGGGACACGGTTTAATAATTTATTAACTTTTTTCCAGACTTGTGCACTACCGTCGCAGAATTCCTTAGCAAACTCATTATGTAAAAAGTTTCTTTTTTCGTTTTTAAGAAAAGACGTTACTTTGTTGCGGTATTTTCTAAAGCTTGCTAGATCAGTGGGGGACTTTGTTCTCATAAATTTCTTATATAACTGGTTTTTCTTTCTTATCATTTTAAGGCATTCTCGATTTATCCACGGCTTACGAGATTTCGTAGACTTTATCACGGTTTTCTCAGGAAAGTGGGCATGGTATATGCGCTTAAAGCAGATAATAAATGCCTCGTACGCCTCGTCAGTATTTTCAGAGCAAAATACGTCATCCCAATGTTGATTTGAGAGAGCAGAGAAAAAGGATGTTAGAGTGCCAGGCGTTATCTTTTGGGCTGTATTCTGTGCTGGCAATTCGTGTTGTTTACCAGTGACACATTTAACAAGTACATAAATGGGAAAGTGATCGCTGATTGCACTGTGCAGTACACCTGAAAGTAAGTTACTGATATTTATGTTAGAGATAAATACATCAATAAGTGTGGCTGAGTGCATTGTAACGCGTGTAGCCGTCTGTGTCAGAATAGAGTTGCCATTTGATTCTACCGTTAATAAAAAAGCTTCCTGAGCAGGAGATCGTTTCAGGAGGTCGATGTTGAAGTCCCCCCCAAGAATTAAATTGAATTTGTTGTTGTTCACATATATGAGAAGGCGGTCCAAAAATTCAATAAATATATTTACATCGGCATCAGGGGGTCGGTACGCTACGGAATAAATAGAATTATTAGATATAACGGTTAAGCATTCAACGGCGTTGGTTATGAAAGAAAAGTCTGACAGGATGTCACAATCAAACATATTTTTAAGCAAGATAGCCAGCCCGCCTCCATTTCTACAAGATCGATTCACAAAAAAGCTTCGATATCCGTCACGCTTGTAAATTTCATCATTGCACGTATACCATGTTTCTGTCAACATGACAGCATCAAACTCAAAAGTAAACTCATCCAGAAATACTGACAATTCGTCTTCCTTGTGTCTCGCCGAACGAATGTTAAGGTGTAGGCAAGAAAACCGTACATCGGGGTTGGTTTCAACTATGTCACTAACATCACGTGGTGACGCGGTCATCTTTCAAGATAGACTGTTCAGGCAACGAAAGCCTGACCAGTTTACACAATCTTTTCTACATCATGTGCGCTTCGAATGTGCACGAGAGAAGATTTTTCATCTTTTCGAGCATAGACCTTGCCACCACGTGTCCAAACGAAACGCCAGTTTTTCGCCTTTTTTTGTGCAATAGCCATGCCCAGCAACTGTTTCATCGCAGGGCAAAGGTGCTCGTTGATGAAAACAGGTTCGCTAGACTCGTGGCCAAAGTCATGCGTCGAAAGTTTCATTTTTCTTGCCTTTTCTAGCACCGCGTCACGCTTTGAACGGCATTTGAATTGCAAGATAATGTTGGGAGCAACATTCTGGTTTTTCGCCGGAACACGGTGGCAGGCATCAATATCTGATTCCGAAATGGGCTCGTTTACAAGTCTACCGATCTCGCTGACGGTGTCAACAAGGTTTTCATCCTCAGCGAACGGTAAACCCGTCACTTCAAGGTTAGACTTCCTGGAATACTGCTCCGAGGCAGTAATGCGTTGCTCATGCTGCAACACTTGTTTTCGCAGAGCTTCGCAGTCCAAAAGTAGCTTTTCGTTTGTGTTCTTGAGAGATTTGTTTTCCTTCTCTAGCTCACTTCGCTCCTGCTTTGCCTGTTCAAATTGCTCATTGAAAAAGTCCAGGCTTGACTTTAGTTCGCGGATTTCTTTACGTAAATCACGCTCCAACTTTGCCTTAAAGTCATTCATTTCTTTTCTCAACTCATCTTGAAAACGAGCAAGGTCAGCCATGGTACGCTACAGCGAAAAATGGCATACAAACAAAACAGCACTCAGAACTTGGCAGCAGTCAAGGCAGCAAAAAACAAATATTTTATGTTGAGAAAAGAAGTGTAGAAAAAATGCCAACCTGCAAAGATAGCAGGTGCAGCGATTACGTTGGTTGTCCGTGCTGCCTCCGCCGTGCCAAGTGACCGTAGCTCTCGAGCACAGCCGTCTTTATAGCGCCTGCTTCCCCTGGCGGATGTGATGCCGGTGACGCGCTTGCGCTGTCTCCGACGTTCCTTTCCCGCAGCAGCAAAAGCCGATGCTTGAAGACAAAACAGTCGCCTCGCCAAGGAAGATTTCGCAGAAACTGCAAAGATAGCAGGTGCAGCGATTACGTTGGTTGTCCGTGCTGCCTCCGCCGTGCCAAGTCGCGAAGCCTTCCTGTATGCTCTTTTTTTCTTATTTAAGCGTAGCTTAACATCCCGTGTAAACCAAGCATCATTGCTTTGTGTTTTAACGGTCAGTGTGGGCATGCAGGCATTTTCTATTTTTTTTAGTTTGTTGCGGAACAAGCACCAGTTTTGGTTAGTAGATCTATTCTCGAAGTTTCTGTGAAAGTGAAGGGTGAAATCCGCAAGCATGCTGTTCATTTTATCGACGTCTGCGCACTCGTAGTTCCGCAAGCGTTTTTCTTTTATAGTTTTATCTGGACGTGGCAGCGATAGCAAGCAATGAACGAGTTTATGGTCACTAATATCTTCCAAAACACGAACGCAGGCGTTGATGGGGTGGTTTGTTAAAATTAAATCTAAGATGTGGTTTCCACGCGTGGGCTCTTGCACAAGCTGACTGAGGTTGTGAATTTGAGTGAAATGAAGAAAACGGAGATATTCTGCACGGTTGTAAGGGTTATTAAGATGCAAGTTCGACCAATCAATATCGGGGTAGTTAAAGTCACCAGCTAAAATTATAATACGATTCGAGAACTTGGCAGACACTTCCTCAAGCGTTTCATTTAGGAGTTCAACAAAGTCATTCTGACAATCTGACAATCATTCTGACATAATTTGTGAACGTGAAGAAAGACGCAGATAGCGCCCACGCACGCATGAAGTGCAGCGGCTGTGGCAGTCTTAAGTGCTGTAAGCACGTGCATAGGGCTGTTCTTATGACGTTGGGTGGCAACACGTCTCCATTCACTCTACGCCCTACAAAAACAAGCCACACCGCAAAGTGTCCCGGCAAAAGCTGCTCCTCGAGCGAATTCAGTCTATCCTCTGTGCAACCGGTTTTAATGCGAAAGCTTCAAATGGCCATTTGAAGAAAAAAGCCGGCTTCGGGCGTCCGTAACACAAAAACTGCTCCTTATACGAAGCGTCCCACATCATGAGGCATATGGAAACCGGACATCATGGGGCATTCCCGCCCTGTTGTCCCACACTATGTGGGCGTGCCTCAACGATCCCTTTCCCTATAAACCTGCGACGAACAGTGGGAGCGGATGCTGGGCATATTCCATCCGGAGGTTCAAGCCTCTGTGATGAATCAGGCTGCCATTGTTGCCGCCAGGCTAAATCCAGCGGCTACAATAAATTTAGAAGCATTAGTATTCATTTCTACAAGTTTTTTTTTACATTTCCACTGGATTCAATGAGTACGGTTTCCACCCGCCGCAGTGGCTCAGTGGCTAAGGCGTTGCGCTGCTGAGCACGAGGTCGCGGGTTCGATTCCCGGCCGCGGCGGCCGCTTTTCTGATGGAGGCGAAAAGAAAAAACGCCCGTGTGTACGAGATTTCGGCGCACGTTAAAGATCCCCAGGTGGTGAAAATTAATCCGGAGCCCTCCCCTACGGCGCGCCTCATCGCCTACGTTGCGTCGGCGCGTTGAACCCCACAATGAACTACGGTCTCCACACCAGTCTTAATGGTCGGATACCAGGATACGTTTCATTAAAGAAAAATTCACTCAGGTACGAATGCGATTACCGTGTGGCCGGGTAAACGTCGCGGCAGTTTACAATTTCTTTCGATAACCGTGAGCTTTGTGCCTTCTATGTTCATGAGTGACAGCATGGGAGCCTGAGAGCTGAAGCGGAACTCCCGCGCTTGTAGTGGTCATTGTACCGAGAGTCAAAGTAAAACCCCAGTAAACCACAATAGCCCCAGCAACAAACCCTTCATGATGGAATGTAACAGCGCAAGAAACGACGAGGAACGAAGAAGAAATTCACAAGAGGGCGCTGACTCGCAACTAGTATTTTATTGGAAAAGAACACAAATATATAGCCGACACGTACAATCTGATGTGGTGGAAACAAACAAATATTGAAACCTCTGATAAAACCGCGTAAATGCCTGATAACCACTCACAGAGTTGAAGGTTGTCTGGCCGGACTTCAGAAGAAGACATTTAGATATGTGAACTATTTCTTACTTATCCCGGGCGTGGCAGATTACAGCAAGAAAGTCGCTGAGATTCTAAAAGTTTTTAAGGCGAATGGTTCGGGGCTGAACTTGGTGGATGAAGTTGCCAAGGGCCATAGCCTACAATACCTTGACCTTATCTTAAAGTTTAACCTCAACTTAAAGTTTGACCTCAGCTTAAAGGAGGATCATGTATGTTTTTGCGTATAGTCCCCGATCATCGAAGCCAATCCAGAATCCGCCCACTCCAAAAATGTTCGGAACGGCATAATAATGAACACGCTCCGATCAGCTTTATCCAAGTCGTGTGGGCATGAGATTGGGGACAGTTTTCAAGCCCAGGTTAATAGGCTTAAAGCAACCGGTTACCACCAGAATGATGTTGCGCAAACCTTCGAAAGGCTAATGAAACTTCTCCAACCCCAACCACACCATGAGTAAAAACAAGATAAAAAGAAGGAGAAAATAGCAGTCATTGCATACGCGCACCGCTTATCACATGGTTTAAAGAATGTAGCAGGAAGATAGGGGGTAAATGTCGCATTCTCAATCCCACTCAGGCTTAGCCGTGTTTGCCCTGCCATACAGAGAAAGATAGATAACAAAGCGAGAAAATCCAAAAGAGCCTGCAGCATCAACCACGATGATAAGTGTGTGCCCTGTCCTACGGGGGTTGTGTACCAGTTGCCCCTCAATTGTGGAAAAGTGTTTATTGGGCAATCGGGTAGACGTGTTAACACGCGCGTGCGCGAACATTTGAATAATCTAACAAAGGACACCTCCTCCCTCTTATCAGCGCACTTCCGAGCATGTGGCTGCAAGCCGTGTTTTGATGAATGCGACATTTTGTTCACACATAAGGACCAGCTGACACGACAAGAGGCGAACCGGGTGTGTAAGCCAGTCTTCTCTGACGCTTTACGAGGAGTAACAAAAATCCCACCTTCTCCAAGAAGTGAATGATGATGAGAGGGGCGAAGCTCAAATGCTTATCGGTAAAACCGTGAAACATTCGCCCACACATCGTCTAAAGACTCAACACGTCAAGCTTTCCACCGCTCCGTTGACAAGCCCGTCGATGACGTCGATGTTTGTGGTGATTATGTAGGGCTTTTTTGGGACGATGAGAATCTCCATGGGCAAGTTGGCGAATTCGGTGGGTGACATTTTAGCCACCTTGGCCGTCACCTTCTGCAGAGACACGTCACCCCGGTACGTGTCTAGAGCTCGCAGGCGACGAACGACAACCTGTTCTTCTTCCTCTCCTCCTTGTTGGGTAGCAACGAACGCGTTGAACGTTTTGACCTCTTCGCTCAATCTTTGGTTGGCCAATCCCTAGGGGGATCCTGCCACAATCATCATCAATGTGCCGTGTACAGCAGCAACGAGGGACGGGACAGGGCCCGAGCAAGAGGAGCTTCGCCCCTAAAAGCTTTTTTTAGACGCCACCTAACTCTGTGAGCGGTTATCAGGCCTTTACACGGTTTTATCAGAGGTTTCAATATTTGTTTTAATCACATCATATTGTACGTGCCGGCTATAAATTTGTTCTCCTTTCCAATAAAATACTAGTTGCGAGTCAGCGCCCATCTTGTGAATTTCTTCTGCGTCCCTCGTCGTTTATTGCATGGTTACATCTTATCATGGATACGTACAACTCGCCCAACTTTTCATCTTGTAACACACCCTTCACGCTACTCTCCCCATTTTACCACGTGTGTCAAATAAAGGATGGTGCCGATGGACGGCCAAGCCGTTAAAAATATGGCAGAGTGTTAACGTCAACCTGTGTTTTTGATGCGTATAAGCAGTTATTGCATGTGCCTCAAAGGAAACCGTGTAATGCCTTGATAATACATTTATCGCCATAAGAGTAAATGTAAATCATTGAAAGAAAAAAAACAATAAAACGAAACGAAACGAAACAAAAGTCGCACAGCTTTGATAGAGACAGCCAAATGTGGCAGCCACCGTCCGTTGCAGGAAACGCACAAATAATATATTGAAAATGAAATAATAAATTACGGTTCTAGGTAACCGACCGCTTCCATGCGGGTCTAAAACTAAAAGGAGCGAGAACTGAGAATAACCTGACAAATAAACATGTATTCCGATCCCAGGTTCTCATGTGATTAGCTCTCTGAATTTAGGCATTTAATGCCTCCGGGAAAAAGCAAGGTTGGGGACACAGAAAAGCCCCATCCTAATTTTTAGCATTAACAGAGAATTTTCCGAAATTCTGCAATTATGTTTTATGCCGTGGGCTTTGTGTGGTCCTCCAGCTTGTGACACCGGTTTAAGGGCAGTGCAAGCGACACTGTTCTTGCTTATTCAAACATAGGTGGCAGCTTGCGCTAAAACGCGACCGCAGCATGCAGTTGAGAAACTGAAGGCAGATTTTTGGCGCCCTTCTGTCCCTCATCGTTTAACTACGCAATAATTGTTTTAACACGAAACTGTTTTTTCCTATATACACAAGGATTGCAATGACGTCATATCCATCACGGAAGTGACGCCAGTTAAACGAAGCAAGCGGCCTGTAAAGGATGCACCCCTGCATAGAGGGTGTTCTTGCGGCAAAGCAACCTTCAGTACTATAGAGTACGTTACAGTTAGGGTTGTTCGTTTTCGGGTTTTATATTTTAACACGAAAGTGTTTTATGCCGGGATAACAAAGATTTCACTGATGGTATGTTCGTCACAGCAATGACGCCAGTACACCTTTGCTGAAGTGACCCACCAGCAGGATGTCGCTCACCAACTACACCCGCAAGACATCCGCCGACCCGCAAATCATGCTCAGCCGCAGATTTCGCAGCACATTTCCCTTTCGTGTTTTACGGATTCCTATGACAGAGGAATCAACCACGACTTTTTACAGGCATAAAGCAATACTTTATACACGTCAAACAATAACATCCTACTGACATGCGGTATTAGCGCGCTG